>NW_028232010.1:185000-552500 GCF_054491065.1 Syngnathus leptorhynchus
GCACCCGCCGAAGGCGGGTGCCGAGTTCACTGGCCCCAAGCGACAACCGGTCACCGAGGCACCCGCCGAAGGCGGGTGCCGAGTTCACTGGCCCCAAGCGACGGCGGTCACCGAGGCACCCGCCGGAGGCGGGTGCCGAGTTCACCGGCCCCGAGCACCAGCGGTCAGCCACGGAGGGTGCTGGATCATCCATACTTCCATAGCTCCAGAGCTCCATAGCCCCGGAGCTCCATAGCCCCGGAGCTCCATAGCTCCATAGCCCCGGAGCTCCATAGCCCCGGAGCTCCATAGCCCCGGAGCTCCATAGCTCCATAGCCCCGGAGCTCCATAGCCCCGGAGCTCCATAGCCCCGGAGCTCCATAGCTCCATAGCCCCGGAGCTCCATAGCCCCGGAGCTCCATAGCCCCGGAGCTCCATAGCTCCATACTTCCATAGCTCCAGTCAGAGAGTTGGCGAAAATTGCACTAAGTGCGAAAGCCCATTCATTTACAACGGCGTGTCCGCCAGGCGGCGACATTTCCCCGTTACCGGTGGCTGCGCGGCGGGTGAGTGACAGAGCTTATCCGAGCGGCTGGAACTCTGCGCCGGCGTGGTCGAGCGTGAGGCCTCGGCCCTTTGGCTGCCTGGTACCTAAAACACTTCCATTGATCCAGCCACGGAGGGTGCTGGCTGGTGGCTCCATACCTCCATAGCTCCATAGCACCAGAGCTCCATAGCTCCATAGCACCAGAGCTCCATGGCTTCAGAGCTCCATAGCACCATAGCTCCATACCTCCAGAGCTCCAGGGCTCCATAGCTCCATACCTCCAGAGCTCCATACCTCCAGAGCTCCATACCTCCAGAGCTCCATAGCACCAGAGCTCCATGGCTTCAGAGCTCCATAGCACCATAGCTCCATACCTCCAGAGCTCCAGGGCTCCATAGCTCCATACCTCCAGAGCTCCATACCTCCAGAGCTCCATACCTCCAGAGCTCCATAGCACCAGAGCTCCATGGCTTCAGAGCTCCATAGCACCATAGCTCCATACCTCCAGAGCTCCAGGGCTCCATAGCTCCATACCTCCAGAGCTCCATACCTCCAGAGCTCCAGAGCTCCATAGCACCAGAGCTCCATGGCTTCAGAGCTCCATAGCTCCATACCTCCAGAGCTCCAGGGCTCCATAGCTCCATACCTCCAGAGCTCCATACCTCCAGAGCTCCAGAGCTCCATAGCACCAGAGCTCCATGGCTTCAGAGCTCCATAGCACCATAGCTCCATACCTCCAGAGCTCCAGGGCTCCATAGCTCCATACCTCCAGAGCTCCATACCTCCAGAGCTCCAGAGCTCCATAGCACCAGAGCTCCATGGCTTCAGAGCTCCATAGCACCATAGCTCCATACCTCCAGAGCTCCAGGGCTCCATAGCTCCATACCTCCAGAGCTCCATACCTCCAGAGCTCCATACCTCCAGAGCTCCATAGCACCAGAGCTCCATAGCTCCATAGCACCAGAGCTCCATAGCACCAGAGCTCCATAGCACCAGAGCTCCATAGCTCCATAGCACCAGAGCTCCATAGCTCCATAGCACCAGAGCTCCATACTTCCAGAGCTCCATAGCTCCATAGCTCCATAGCACCAGAGCTCCATAGCTCCATAGCACCAGAGCTCCATAGCTCCATAGCACCAGAGCTCCATACTTCCATAGCTCCATAGCTCCATACCTCCAGAGCTCCATAGCTCCATAGCTCCATACCTCCAGAGCTCCATAGCTCCAGAGCTCCATAGCTCCATAGCTCCATAGCACCAGAGCTCCATAGCTCCATAGCACCAGAGCTCCATACTTCCATAGCTCCAGGGCTCCATAGCTCCAGGGCTCCATACCTCCAGAGCTCCATAGCTCCATACTTCCAGAGCTCCATAGCTCCATACTTCCATAGCTCCATACTTCCATACCTCCATAGCTCCATACTTCCATAGCACCAGAGCTCCATACTTCCATAGCACCAGAGCTCCATACCTCCAGAGCTCCAGAGCTCCAGCCTGGGTGGCTGGTGGCTCCATAGCTCCATACTTCCATAGCTCTAAGTCAGAGAGTTGGCGAAAATTGCACTAAGTGCGAAAGCCCATTCATTTACAACGGCGTGTCCACAAGGCGGCGACATTTCCCCGTTACCGGTGGCTGCGCGGCGGGTGAGTGACAGAGCTTATCCGAGCGGCTGGAACTCTGCGCCGGCGTGGTCGAGCGTGAGGCCTCGGCCCTTTGGCTGCCTGGTACCTAAAACACTTCCATTGATCCAGCCACGGAGGGTGCTGGCTGGTGGCTCCATACCTCCATAGCTCCATAGCACCAGAGCTCCATAGCTCCATAGCACCAGAGCTCCATGGCTTCAGAGCTCCATAGCACCATAGCTCCATACCTCCAGAGCTCCAGGGCTCCATAGCTCCATACCTCCAGAGCTCCATACCTCCAGAGCTCCATACCTCCAGAGCTCCATAGCACCAGAGCTCCATGGCTTCAGAGCTCCATAGCACCATAGCTCCATACCTCCAGAGCTCCAGGGCTCCATAGCTCCATACCTCCAGAGCTCCATACCTCCAGAGCTCCATACCTCCAGAGCTCCATAGCACCAGAGCTCCATGGCTTCAGAGCTCCATAGCACCATAGCTCCATACCTCCAGAGCTCCAGGGCTCCATAGCTCCATACCTCCAGAGCTCCATACCTCCAGAGCTCCATACCTCCAGAGCTCCATAGCACCAGAGCTCCATGGCTTCAGAGCTCCATAGCACCATAGCTCCATACCTCCAGAGCTCCAGGGCTCCATAGCTCCATACCTCCAGAGGTCCATACCTCCAGAGCTCCATACCTCCAGAGCTCCAGAGCTCCATAGCACCAGAGCTCCATGGCTTCAGAGCTCCATAGCACCATAGCTCCATACCTCCAGAGCTCCAGGGCTCCATAGCTCCATACCTCCAGAGCTCCATACCTCCAGAGCTCCAGAGCTCCATAGCACCAGAGCTCCATGGCTTCAGAGCTCCATAGCACCATAGCTCCATACCTCCAGAGCTCCAGGGCTCCATAGCTCCATACCTCCAGAGCTCCATACCTCCAGAGCTCCAGAGCTCCATAGCACCAGAGCTCCATGGCTTCAGAGCTCCATAGCACCATAGCTCCATACCTCCAGAGCTCCAGGGCTCCAAAGCTCCATACCTCCAGAGCTCCATACCTCCAGAGCTCCATAGCTCCAGAGCTCCATAGCTCCATAGCACCAGAGCTCCATAGCTCCATAGCACCAGAGCTCCATACTTCCATAGCTCCAGGGCTCCATAGCTCCAGGGCTCCATAGCTCCATACCTCCAGAGCTCCATAGCTCCATACTTCCAGAGCTCCATAGCTCCATAGCACCAGAGCTCCATAGCTCCATAGCACCAGAGCTCCATAGCTCCATAGCACCAGAGCTCCATAGCTCCATAGCACCAGAGCTCCATAGCTCCATAGCTCCAGGGCTCCATAGCTCCATAGCTCCAGGGCTCCATAGCTCCATAGCTCCAGGGCTCCATAGCTCCATAGCTCCATACCTCCAGAGCTCCATACCTCCAGAGCTCCATACCTCCATAGCACCAGAGCTCCATAGCTCCAGGGCTCCAGGGCTCCATAGCTCCATACCTCCAGAGCTCCATAGCTCCATACTTCCAGAGCTCCATAGCTCCATAGCTCCATACTTCCATAGCTCCATAGCTCCATACTTCCATAGCACCTGAGCTCCATACCTCCAGAGCTCCATAGCTCCAGCCTGGGTGGCTGGTGGCTCCATAGCTCCATACTTCCATAGCTCTAAGTCAGAGAGTTGGCGAAAATTGCACTAAGTGCGAAAGCCCATTCATTTACAACGGCGTGTCCGCCAGGCGGCGACATTTCCCCGTTACCGGTGGCTGCGCGGCGGGTGAGTGACAGAGCTTATCCGAGCGGCTGGAACTCTGCGCCGGCGTGGTCGAGCGTGAGGCCTCGGCCCTTTGGCTGCCTGGTACCTAAAACACTTCCATTGATCCAGCCACGGAGGGTGCTGGCTGGTGGCTCCATACCTCCATAGCTCCATAGCACCAGAGCTCCATAGCTCCATAGCACCAGAGCTCCATGGCTTCAGAGCTCCATAGCACCATAGCTCCATACCTCCAGAGCTCCAGGGCTCCATAGCTCCATACCTCCAGAGCTCCATACCTCCAGAGCTCCATACCTCCAGAGCTCCATAGCACCAGAGCTCCATGGCTTCAGAGCTCCATAGCACCATAGCTCCATACCTCCAGAGCTCCAGGGCTCCATAGCTCCATACCTCCAGAGCTCCATACCTCCAGAGCTCCATAGCACCAGAGCTCCATGGCTTCAGAGCTCCATAGCACCATAGCTCCATACCTCCAGAGCTCCAGGGCTCCATAGCTCCATACCTCCAGAGCTCCATACCTCCAGAGCTCCAGAGCTCCATAGCACCAGAGCTCCATGGCTTCAGAGCTCCATAGCTCCATACCTCCAGAGCTCCAGGGCTCCATAGCTCCATACCTCCAGAGCTCCATACCTCCAGAGCTCCAGAGCTCCATAGCACCAGAGCTCCATGGCTTCAGAGCTCCATAGCACCATAGCTCCATACCTCCAGAGCTCCAGGGCTCCATAGCTCCATACCTCCAGAGCTCCATACCTCCAGAGCTCCATACCTCCAGAGCTCCATAGCTCCATAGCACCAGAGCTCCATAGCTCCATAGCACCAGAGCTCCATAGCACCAGAGCTCCATAGCACCAGAGCTCCATAGCTCCATAGCACCAGAGCTCCATAGCTCCATAGCACCAGAGCTCCATACTTCCAGAGCTCCATAGCTCCATAGCTCCATAGCACCAGAGCTCCATAGCTCCATAGCACCAGAGCTCCATAGCTCCATAGCACCAGAGCTCCATACTTCCATAGCTCCATAGCTCCATACCTCCAGAGCTCCATAGCTCCATAGCTCCATACCTCCAGAGCTCCATAGCTCCAGAGCTCCATAGCTCCATAGCTCCATAGCACCAGAGCTCCATAGCTCCATAGCACCAGAGCTCCATACTTCCATAGCTCCAGGGCTCCATAGCTCCAGGGCTCCATACCTCCAGAGCTCCATAGCTCCATACTTCCAGAGCTCCATAGCTCCATACTTCCATAGCTCCATACTTCCATACCTCCATAGCTCCATACTTCCATAGCACCAGAGCTCCATACTTCCATAGCACCAGAGCTCCATACCTCCAGAGCTCCAGAGCTCCAGCCTGGGTGGCTGGTGGCTCCATAGCTCCATACTTCCATAGCTCTAAGTCAGAGAGTTGGCGAAAATTGCACTAAGTGCGAAAGCCCATTCATTTACAACGGCGTGTCCACAAGGCGGCGACATTTCCCCGTTACCGGTGGCTGCGCGGCGGGTGAGTGACAGAGCTTATCCGAGCGGCTGGAACTCTGCGCCGGCGTGGTCGAGCGTGAGGCCTCGGCCCTTTGGCTGCCTGGTACCTAAAACACTTCCATTGATCCAGCCACGGAGGGTGCTGGCTGGTGGCTCCATACCTCCATAGCTCCATAGCACCAGAGCTCCATAGCTCCATAGCACCAGAGCTCCATGGCTTCAGAGCTCCATAGCACCATAGCTCCATACCTCCAGAGCTCCAGGGCTCCATAGCTCCATACCTCCAGAGCTCCATACCTCCAGAGCTCCATACCTCCAGAGCTCCATAGCACCAGAGCTCCATGGCTTCAGAGCTCCATAGCACCATAGCTCCATACCTCCAGAGCTCCATAGCACCAGAGCTCCATGGCTTCAGAGCTCCATAGCACCATAGCTCCATACCTCCAGAGCTCCAGGGCTCCATAGCTCCATACCTCCAGAGCTCCATACCTCCAGAGCTCCATAGCACCAGAGCTCCATGGCTTCAGAGCTCCATAGCACCATAGCTCCATACCTCCAGAGCTCCAGGGCTCCATAGCTCCATACCTCCAGAGCTCCATACCTCCAGAGCTCCAGAGCTCCATAGCACCAGAGCTCCATGGCTTCAGAGCTCCATAGCTCCATACCTCCAGAGCTCCAGGGCTCCATAGCTCCATACCTCCAGAGCTCCATACCTCCAGAGCTCCAGAGCTCCATAGCACCAGAGCTCCATGGCTTCAGAGCTCCATAGCACCATAGCTCCATACCTCCAGAGCTCCAGGGCTCCATAGCTCCATACCTCCAGAGCTCCATACCTCCAGAGCTCCATACCTCCAGAGCTCCATAGCTCCATAGCACCAGAGCTCCATAGCTCCATAGCACCAGAGCTCCATAGCACCAGAGCTCCATAGCACCAGAGCTCCATAGCTCCATAGCACCAGAGCTCCATAGCTCCATAGCACCAGAGCTCCATACTTCCAGAGCTCCATAGCTCCATAGCTCCATAGCACCAGAGCTCCATAGCTCCATAGCACCAGAGCTCCATAGCTCCATAGCACCAGAGCTCCATACTTCCATAGCTCCATAGCTCCATACCTCCAGAGCTCCATAGCTCCATAGCTCCATACCTCCAGAGCTCCATAGCTCCAGAGCTCCATAGCTCCATAGCTCCATAGCACCAGAGCTCCATAGCTCCATAGCACCAGAGCTCCATACTTCCATAGCTCCAGGGCTCCATAGCTCCAGGGCTCCATACCTCCAGAGCTCCATAGCTCCATACTTCCAGAGCTCCATAGCTCCATACTTCCATAGCTCCATACTTCCATACCTCCATAGCTCCATACTTCCATAGCACCAGAGCTCCATACTTCCATAGCACCAGAGCTCCATACCTCCAGAGCTCCAGAGCTCCAGCCTGGGTGGCTGGTGGCTCCATAGCTCCATACTTCCATAGCTCTAAGTCAGAGAGTTGGCGAAAATTGCACTAAGTGCGAAAGCCCATTCATTTACAACGGCGTGTCCACAAGGCGGCGACATTTCCCCGTTACCGGTGGCTGCGCGGCGGGTGAGTGACAGAGCTTATCCGAGCGGCTGGAACTCTGCGCCGGCGTGGTCGAGCGTGAGGCCTCGGCCCTTTGGCTGCCTGGTACCTAAAACACTTCCATTGATCCAGCCACGGAGGGTGCTGGCTGGTGGCTCCATACCTCCATAGCTCCATAGCACCAGAGCTCCATAGCTCCATAGCACCAGAGCTCCATGGCTTCAGAGCTCCATAGCACCATAGCTCCATACCTCCAGAGCTCCAGGGCTCCATAGCTCCATACCTCCAGAGCTCCATACCTCCAGAGCTCCATACCTCCAGAGCTCCATAGCACCAGAGCTCCATGGCTTCAGAGCTCCATAGCACCATAGCTCCATACCTCCAGAGCTCCAGGGCTCCATAGCTCCATACCTCCAGAGCTCCATACCTCCAGAGCTCCATACCTCCAGAGCTCCATAGCACCAGAGCTCCATGGCTTCAGAGCTCCATAGCACCATAGCTCCATACCTCCAGAGCTCCAGGGCTCCATAGCTCCATACCTCCAGAGCTCCATACCTCCAGAGCTCCATACCTCCAGAGCTCCATAGCACCAGAGCTCCATGGCTTCAGAGCTCCATAGCACCATAGCTCCATACCTCCAGAGCTCCAGGGCTCCATAGCTCCATACCTCCAGAGCTCCATACCTCCAGAGCTCCATACCTCCAGAGCTCCAGAGCTCCATAGCACCAGAGCTCCATGGCTTCAGAGCTCCATAGCACCATAGCTCCATACCTCCAGAGCTCCAGGGCTCCATAGCTCCATACCTCCAGAGCTCCATACCTCCAGAGCTCCAGAGCTCCATAGCACCAGAGCTCCATGGCTTCAGAGCTCCATAGCACCATAGCTCCATACCTCCAGAGCTCCAGGGCTCCATAGCTCCATACCTCCAGAGCTCCAGAGCTCCATAGCACCAGAGCTCCATAGCACCAGAGCTCCATGGCTTCAGAGCTCCATAGCACCATAGCTCCATACCTCCAGAGCTCCAGGGCTCCATAGCTCCATACCTCCAGAGCTCCATACCTCCAGAGCTCCAGAGCTCCATAGCACCAGAGCTCCATGGCTTCAGAGCTCCATAGCACCATAGCTCCATACCTCCAGAGCTCCAGGGCTCCAAAGCTCCATACCTCCAGAGCTCCAGGGCTCCATAGCTCCATACCTCCAGAGCTCCATACCTCCAGAGCTCCATACCTCCAGAGCTCCATAGCACCAGAGCTCCATAGCTCCATAGCACCAGAGCTCCATAGCACCAGAGCTCCATAGCACCAGAGCTCCATAGCTCCATAGCACCAGAGCTCCATAGCTCCATAGCACCAGAGCTCCATACTTCCAGAGCTCCATAGCTCCATAGCTCCATAGCACCAGAGCTCCATAGCTCCATAGCACCAGAGCTCCATAGCTCCATAGCACCAGAGCTCCATACTTCCATAGCTCCATAGCTCCATACCTCCAGAGCTCCATAGCTCCATAGCTCCATACCTCCAGAGCTCCATAGCTCCAGAGCTCCATAGCTCCATAGCTCCATAGCACCAGAGCTCCATAGCACCAGAGCTCCATACTTCCATAGCTCCAGGGCTCCATAGCTCCAGGGCTCCATAGCTCCATACCTCCAGAGCTCCATAGCTCCATACTTCCAGAGCTCCATAGCTCCATAGCACCAGAGCTCCATAGCTCCATAGCACCAGAGCTCCATAGCTCCATAGCACCAGAGCTCCATAGCTCCATAGCACCAGAGCTCCATAGCTCCATAGCTCCAGGGCTCCATAGCTCCATAGCTCCAGGGCTCCATAGCTCCATAGCTCCAGGGCTCCATAGCTCCATAGCTCCATACCTCCAGAGCTCCATACCTCCAGAGCTCCATACCTCCATAGCACCAGAGCTCCATAGCTCCAGGGCTCCAGGGCTCCATAGCTCCATACCTCCAGAGCTCCATAGCTCCATACTTCCAGAGCTCCATAGCTCCATAGCTCCATACTTCCATAGCTCCATAGCTCCATACTTCCATAGCACCTGAGCTCCATACCTCCAGAGCTCCATAGCTCCAGCCTGGGTGGCTGGTGGCTCCATAGCTCCATACTTCCATAGCTCTAAGTCAGAGAGTTGGCGAAAATTGCACTAAGTGCGAAAGCCCATTCATTTACAACGGCGTGTCCGCCAGGCGGCGACATTTCCCCGTTACCGGTGGTTGCGCGGCGGGTGAGTGACAGAGCTTATCCGAGCGGCTGGAACTCTGCGCCGGCGTGGTCGAGCGTGAGGCCTCGGCCCTTTGGCTGCCTGGTACCTAAAACACTTCCATTGATCCAGCCACGGAGGGTGCTGGCTGGTGGCTCCATACCTCCATAGCTCCATAGCACCAGAGCTCCATAGCTCCATAGCACCAGAGCTCCATGGCTTCAGAGCTCCATAGCACCATAGCTCCATACCTCCAGAGCTCCAGGGCTCCATAGCTCCATACCTCCAGAGCTCCATACCTCCAGAGCTCCATACCTCCAGAGCTCCATAGCACCATAGCTCCATGGCTTCAGAGCTCCATAGCACCATAGCTCCATACCTCCAGAGCTCCAGGGCTCCATAGCTCCATACCTCCAGAGCTCCATACCTCCAGAGCTCCATACCTCCAGAGCTCCATAGCACCAGAGCTCCATGGCTTCAGAGCTCCATAGCACCATAGCTCCATACCTCCAGAGCTCCAGGGCTCCATAGCTCCATACCTCCAGAGCTCCATACCGCCAGAGCTCCATACCTCCAGAGCTCCAGAGCTCCATAGCACCAGAGCTCCATGGCTTCAGAGCTCCATAGCACCATAGCTCCATACCTCCAGAGCTCCAGGGCTCCATAGCTCCATACCTCCAGAGCTCCATACCTCCAGAGCTCCAGAGCTCCATAGCACCAGAGCTCCATGGCTTCAGAGCTCCATAGCACCATAGCTCCATACCTCCAGAGCTCCAGGGCTCCATAGCTCCATACCTCCAGAGCTCCATACCTCCAGAGCTCCATACCTCCAGAGCTCCATAGCTCCATAGCACCAGAGCTCCATAGCTCCATAGCACCAGAGCTCCATAGCACCAGAGCTCCATAGCACCAGAGCTCCATAGCTCCATAGGACCAGAGCTCCATAGCTCCGTAGCACCAGAGCTCCATAGCTCCATAGCACCAGAGCTCCATACTTCCAGAGCTCCATAGCTCCATAGCTCCATAGCACCAGAGCTCCATAGCTCCATAGCACCAGAGCTCCATGGCTTCAGAGCTCCATAGCACCATAGCTCCATACCTCCAGAGCTCCAGGGCTCCATAGCTCCATACCTCCAGAGCTCCATACCTCCAGAGCTCCATACCTCCAGAGCTCCATAGCACCAGAGCTCCATAGCTCCATAGCACCAGAGCTCCATAGCACCAGAGCTCCATAGCACCAGAGCTCCATAGCTCCATAGCACCAGAGCTCCATAGCTCCATAGCACCAGAGCTCCATACTTCCAGAGCTCCATAGCTCCATAGCTCCATAGCACCAGAGCTCCATAGCTCCATAGCACCAGAGCTCCATAGCTCCATAGCACCAGAGCTCCATACTTCCATAGCTCCATAGCTCCATACCTCCAGAGCTCCATAGCTCCATAGCTCCATACCTCCAGAGCTCCATAGCTCCAGAGCTCCATAGCTCCATAGCTCCATAGCACCAGAGCTCCATAGCTCCATAGCACCAGAGCTCCATACTTCCATAGCTCCAGGGCTCCATAGCTCCAGGGCTCCATACCTCCAGAGCTCCATAGCTCCATACTTCCAGAGCTCCATAGCTCCATACTTCCATAGCTCCATACTTCCATACCTCCATAGCTCCATACTTCCATAGCACCAGAGCTCCATACTTCCATAGCACCAGAGCTCCATACCTCCAGAGCTCCAGAGCTCCAGCCTGGGTGGCTGGTGGCTCCATAGCTCCATACTTCCATAGCTCTAAGTCAGAGAGTTGGCGAAAATTGCACTAAGTGCGAAAGCCCATTCATTTACAACGGCGTGTCCACAAGGCGGCGACATTTCCCCGTTACCGGTGGCTGCGCGGCGGGTGAGTGACAGAGCTTATCCGAGCGGCTGGAACTCTGCGCCGGCGTGGTCGAGCGTGAGGCCTCGGCCCTTTGGCTGCCTGGTACCTAAAACACTTCCATTGATCCAGCCACGGAGGGTGCTGGCTGGTGGCTCCATACCTCCATAGCTCCATAGCACCAGAGCTCCATAGCTCCATAGCACCAGAGCTCCATGGCTTCAGAGCTCCATAGCACCATAGCTCCATACCTCCAGAGCTCCAGGGCTCCATAGCTCCATACCTCCAGAGCTCCATACCTCCAGAGCTCCATACCTCCAGAGCTCCATAGCACCAGAGCTCCATGGCTTCAGAGCTCCATAGCACCATAGCTCCATACCTCAAGAGCTCCAGGGCTCCATAGCTCCATACCTCCAGAGCTCCATACCTCCAGAGCTCCATACCTCCAGAGCTCCAGAGCTCCATAGCACCAGAGCTCCATGGCTTCAGAGCTCCATAGCACCATAGCTCCATACCTCCAGAGCTCCAGGGCTCCATAGCTCCATACCTCCAGAGCTCCATACCTCCAGAGCTCCAGAGCTCCATAGCACCAGAGCTCCATGGCTTCAGAGCTCCATAGCACCATAGCTCCATACCTCCAGAGCTCCAGGGCTCCATAGCTCCATACCTCCAGAGCTCCATACCTCCAGAGCTCCAGAGCTCCATAGCACCAGAGCTCCATGGCTTCAGAGCTCCATAGCACCATAGCTCCATACCTCCAGAGCTCCAGGGCTCCAAAGCTCCATACCTCCAGAGCTCCATACCTCCAGAGCTCCATACCTCCAGAGCTCCATAGCTCCATAGCACCAGAGCTCCATAGCTCCATAGCACCAGAGCTCCATAGCACCAGAGCTCCATAGCACCAGAGCTCCATAGCTCCATAGCACCAGAGCTCCATAGCTCCATAGCACCAGAGCTCCATAGCTCCATAGCACCAGAGCTCCATACTTCCAGAGCTCCATAGCTCCATAGCTCCATAGCACCAGAGCTCCATAGCTCCATAGCACCAGAGCTCCATAGCTCCATAGCACCAGAGCTCCATACTTCCATAGCTCCATAGCTCCATACCTCCAGAGCTCCATAGCTCCATAGCTCCATACCTCCAGAGCTCCATAGCTCCAGAGCTCCATAGCTCCATAGCACCAGAGCTCCATAGCTCCATAGCACCAGAGCTCCATACTTTCATAGCTCCAGGGCTCCATAGCTCCAGGGCTCCATAGCTCCATACCTCCAGAGCTCCATAGCTCCATACTTCCAGAGCTCCATAGCTCCATAGCACCAGAGCTCCATAGCTCCATAGCACCAGAGCTCCATAGCTCCATAGCACCAGAGCTCCATAGCTCCATAGCACCAGAGCTCCATAGCTCCATAGCTCCAGGGCTCCATAGCTCCATAGCTCCAGGGCTCCATAGCTCCATAGCTCCAGGGCTCCATAGCTCCATAGCTCCATACCTCCAGAGCTCCATACCTCCAGAGCTCCATACCTCCATAGCACCAGAGCTCCATAGCTCCAGGGCTCCAGGGCTCCATAGCTCCATACCTCCAGAGCTCCATAGCTCCATACTTCCAGAGCTCCATAGCTCCATAGCTCCATACTTCCATAGCTCCATAGCTCCATACTTCCATAGCACCTGAGCTCCATACCTCCAGAGCTCCATAGCTCCAGCCTGGGTGGCTGGTGGCTCCATAGCTCCATACTTCCATAACTCTAAGTCAGAGAGTTGGCGAAAATTGCACTAAGTGCGAAAGCCCATTCATTTACAACGGCGTGTCCGCCAGGCGGCGACATTTCCCCGTTACCGGTGGCTGCGCGGCGGGTGAGTGACAGAGCTTATCCGAGCGGCTGGAACTCTGCGCCGGCGTGGTCGAGCGTGAGGCCTCGGCCCTTTGGCTGCCTGGTACCTAAAACACTTCCATTGATCCAGCCACGGAGGGTGCTGGCTGGTGGCTCCATACCTCCATAGCTCCATAGCACCAGAGCTCCATATCTCCATAGCACCAGAGCTCCATGGCTTCAGAGCTCCATAGCACCATAGCTCCATACCTCCAGAGCTCCAGGGCTCCATAGCTCCATACCTCCAGAGCTCCATACCTCCAGAGCTCCATACCTCCAGAGCTCCATAGCACCAGAGCTCCATGGCTTCAGAGCTCCATAGCACCATAGCACCATAGCTCCATACCTCCAGAGCTCCAGGGCTCCATAGCTCCATACCTCCAGAGCTCCATACCTCCAGAGCTCCATACCTCCAGAGCTCCATAGCACCAGAGCTCCATGGCTTCAGAGCTCCATAGCACCATAGCTCCATACCTCCAGAGCTCCAGGGCTCCATAGCTCCATACCTCCAGAGCTCCATACCTCCAGAGCTCCATACCTCCAGAGCTCCAGAGCTCCATAGCACCAGAGCTCCATGGCTTCAGAGCTCCATAGCTCCATACCTCCAGGGCTCCATAGCTCCATACCTCCAGAGCTCCATACCTCCAGAGCTCCAGAGCTCCATAGCACCAGAGCTCCATGGCTTCAGAGCTCCATAGCACCATAGCTCCATACCTCCAGAGCTCCAGGGCTCCATAGCTCCATACCTCCAGAGCTCCATACCTCCAGAGCTCCATACCTCCAGAGCTCCATAGCTCCATAGCACCAGAGCTCCATAGCTCCATAGCACCAGAGCTCCATAGCACCAGAGCTCCATAGCACCAGAGCTCCATAGCTCCATAGCACCAGAGCTCCATAGCTCCATAGCACCAGAGCTCCATACTTCCAGAGCTCCATAGCTCCATAGCTCCATAGCACCAGAGCTCCATAGCTCCATAGCACCAGAGCTCCATAGCTCCATAGCACCAGAGCTCCATACTTCCATAGCTCCATAGCTCCATACCTCCAGAGCTCCATAGCTCCATAGCTCCATACCTCCAGAGCTCCATAGCTCCAGAGCTCCATAGCTCCATAGCTCCATAGCACCAGAGCTCCATAGCTCCATAGCACCAGAGCTCCATACTTCCATAGCTCCAGGGCTCCATAGCTCCAGGGCTCCATACCTCCAGAGCTCCATAGCTCCATACTTCCAGAGCTCCATAGCTCCATACTTCCATAGCTCCATACTTCCATACCTCCATAGCTCCATACTTCCATAGCACCAGAGCTCCATACTTCCATAGCACCAGAGCTCCATACCTCCAGAGCTCCAGAGCTCCAGCCTGGGTGGCTGGTGGCTCCATAGCTCCATACTTCCATAGCTCTAAGTCAGAGAGTTGGCGAAAATTGCACTAAGTGCGAAAGCCCATTCATTTACAACGGCGTGTCCACAAGGCGGCGACATTTCCCCGTTACCGGTGGCTGCGCGGCGGGTGAGTGACAGAGCTTATCCGAGCGGCTGGAACTCTGCGCCGGCGTGGTCGAGCGTGAGGCCTCGGCCCTTTGGCTGCCTGGTACCTAAAACACTTCCATTGATCCAGCCACGGAGGGTGCTGGCTGGTGGCTCCATACCTCCATAGCTCCATAGCACCAGAGCTCCATAGCTCCATAGCACCAGAGCTCCATGGCTTCAGAGCTCCATAGCACCATAGCTCCATACCTCCAGAGCTCCAGGGCTCCAAAGCTCCATACCTCCAGAGCTCCATACCTCCAGAGCTCCATACCTCCAGAGCTCCATAGCTCCATAGCACCAGAGCTCCATAGCTCCATAGCACCAGAGCTCCATAGCACCATAGCTCCATAGCACCAGAGCTCCATAGCTCCATAGCACCAGAGCTCCATAGCTCCATAGCACCAGAGCTCCATAGCTCCATAGCACCAGAGCTCCATACTTCCAGAGCTCCATAGCTCCATAGCTCCATAGCACCAGAGCTCCATAGCTCCATAGCACCAGAGCTCCATAGCTCCATAGCACCAGAGCTCCATACTTCCATACTTCCATAGCTCCATAGCTCCATACCTCCAGAGCTCCATAGCTCCATACCTCCAGAGCTCCATAGCTCCAGAGCTCCATAGCTCCATAGCACCAGAGCTCCATAGCTCCATAGCACCAGAGCTCCATACTTCCATAGCTCCAGGGCTCCATAGCTCCAGGGCTCCATAGCTCCATACCTCCAGAGCTCCATAGCTCCATACCTCCAGAGCTCCATAGCTCCATACTTCCAGAGCTCCATAGCTCCATAGCACCAGAGCTCCATAGCTCCATAGCACCAGAGCTCCATAGCTCCATAGCACCAGAGCTCCATAGCTCCATAGCACCAGAGCTCCATAGCTCCATAGCTCCAGGGCTCCATAGCTCCATAGCTCCAGGGCTCCATAGCTCCATAGCTCCAGGGCTCCATAGCTCCAGGGCTCCAGGGCTCCATAGCTCCATACCTCCAGAGCTCCATAGCTCCATACTTCCAGAGCTCCATAGCTCCATAGCACCAGAGCTCCATACTTCCATAGCTCCATAGCTCCATACCTCCAGAGCTCCATAGCTCCATAGCTCCATACCTCCAGAGCTCCATAGCTCCAGAGCTCCATAGCTCCATAGCTCCATAGCACCAGAGCTCCATAGCTCCATAGCACCAGAGCTCCATACTTCCATAGCTCCAGGGCTCCATAGCTCCAGGGCTCCATACCTCCAGAGCTCCATAGCTCCATACTTCCAGAGCTCCATAGCTCCATACTTCCATAGCTCCATACTTCCATACCTCCATAGCTCCATACTTCCATAGCACCAGAGCTCCATACTTCCATAGCACCAGAGCTCCATACCTCCAGAGCTCCAGAGCTCCAGCCTGGGTGGCTGGTGGCTCCATAGCTCCATACTTCCATAGCTCTAAGTCAGAGAGTTGGCGAAAATTGCACTAAGTGCGAAAGCCCATTCATTTACAACGGCGTGTCCACAAGGCGGCGACATTTCCCCGTTACCGGTGGCTGCGCGGCGGGTGAGTGACAGAGCTTATCCGAGCGGCTGGAACTCTGCGCCGGCGTGGTCGAGCGTGAGGCCTCGGCCCTTTGGCTGCCTGGTACCTAAAACACTTCCATTGATCCAGCCACGGAGGGTGCTGGCTGGTGGCTCCATACCTCCATAGCTCCATAGCACCAGAGCTCCATAGCTCCATAGCACCAGAGCTCCATGGCTTCAGAGCTCCATAGCACCATAGCTCCATACCTCCAGAGCTCCAGGGCTCCATAGCTCCATACCTCCAGAGCTCCATACCTCCAGAGCTCCAGAGCTCCATAGCACCAGAGCTCCATGGCTTCAGAGCTCCATAGCACCATAGCTCCATACCTCCAGAGCTCCAGGGCTCCATAGCTCCATACCTCCAGAGCTCCATACCTCCAGAGCTCCATACCTCCAGAGCTCCATAGCTCCATAGCACCAGAGCTCCATAGCTCCATAGCACCAGAGCTCCATAGCACCAGAGCTCCATAGCACCAGAGCTCCATAGCTCCATAGGACCAGAGCTCCATAGCTCCGTAGCACCAGAGCTCCATAGCTCCATAGCACCAGAGCTCCATACTTCCAGAGCTCCATAGCTCCATAGCTCCATAGCACCAGAGCTCCATAGCTCCATAGCACCAGAGCTCCATGGCTTCAGAGCTCCATAGCACCATAGCTCCATACCTCCAGAGCTCCAGGGCTCCATAGCTCCATACCTCCAGAGCTCCATACCTCCAGAGCTCCATACCTCCAGAGCTCCATAGCACCAGAGCTCCATAGCTCCATAGCACCAGAGCTCCATAGCACCAGAGCTCCATAGCACCAGAGCTCCATAGCTCCATAGCACCAGAGCTCCATAGCTCCATAGCACCAGAGCTCCATACTTCCAGAGCTCCATAGCTCCATAGCTCCATAGCACCAGAGCTCCATAGCTCCATAGCACCAGAGCTCCATAGCTCCATAGCACCAGAGCTCCATACTTCCATAGCTCCATAGCTCCATACCTCCAGAGCTCCATAGCTCCATAGCTCCATAGCTCCATAGCTCCATAGCTCCAGAGCTCCATAGCTCCATAGCTCCATAGCACCAGAGCTCCATAGCTCCATAGCACCAGAGCTCCATACTTCCATAGCTCCAGGGCTCCATAGCTCCAGGGCTCCATACCTCCAGAGCTCCATAGCTCCATACTTCCAGAGCTCCATAGCTCCATAGCACCAGAGCTCAATAGCTCCATAGCACCAGAGCTCCATAGCTCCATAGCACCAGAGCTCCATAGCTCCATAGCACCAGAGCTCCATAGCTCCATAGCTCCAGGGCTCCATAGCTCCATAGCTCCAGGGCTCCATAGCTCCATAGCTCCAGGGCTCCATAGCTCCATAGCTCCATACCTCCAGAGCTCCATACCTCCAGAGCTCCATACCTCCATAGCACCAGAGCTCCATAGCTCCAGGGCTCCAGGGCTCCATAGCTCCATACCTCCAGAGCTCCATAGCTCCATACTTCCAGAGCTCCATAGCTCCATAGCTCCATACTTCCATAGCTCCATAGCTCCATACTTCCATAGCACCTGAGCTCCATACCTCCAGAGCTCCATAGCTCCAGCCTGGGTGGCTGGTGGCTCCATAGCTCCATACTTCCATAGCTCTAAGTCAGAGAGTTGGCGAAAATTGCACTAAGTGCGAAAGCCCATTCATTTACAACGGCGTGTCCGCCAGGCGGCGACATTTCCCCGTTACCGGTGGCTGCGCGGCGGGTGAGTGACAGAGCTTATCCGAGCGGCTGGAACTCTGCGCCGGCGTGGTCGAGCGTGAGGCCTCGGCCCTTTGGCTGCCTGGTACCTAAAACACTTCCATTGATCCAGCCACGGAGGGTGCTGGCTGGTGGCTCCATACCTCCATAGCTCCATAGCACCAGAGCTCCATAGCTCCATAGCACCAGAGCTCCATGGCTTCAGAGCTCCATAGCACCATAGCTCCATACCTCCAGAGCTCCAGGGCTCCATAGCTCCATACCTCCAGAGCTCCATACCTCCAGAGCTCCATACCTCCAGAGCTCCATAGCACCATAGCTCCATGGCTTCAGAGCTCCATAGCACCATAGCTCCATACCTCCAGAGCTCCAGGGCTCCATAGCTCCATACCTCCAGAGCTCCATACCTCCAGAGCTCCACACCTCCAGAGCTCCATAGCACCAGAGCTCCATGGCTTCAGAGCTCCATAGCACCATAGCTCCATACCTCCAGAGCTCCAGGGCTCCATAGCTCCATACCTCCAGAGCTCCATACCGCCAGAGCTCCATACCTCCAGAGCTCCAGAGCTCCATAGCACCAGAGCTCCATGGCTTCAGAGCTCCATAGCACCATAGCTCCATACCTCCAGAGCTCCAGGGCTCCATAGCTCCATACCTCCAGAGCTCCATACCTCCAGAGCTCCAGAGCTCCATAGCACCAGAGCTCCATGGCTTCAGAGCTCCATAGCACCATAGCTCCATACCTCCAGAGCTCCAGGGCTCCATAGCTCCATACCTCCAGAGCTCCATACCTCCAGAGCTCCATACCTCCAGAGCTCCATAGCTCCATAGCACCAGAGCTCCATAGCTCCATAGCACCAGAGCTCCATAGCACCAGAGCTCCATAGCACCAGAGCTCCATAGCTCCATAGGACCAGAGCTCCATAGCTCCGTAGCACCAGAGCTCCATAGCTCCATAGCACCAGAGCTCCATACTTCCAGAGCTCCATAGCTCCATAGCTCCATAGCACCAGAGCTCCATAGCTCCATAGCACCAGAGCTCCATGGCTTCAGAGCTCCATAGCACCATAGCTCCATACCTCCAGAGCTCCAGGGCTCCATAGCTCCATACCTCCAGAGCTCCATACCTCCAGAGCTCCATACCTCCAGAGCTCCATAGCACCAGAGCTCCATAGCTCCATAGCACCAGAGCTCCATAGCACCAGAGCTCCATAGCACCAGAGCTCCATAGCTCCATAGCACCAGAGCTCCATAGCTCCATAGCACCAGAGCTCCATACTTCCAGAGCTCCATAGCTCCATAGCTCCATAGCACCAGAGCTCCATAGCTCCATAGCACCAGAGCTCCATAGCTCCATAGCACCAGAGCTCCATACTTCCATAGCTCCATAGCTCCATACCTCCAGAGCTCCATAGCTCCATAGCTCCATACCTCCAGAGCTCCATAGCTCCAGAGCTCCATTGCTCCATAGCTCCATAGCACCAGAGCTCCATAGCTCCATAGCACCAGAGCTCCATACTTCCATAGCTCCAGGGCTCCATAGCTCCAGGGCTCCATACCTCCAGAGCTCCATAGCTCCATACTTCCAGAGCTCCATAGCTCCATACTTCCATAGCTCCATACTTCCATACCTCCATAGCTCCATACTTCCATAGCACCAGAGCTCCATACTTCCATAGCACCAGAGCTCCATACCTCCAGAGCTCCAGAGCTCCAGCCTGGGTGGCTGGTGGCTCCATAGCTCCATACTTCCATAGCTCTAAGTCAGAGAGTTGGCGAAAATTGCACTAAGTGCGAAAGCCCATTCATTTACAACGGCGTGTCCACAAGGCGGCGACATTTCCCCGTTACCGGTGGCTGCGCGGCGGGTGAGTGACAGAGCTTATCCGAGCGGCTGGAACTCTGCGCCGGCGTGGTCGAGCGTGAGGCCTCGGCCCTTTGGCTGCCTGGTACCTAAAACACTTCCATTGATCCAGCCACGGAGGGTGCTGGCTGGTGGCTCCATACCTCCATAGCTCCATAGCACCAGAGCTCCATAGCTCCATAGCACCAGAGCTCCATGGCTTCAGAGCTCCATAGCACCATAGCTCCATACCTCCAGAGCTCCAGGGCTCCATAGCTCCATACCTCCAGAGCTCCATACCTCCAGAGCTCCATACCTCCAGAGCTCCATAGCACCAGAGCTCCATGGCTTCAGAGCTCCATAGCACCATAGCTCCATACCTCAAGAGCTCCAGGGCTCCATAGCTCCATACCTCCAGAGCTCCATACCTCCAGAGCTCCATACCTCCAGAGCTCCAGAGCTCCATAGCACCAGAGCTCCATGGCTTCAGAGCTCCATAGCACCATAGCTCCATACCTCCAGAGCTCCAGGGCTCCATAGCTCCATACCTCCAGAGCTCCATACCTCCAGAGCTCCAGAGCTCCATAGCACCAGAGCTCCATGGCTTCAGAGCTCCATAGCACCATAGCTCCATACCTCCAGAGCTCCAGGGCTCCATAGCTCCATACCTCCAGAGCTCCATACCTCCAGAGCTCCAGAGCTCCATAGCACCAGAGCTCCATGGCTTCAGAGCTCCATAGCACCATAGCTCCATACCTCCAGAGCTCCAGGGCTCCAAAGCTCCATACCTCCAGAGCTCCATACCTCCAGAGCTCCATACCTCCAGAGCTCCATAGCTCCATAGCACCAGAGCTCCATAGCTCCATAGCACCAGAGCTCCATAGCACCAGAGCTCCATAGCACCAGAGCTCCATAGCTCCATAGCACCAGAGCTCCATAGCTCCATAGCACCAGAGCTCCATAGCTCCATAGCACCAGAGCTCCATACTTCCAGAGCTCCATAGCTCCATAGCTCCATAGCACCAGAGCTCCATAGCTCCATAGCACCAGAGCTCCATAGCTCCATAGCACCAGAGCTCCATACTTCCATAGCTCCATAGCTCCATACCTCCAGAGCTCCATAGCTCCATAGCTCCATACCTCCAGAGCTCCATAGCTCCAGAGCTCCATAGCTCCATAGCACCAGAGCTCCATAGCTCCATAGCACCAGAGCTCCATACTTCCATAGCTCCAGGGCTCCATAGCTCCAGGGCTCCATAGCTCCATACCTCCAGAGCTCCATAGCTCCATACTTCCAGAGCTCCATAGCTCCATAGCACCAGAGCTCCATAGCTCCATAGCACCAGAGCTCCATAGCTCCATAGCACCAGAGCTCCATAGCTCCATAGCACCAGAGCTCCATAGCTCCATAGCTCCAGGGCTCCATAGCTCCATAGCTCCAGGGCTCCATAGCTCCATAGCTCCAGGGCTCCATAGCTCCATAGCTCCATACCTCCAGAGCTCCATACCTCCAGAGCTCCATACCTCCATAGCACCAGAGCTCCATAGCTCCAGGGCTCCAGGGCTCCATAGCTCCATACCTCCAGAGCTCCATAGCTCCATACTTCCAGAGCTCCATAGCTCCATAGCTCCATACTTCCATAGCTCCATAGCTCCATACTTCCATAGCACCTGAGCTCCATACCTCCAGAGCTCCATAGCTCCAGCCTGGGTGGCTGGTGGCTCCATAGCTCCATACTTCCATAACTCTAAGTCAGAGAGTTGGCGAAAATTGCACTAAGTGCGAAAGCCCATTCATTTACAACGGCGTGTCCGCCAGGCGGCGACATTTCCCCGTTACCGGTGGCTGCGCGGCGGGTGAGTGACAGAGCTTATCCGAGCGGCTGGAACTCTGCGCCGGCGTGGTCGAGCGTGAGGCCTCGGCCCTTTGGCTGCCTGGTACCTAAAACACTTCCATTGATCCAGCCACGGAGGGTGCTGGCTGGTGGCTCCATACCTCCATAGCTCCATAGCACCAGAGCTCCATATCTCCATAGCACCAGAGCTCCATGGCTTCAGAGCTCCATAGCACCATAGCTCCATACCTCCAGAGCTCCAGGGCTCCATAGCTCCATACCTCCAGAGCTCCATACCTCCAGAGCTCCATACCTCCAGAGCTCCATAGCACCAGAGCTCCATGGCTTCAGAGCTCCATAGCACCATAGCACCATAGCTCCATACCTCCAGAGCTCCAGGGCTCCATAGCTCCATACCTCCAGAGCTCCATACCTCCAGAGCTCCATACCTCCAGAGCTCCATAGCACCAGAGCTCCATGGCTTCAGAGCTCCATAGCACCATAGCTCCATACCTCCAGAGCTCCAGGGCTCCATAGCTCCATACCTCCAGAGCTCCATACCTCCAGAGCTCCATACCTCCAGAGCTCCAGAGCTCCATAGCACCAGAGCTCCATGGCTTCAGAGCTCCATAGCTCCATACCTCCAGGGCTCCATAGCTCCATACCTCCAGAGCTCCATACCTCCAGAGCTCCAGAGCTCCATAGCACCAGAGCTCCATGGCTTCAGAGCTCCATAGCACCATAGCTCCATACCTCCAGAGCTCCAGGGCTCCATAGCTCCATACCTCCAGAGCTCCATACCTCCAGAGCTCCATACCTCCAGAGCTCCATAGCTCCATAGCACCAGAGCTCCATAGCTCCATAGCACCAGAGCTCCATAGCACCAGAGCTCCATAGCACCAGAGCTCCATAGCTCCATAGCACCAGAGCTCCATAGCTCCATAGCACCAGAGCTCCATACTTCCAGAGCTCCATAGCTCCATAGCTCCATAGCACCAGAGCTCCATAGCTCCATAGCACCAGAGCTCCATAGCTCCATAGCACCAGAGCTCCATACTTCCATAGCTCCATAGCTCCATACCTCCAGAGCTCCATAGCTCCATAGCTCCATACCTCCAGAGCTCCATAGCTCCAGAGCTCCATAGCTCCATAGCTCCATAGCACCAGAGCTCCATAGCTCCATAGCACCAGAGCTCCATACTTCCATAGCTCCAGGGCTCCATAGCTCCAGGGCTCCATACCTCCAGAGCTCCATAGCTCCATACTTCCAGAGCTCCATAGCTCCATACTTCCATAGCTCCATACTTCCATACCTCCATAGCTCCATACTTCCATAGCACCAGAGCTCCATACTTCCATAGCACCAGAGCTCCATACCTCCAGAGCTCCAGAGCTCCAGCCTGGGTGGCTGGTGGCTCCATAGCTCCATACTTCCATAGCTCTAAGTCAGAGAGTTGGCGAAAATTGCACTAAGTGCGAAAGCCCATTCATTTACAACGGCGTGTCCACAAGGCGGCGACATTTCCCCGTTACCGGTGGCTGCGCGGCGGGTGAGTGACAGAGCTTATCCGAGCGGCTGGAACTCTGCGCCGGCGTGGTCGAGCGTGAGGCCTCGGCCCTTTGGCTGCCTGGTACCTAAAACACTTCCATTGATCCAGCCACGGAGGGTGCTGGCTGGTGGCTCCATACCTCCATAGCTCCATAGCACCAGAGCTCCATAGCTCCATAGCACCAGAGCTCCATGGCTTCAGAGCTCCATAGCACCATAGCTCCATACCTCCAGAGCTCCAGGGCTCCAAAGCTCCATACCTCCAGAGCTCCATACCTCCAGAGCTCCATACCTCCAGAGCTCCATAGCTCCATAGCACCAGAGCTCCATAGCTCCATAGCACCAGAGCTCCATAGCACCATAGCTCCATAGCACCAGAGCTCCATAGCTCCATAGCACCAGAGCTCCATAGCTCCATAGCACCAGAGCTCCATAGCTCCATAGCACCAGAGCTCCATACTTCCAGAGCTCCATAGCTCCATAGCTCCATAGCACCAGAGCTCCATAGCTCCATAGCACCAGAGCTCCATAGCTCCATAGCACCAGAGCTCCATACTTCCATACTTCCATAGCTCCATAGCTCCATACCTCCAGAGCTCCATAGCTCCATACCTCCAGAGCTCCATAGCTCCAGAGCTCCATAGCTCCATAGCACCAGAGCTCCATAGCTCCATAGCACCAGAGCTCCATACTTCCATAGCTCCAGGGCTCCATAGCTCCAGGGCTCCATAGCTCCATACCTCCAGAGCTCCATAGCTCCATACCTCCAGAGCTCCATAGCTCCATACTTCCAGAGCTCCATAGCTCCATAGCACCAGAGCTCCATAGCTCCATAGCACCAGAGCTCCATAGCTCCATAGCACCAGAGCTCCATAGCTCCATAGCACCAGAGCTCCATAGCTCCATAGCTCCAGGGCTCCATAGCTCCATAGCTCCAGGGCTCCATAGCTCCATAGCTCCAGGGCTCCATAGCTCCAGGGCTCCAGGGCTCCATAGCTCCATACCTCCAGAGCTCCATAGCTCCATACTTCCAGAGCTCCATAGCTCCATAGCACCAGAGCTCCATACTTCCATAGCTCCATAGCTCCATACCTCCAGAGCTCCATAGCTCCATAGCTCCATACCTCCAGAGCTCCATAGCTCCAGAGCTCCATAGCTCCATAGCTCCATAGCACCAGAGCTCCATAGCTCCATAGCACCAGAGCTCCATACTTCCATAGCTCCAGGGCTCCATAGCTCCAGGGCTCCATACCTCCAGAGCTCCATAGCTCCATACTTCCAGAGCTCCATAGCTCCATACTTCCATAGCTCCATACTTCCATAGCTCCATACTTCCATACTTCCATAGCACCAGAGCTCC
Organism: Syngnathus leptorhynchus; assembly: GCF_054491065.1. Lineage (NCBI taxonomy): Eukaryota > Metazoa > Chordata > Actinopteri > Syngnathiformes > Syngnathidae > Syngnathus > Syngnathus leptorhynchus. The sequence continues at coordinate 209,305 of NW_028232010.1, forward strand.
ATACTTCCATAGCACCAGAGCTCCATACCTCCAGAGCTCCAGAGCTCCAGCCTGGGTGGCTGGTGGCTCCATAGCTCCATACTTCCATAGCTCTAAGTCAGAGAGTTGGCGAAAATTGCACTAAGTGCGAAAGCCCATTCATTTACAACGGCGTGTCCACAAGGCGGCGACATTTCCCCGTTACCGGTGGCTGCGCGGCGGGTGAGTGACAGAGCTTATCCGAGCGGCTGGAACTCTGCGCCGGCGTGGTCGAGCGTGAGGCCTCGGCCCTTTGGCTGCCTGGTACCTAAAACACTTCCATTGATCCAGCCACGGAGGGTGCTGGCTGGTGGCTCCATACCTCCATAGCTCCATAGCACCAGAGCTCCATAGCTCCATAGCACCAGAGCTCCATGGCTTCAGAGCTCCATAGCACCATAGCTCCATACCTCCAGAGCTCCAGGGCTCCATAGCTCCATACCTCCAGAGCTCCATACCTCCAGAGCTCCAGAGCTCCATAGCACCAGAGCTCCATGGCTTCAGAGCTCCATAGCACCATAGCTCCATACCTCCAGAGCTCCAGGGCTCCATAGCTCCATACCTCCAGAGCTCCATACCTCCAGAGCTCCATACCTCCAGAGCTCCATAGCTCCATAGCACCAGAGCTCCATAGCTCCATAGCACCAGAGCTCCATAGCACCAGAGCTCCATAGCACCAGAGCTCCATAGCTCCATAGGACCAGAGCTCCATAGCTCCGTAGCACCAGAGCTCCATAGCTCCATAGCACCAGAGCTCCATACTTCCAGAGCTCCATAGCTCCATAGCTCCATAGCACCAGAGCTCCATAGCTCCATAGCACCAGAGCTCCATGGCTTCAGAGCTCCATAGCACCATAGCTCCATACCTCCAGAGCTCCAGGGCTCCATAGCTCCATACCTCCAGAGCTCCATACCTCCAGAGCTCCATACCTCCAGAGCTCCATAGCACCAGAGCTCCATAGCTCCATAGCACCAGAGCTCCATAGCACCAGAGCTCCATAGCACCAGAGCTCCATAGCTCCATAGCACCAGAGCTCCATAGCTCCATAGCACCAGAGCTCCATACTTCCAGAGCTCCATAGCTCCATAGCTCCATAGCTCCATAGCACCAGAGCTCCATAGCTCCATAGCACCAGAGCTCCATAGCTCCATAGCACCAGAGCTCCATACTTCCATAGCTCCATAGCTCCATACCTCCAGAGCTCCATAGCTCCATAGCTCCATACCTCCAGAGCTCCATAGCTCCAGAGCTCCATAGCTCCATAGCTCCATAGCACCAGAGCTCCATAGCTCCATAGCACCAGAGCTCCATACTTCCATAGCTCCAGGGCTCCATAGCTCCAGGGCTCCATACCTCCAGAGCTCCATAGCTCCATACTTCCAGAGCTCCATAGCTCCATACTTCCATAGCTCCATACTTCCATACCTCCATAGCTCCATACTTCCATAGCACCAGAGCTCCATACTTCCATAGCACCAGAGCTCCATACCTCCAGAGCTCCAGAGCTCCAGCCTGGGTGGCTGGTGGCTCCATAGCTCCATACTTCCATAGCTCTAAGTCAGAGAGTTGGCGAAAATTGCACTAAGTGCGAAAGCCCATTCATTTACAACGGCGTGTCCACAAGGCGGCGACATTTCCCCGTTACCGGTGGCTGCGCGGCGGGTGAGTGACAGAGCTTATCCGAGCGGCTGGAACTCTGCGCCGGCGTGGTCGAGCGTGAGGCCTCGGCCCTTTGGCTGCCTGGTACCTAAAACACTTCCATTGATCCAGCCACGGAGGGTGCTGGCTGGTGGCTCCATACCTCCATAGCTCCATAGCACCAGAGCTCCATAGCTCCATAGCACCAGAGCTCCATGGCTTCAGAGCTCCATAGCACCATAGCTCCATACCTCCAGAGCTCCAGGGCTCCATAGCTCCATACCTCCAGAGCTCCATACCTCCAGAGCTCCATACCTCCAGAGCTCCATAGCACCAGAGCTCCATGGCTTCAGAGCTCCATAGCACCATAGCTCCATACCTCAAGAGCTCCAGGGCTCCATAGCTCCATACCTCCAGAGCTCCATACCTCCAGAGCTCCATACCTCCAAAGCTCCAGAGCTCCATAGCACCAGAGCTCCATGGCTTCAGAGCTCCATAGCACCATAGCTCCATACCTCCAGAGCTCCAGGGCTCCATAGCTCCATACCTCCAGAGCTCCATACCTCCAGAGCTCCAGAGCTCCATAGCACCAGAGCTCCATGGCTTCAGAGCTCCATAGCACCATAGCTCCATACCTCCAGAGCTCCAGGGCTCCATAGCTCCATACCTCCAGAGCTCCATACCTCCAGAGCTCCAGAGCTCCATAGCACCAGAGCTCCATGGCTTCAGAGCTCCATAGCACCATAGCTCCATACCTCCAGAGCTCCAGGGCTCCAAAGCTCCATACCTCCAGAGCTCCATACCTCCAGAGCTCTCTACCTCCAGAGCTCCATAGCTCCATAGCACCAGAGCTCCATAGCTCCATAGCACCAGAGCTCCATAGCACCAGAGCTCCATAGCACCAGAGCTCCATAGCTCCATAGCACCAGAGCTCCATAGCTCCATAGCACCAGAGCTCCATACTTCCAGAGCTCCATAGCTCCATAGCTCCATAGCACCAGAGCTCCATAGCTCCATAGCACCAGAGCTCCATAGCTCCATAGCACCAGAGCTCCATACTTCCATAGCTCCATAGCTCCATACCTCCAGAGCTCCATAGCTCCATAGCTCCATACCTCCAGAGCTCCATAGCTCCAGAGCTCCATAGCTCCATAGCTCCATAGCACCAGAGCTCCATAGCTCCATAGCACCAGAGCTCCATACTTCCATAGCTCCAGGGCTCCATAGCTCCAGGGCTCCATACCTCCAGAGCTCCATAGCTCCATACTTCCAGAGCTCCATAGCTCCATACTTCCATAGCTCCATACTTCCATACCTCCATAGCTCCATACTTCCATAGCACCAGAGCTCCATACTTCCATAGCACCAGAGCTCCATACCTCCAGAGCTCCAGAGCTCCAGCCTGGGTGGCTGGTGGCTCCATAGCTCCATACTTCCATAGCTCTAAGTCAGAGAGTTGGCGAAAATTGCACTAAGTGCGAAAGCCCATTCATTTACAACGGCGTGTCCGCCAGGCGGCGACATTTCCCCGTTACCGGTGGCTGCGCGGCGGGTGAGTGACAGAGCTTATCCGAGCGGCTGGAACTCTGCGCCGGCGTGGTCGAGCGTGAGGCCTCGGCCCTTTGGCTGCCTGGTACCTAAAACACTTCCATTGATCCAGCCACGGAGGGTGCTGGCTGGTGGCTCCATACCTCCATAGCTCCATAGCACCAGAGCTCCATAGCTCCATAGCACCAGAGCTCCATGGCTTCAGAGCTCCATAGCACCATAGCTCCATACCTCCAGAGCTCCAGGGCTCCATAGCTCCATACCTCCAGAGCTCCATACCTCCAGAGCTCCATACCTCCAGAGCTCCATAGCACCAGAGCTCCATGGCTTCAGAGCTCCATAGCACCATAGCTCCATACCTCCAGAGCTCCAGGGCTCCATAGCTCCATACCTCCAGAGCTCCATACCTCCAGAGCTCCATACCTCCAGAGCTCCAGAGCTCCATAGCACCAGAGCTCCATGGCTTCAGAGCTCCATAGCACCATAGCTCCATACCTCCAGAGCTCCAGGGCTCCATAGCTCCATACCTCCAGAGCTCCATACCTCCAGAGCTCCAGAGCTCCATAGCACCAGAGCTCCATGGCTTCAGAGCTCCATAGCACCATAGCTCCATACCTCCAGAGCTCCAGGGCTCCATAGCTCCATACCTCCAGAGCTCCATACCTCCAGAGCTCCAGAGCTCCATAGCACCAGAGCTCCATGGCTTCAGAGCTCCATAGCACCATAGCTCCATACCTCCAGAGCTCCAGGGCTCCAAAGCTCCATACCTCCAGAGCTCCATACCTCCAGAGCTCCATACCTCCAGAGCTCCATAGCTCCATAGCACCAGAGCTCCATAGCTCCATAGCACCAGAGCTCCATAGCACCAGAGCTCCATAGCACCAGAGCTCCATAGCTCCATAGCACCAGAGCTCCATAGCTCCATAGCACCAGAGCTCCATAGCTCCATAGCACCAGAGCTCCATACTTCCAGAGCTCCATAGCTCCATAGCTCCATAGCACCAGAGCTCCATAGCTCCATAGCACCAGAGCTCCATAGCTCCATAGCACCAGAGCTCCATAGCTCCATAGCTCCAGGGCTCCATAGCTCCATAGCTCCAGGGCTCCATAGCTCCATAGCTCCAGGGCTCCATAGCTCCATAGCTCCATACCTCCAGAGCTCCATACCTCCAGAGCTCCATACCTCCATAGCACCAGAGCTCCATAGCTCCAGGGCTCCAGGGCTCCATAGCTCCATACCTCCAGAGCTCCATAGCTCCATACTTCCAGAGCTCCATAGCTCCATAGCTCCATACTTCCATAGCTCCATAGCTCCATACTTCCATAGCACCTGAGCTCCATACCTCCAGAGCTCCATAGCTCCAGCCTGGGTGGCTGGTGGCTCCATAGCTCCATACTTCCATAGCTCTAAGTCAGAGAGTTGGCGAAAATTGCACTAAGTGCGAAAGCCCATTCATTTACAACGGCGTGTCCGCCAGGCGGCGACATTTCCCCGTTACCGGTGGCTGCGCGGCGGGTGAGTGACAGAGCTTATCCGAGCGGCTGGAACTCTGCGCCGGCGTGGTCGAGCGTGAGGCCTCGGCCCTTTGGCTGCCTGGTACCTAAAACACTTCCATTGATCCAGCCACGGAGGGTGCTGGCTGGTGGCTCCATACCTCCATAGCTCCATAGCACCAGAGCTCCATAGCTCCATAGCACCAGAGCTCCATGGCTTCAGAGCTCCATAGCACCATAGCTCCATACCTCCAGAGCTCCAGGGCTCCATAGCTCCATACCTCCAGAGCTCCATACCTCCAGAGCTCCATACCTCCAGAGCTCCATAGCACCATAGCTCCATGGCTTCAGAGCTCCATAGCACCATAGCTCCATACCTCCAGAGCTCCAGGGCTCCATAGCTCCATACCTCCAGAGCTCCATACCTCCAGAGCTCCATACCTCCAGAGCTCCATAGCACCAGAGCTCCATGGCTTCAGAGCTCCATAGCACCATAGCTCCATACCTCCAGAGCTCCAGGGCTCCATAGCTCCATACCTCCAGAGCTCCATACCGCCAGAGCTCCATACCTCCAGAGCTCCAGAGCTCCATAGCACCAGAGCTCCATGGCTTCAGAGCTCCATAGCACCATAGCTCCATACCTCCAGAGCTCCAGGGCTCCATAGCTCCATACCTCCAGAGCTCCATACCTCCAGAGCTCCAGAGCTCCATAGCACCAGAGCTCCATGGCTTCAGAGCTCCATAGCACCATAGCTCCATACCTCCAGAGCTCCAGGGCTCCATAGCTCCATACCTCCAGAGCTCCATACCTCCAGAGCTCCATACCTCCAGAGCTCCATAGCTCCATAGCACCAGAGCTCCATAGCTCCATAGCACCAGAGCTCCATAGCACCAGAGCTCCATAGCACCAGAGCTCCATAGCTCCATAGGACCAGAGCTCCATAGCTCCATAGCACCAGAGCTCCATAGCTCCATAGCACCAGAGCTCCATACTTCCAGAGCTCCATAGCTCCATAGCTCCATAGCACCAGAGCTCCATAGCTCCATAGCACCAGAGCTCCATGGCTTCAGAGCTCCATAGCACCATAGCTCCATACCTCCAGAGCTCCAGGGCTCCATAGCTCCATACCTCCAGAGCTCCATACCTCCAGAGCTCCATACCTCCAGAGCTCCATAGCACCAGAGCTCCATAGCTCCATAGCACCAGAGCTCCATAGCACCAGAGCTCCATAGCACCAGAGCTCCATAGCTCCATAGCACCAGAGCTCCATAGCTCCATAGCACCAGAGCTCCATACTTCCAGAGCTCCATAGCTCCATAGCTCCATAGCACCAGAGCTCCATAGCTCCATAGCACCAGAGCTCCATAGCTCCATAGCACCAGAGCTCCATACTTCCATAGCTCCATAGCTCCATACCTCCAGAGCTCCATAGCTCCATAGCTCCATACCTCCAGAGCTCCATAGCTCCAGAGCTCCATAGCTCCATAGCTCCATAGCACCAGAGCTCCATAGCTCCATAGCACCAGAGCTCCATACTTCCATAGCTCCAGGGCTCCATAGCTCCAGGGCTCCATACCTCCAGAGCTCCATAGCTCCATACTTCCAGAGCTCCATAGCTCCATACTTCCATAGCTCCATACTTCCATACCTCCATAGCTCCATACTTCCATAGCACCAGAGCTCCATACTTCCATAGCACCAGAGCTCCATACCTCCAGAGCTCCAGAGCTCCAGCCTGGGTGGCTGGTGGCTCCATAGCTCCATACTTCCATAGCTCTAAGTCAGAGAGTTGGCGAAAATTGCACTAAGTGCGAAAGCCCATTCATTTACAACGGCGTGTCCACAAGGCGGCGACATTTCCCCGTTACCGGTGGCTGCGCGGCGGGTGAGTGACAGAGCTTATCCGAGCGGCTGGAACTCTGCGCCGGCGTGGTCGAGCGTGAGGCCTCGGCCCTTTGGCTGCCTGGTACCTAAAACACTTCCATTGATCCAGCCACGGAGGGTGCTGGCTGGTGGCTCCATACCTCCATAGCTCCATAGCACCAGAGCTCCATAGCTCCATAGCACCAGAGCTCCATGGCTTCAGAGCTCCATAGCACCATAGCTCCATACCTCCAGAGCTCCAGGGCTCCATAGCTCCATACCTCCAGAGCTCCATACCTCCAGAGCTCCATACCTCCAGAGCTCCATAGCACCAGAGCTCCATGGCTTCAGAGCTCCATAGCACCATAGCTCCATACCTCAAGAGCTCCAGGGCTCCATAGCTCCATACCTCCAGAGCTCCATACCTCCAGAGCTCCATACCTCCAGAGCTCCAGAGCTCCATAGCACCAGAGCTCCATGGCTTCAGAGCTCCATAGCACCATAGCTCCATACCTCCAGAGCTCCAGGGCTCCATAGCTCCATACCTCCAGAGCTCCATACCTCCAGAGCTCCAGAGCTCCATAGCACCAGAGCTCCATGGCTTCAGAGCTCCATAGCACCATAGCTCCATACCTCCAGAGCTCCAGGGCTCCATAGCTCCATACCTCCAGAGCTCCATACCTCCAGAGCTCCAGAGCTCCATAGCACCAGAGCTCCATGGCTTCAGAGCTCCATAGCACCATAGCTCCATACCTCCAGAGCTCCAGGGCTCCAAAGCTCCATACCTCCAGAGCTCCATACCTCCAGAGCTCCATACCTCCAGAGCTCCATAGCTCCATAGCACCAGAGCTCCATAGCTCCATAGCACCAGAGCTCCATAGCACCAGAGCTCCATAGCACCAGAGCTCCATAGCTCCATAGCACCAGAGCTCCATAGCTCCATAGCACCAGAGCTCCATACTTCCAGAGCTCCATAGCTCCATAGCTCCATAGCACCAGAGCTCCATAGCTCCATAGCACCAGAGCTCCATAGCTCCATAGCACCAGAGCTCCATACTTCCATAGCTCCATAGCTCCATACCTCCAGAGCTCCATAGCTCCATAGCTCCATACCTCCAGAGCTCCATAGCTCCAGAGCTCCATAGCTCCATAGCTCCATAGCACCAGAGCTCCATAGCTCCATAGCACCAGAGCTCCATACTTCCATAGCTCCAGGGCTCCATAGCTCCAGGGCTCCATACCTCCAGAGCTCCATAGCTCCATACTTCCAGAGCTCCATAGCTCCATACTTCCATAGCTCCATACTTCCATACCTCCATAGCTCCATACTTCCATAGCACCAGAGCTCCATACTTCCATAGAGCCAGAGCTCCATACCTCCAGAGCTCCAGAGCTCCAGCCTGGGTGGCTGGTGGCTCCATAGCTCCATACTTCCATAGCTCTAAGTCAGAGAGTTGGCGAAAATTGCACTAAGTGCGAAAGCCCATTCATTTACAACGGCGTGTCCGCCAGGCGGCGACATTTCCCCGTTACCGGTGGCTGCGCGGCGGGTGAGTGACAGAGCTTATCCGAGCGGCTGGAACTCTGCGCCGGCGTGGTCGAGCGTGAGGCCTCGGCCCTTTGGCTGCCTGGTACCTAAAACACTTCCATTGATCCAGCCACGGAGGGTGCTGGCTGGTGGCTCCATACCTCCATAGCTCCATAGCACCAGAGCTCCATAGCTCCATAGCACCAGAGCTCCATGGCTTCAGAGCTCCATAGCACCATAGCTCCATACCTCCAGAGCTCCAGGGCTCCATAGCTCCATACCTCCAGAGCTCCATACCTCCAGAGCTCCATACCTCCAGAGCTCCATAGCACCAGAGCTCCATGGCTTCAGAGCTCCATAGCACCATAGCTCCATACCTCCAGAGCTCCAGGGCTCCATAGCTCCATACCTCCAGAGCTCCATACCTCCAGAGCTCCATACCTCCAGAGCTCCAGAGCTCCATAGCACCAGAGCTCCATGGCTTCAGAGCTCCATAGCACGATAGCTCCATACCTCCAGAGCTCCAGGGCTCCATAGCTCCATACCTCCAGAGCTCCATACCTCCAGAGCTCCAGAGCTCCATAGCACCAGAGCTCCATGGCTTCAGAGCTCCATAGCACCATAGCTCCATACCTCCAGAGCTCCAGGGCTCCATAGCTCCATACCTCCAGAGCTCCATACCTCCAGAGCTCCAGAGCTCCATAGCACCAGAGCTCCATGGCTTCAGAGCTCCATAGCACCATAGCTCCATACCTCCAGAGCTCCAGGGCTCCAAAGCTCCATACCTCCAGAGCTCCATACCTCCAGAGCTCCATACCTCCAGAGCTCCATAGCTCCATAGCACCAGAGCTCCATAGCTCCATAGCACCAGAGCTCCATAGCACCAGAGCTCCATAGCACCAGAGCTCCATAGCTCCATAGCACCAGAGCTCCATAGCTCCATAGCACCAGAGCTCCATAGCTCCATAGCACCAGAGCTCCATACTTCCAGAGCTCCATAGCTCCATAGCTCCATAGCACCAGAGCTCCATAGCTCCATAGCACCAGAGCTCCATAGCTCCATAGCACCAGAGCTCCATAGCTCCATAGCTCCAGGGCTCCATAGCTCCATAGCTCCAGGGCTCCATAGCTCCATAGCTCCAGGGCTCCATAGCTCCATAGCTCCATACCTCCAGAGCTCCATACCTCCAGAGCTCCATACCTCCATAGCACCAGAGCTCCATAGCTCCAGGGCTCCAGGGCTCCATAGCTCCATACCTCCAGAGCTCCATAGCTCCATACTTCCAGAGCTCCATAGCTCCATAGCTCCATACTTCCATAGCTCCATAGCTCCATACTTCCATAGCACCTGAGCTCCATACCTCCAGAGCTCCATAGCTCCAGCCTGGGTGGCTGGTGGCTCCATAGCTCCATACTTCCATAGCTCTAAGTCAGAGAGTTGGCGAAAATTGCACTAAGTGCGAAAGCCCATTCATTTACAACGGCGTGTCTGCCAGGCGGCGACATTTCCCCGTTACCGGTGGCTGCGCGGCGGGTGAGTGACAGAGCTTATCCGAGCGGCTGGAACTCTGCGCCGGCGTGGTCGAGCGTGAGGCCTCGGCCCTTTGGCTGCCTGGTACCTAAAACACTTCCATTGATCCAGCCACGGAGGGTGCTGGCTGGTGGCTCCATACCTCCATAGCTCCATAGCACCAGAGCTCCATAGCTCCATAGCACCAGAGCTCCATGGCTTCAGAGCTCCATAGCACCATAGCTCCATACCTCCAGAGCTCCAGGGCTCCATAGCTCCATACCTCCAGAGCTCCATACCTCCAGAGCTCCATACCTCCAGAGCTCCATAGCACCATAGCTCCATGGCTTCAGAGCTCCATAGCACCATAGCTCCATACCTCCAGAGCTCCAGGGCTCCATAGCTCCATACCTCCAGAGCTCCATACCTCCAGAGCTCCATACCTCCAGAGCTCCATAGCACCAGAGCTCCATGGCTTCAGAGCTCCATAGCACCATAGCTCCATACCTCCAGAGCTCCAGGGCTCCATAGCTCCATACCTCCAGAGCTCCATACCGCCAGAGCTCCATACCTCCAGAGCTCCAGAGCTCCATAGCACCAGAGCTCCATGGCTTCAGAGCTCCATAGCACCATAGCTCCATACCTCCAGAGCTCCAGGGCTCCATAGCTCCATACCTCCAGAGCTCCATACCTCCAGAGCTCCAGAGCTCCATAGCACCAGAGCTCCATGGCTTCAGAGCTCCATAGCACCATAGCTCCATACCTCCAGAGCTCCAGGGCTCCATAGCTCCATACCTCCAGAGCTCCATACCTCCAGAGCTCCATACCTCCAGAGCTCCATAGCTCCATAGCACCAGAGCTCCATAGCTCCATAGCACCAGAGCTCCATAGCACCAGAGCTCCATAGCACCAGAGCTCCATAGCTCCATAGGACCAGAGCTCCATAGCTCCATAGCACCAGAGCTCCATAGCTCCATAGCACCAGAGCTCCATACTTCCAGAGCTCCATAGCTCCATAGCTCCATAGCACCAGAGCTCCATAGCTCCATAGCACCAGAGCTCCATGGCTTCAGAGCTCCATAGCACCATAGCTCCATACCTCCAGAGCTCCAGGGCTCCATAGCTCCATACCTCCAGAGCTCCATACCTCCAGAGCTCCATACCTCCAGAGCTCCATAGCACCAGAGCTCCATAGCTCCATAGCACCAGAGCTCCATAGCACCAGAGCTCCATAGCACCAGAGCTCCATAGCTCCATAGCACCAGAGCTCCATAGCTCCATAGCACCAGAGCTCCATACTTCCAGAGCTCCATAGCTCCATAGCTCCATAGCACCAGAGCTCCATAGCTCCATAGCACCAGAGCTCCATAGCTCCATAGCACCAGAGCTCCATACTTCCATAGCTCCATAGCTCCATACCTCCAGAGCTCCATAGCTCCATAGCTCCATACCTCCAGAGCTCCATAGCTCCAGAGCTCCATAGCTCCATAGCTCCATAGCACCAGAGCTCCATAGCTCCATAGCACCAGAGCTCCATACTTCCATAGCTCCAGGGCTCCATAGCTCCAGGGCTCCATACCTCCAGAGCTCCATAGCTCCATACTTCCAGAGCTCCATAGCTCCATACTTCCATAGCTCCATACTTCCATACCTCCATAGCTCCATACTTCCATAGCACCAGAGCTCCATACTTCCATAGCACCAGAGCTCCATACCTCCAGAGCTCCAGAGCTCCAGCCTGGGTGGCTGGTGGCTCCATAGCTCCATACTTCCATAGCTCTAAGTCAGAGAGTTGGCGAAAATTGCACTAAGTGCGAAAGCCCATTCATTTACAACGGCGTGTCCACAAGGCGGCGACATTTCCCCGTTACCGGTGGCTGCGCGGCGGGTGAGTGACAGAGCTTATCCGAGCGGCTGGAACTCTGCGCCGGCGTGGTCGAGCGTGAGGCCTCGGCCCTTTGGCTGCCTGGTACCTAAAACACTTCCATTGATCCAGCCACGGAGGGTGCTGGCTGGTGGCTCCATACCTCCATAGCTCCATAGCACCAGAGCTCCATAGCTCCATAGCACCAGAGCTCCATGGCTTCAGAGCTCCATAGCACCATAGCTCCATACCTCCAGAGCTCCAGGGCTCCATAGCTCCATACCTCCAGAGCTCCATACCTCCAGAGCTCCATACCTCCAGAGCTCCATAGCACCAGAGCTCCATGGCTTCAGAGCTCCATAGCACCATAGCTCCATACCTCAAGAGCTCCAGGGCTCCATAGCTCCATACCTCCAGAGCTCCATACCTCCAGAGCTCCATACCTCCAGAGCTCCAGAGCTCCATAGCACCAGAGCTCCATGGCTTCAGAGCTCCATAGCACCATAGCTCCATACCTCCAGAGCTCCAGGGCTCCATAGCTCCATACCTCCAGAGCTCCATACCTCCAGAGCTCCAGAGCTCCATAGCACCAGAGCTCCATGGCTTCAGAGCTCCATAGCACCATAGCTCCATACCTCCAGAGCTCCAGGGCTCCATAGCTCCATACCTCCAGAGCTCCATACCTCCAGAGCTCCAGAGCTCCATAGCACCAGAGCTCCATGGCTTCAGAGCTCCATAGCACCATAGCTCCATACCTCCAGAGCTCCAGGGCTCCAAAGCTCCATACCTCCAGAGCTCCATACCTCCAGAGCTCCATACCTCCAGAGCTCCATAGCTCCATAGCACCAGAGCTCCATAGCTCCATAGCACCAGAGCTCCATAGCACCAGAGCTCCATAGCACCAGAGCTCCATAGCTCCATAGCACCAGAGCTCCATAGCTCCATAGCACCAGAGCTCCATAGCTCCATAGCACCAGAGCTCCATACTTCCAGAGCTCCATAGCTCCATAGCTCCATAGCACCAGAGCTCCATAGCTCCATAGCACCAGAGCTCCATAGCTCCATAGCACCAGAGCTCCATACTTCCATAGCTCCATAGCTCCATACCTCCAGAGCTCCATAGCTCCATAGCTCCATACCTCCAGAGCTCCATAGCTCCAGAGCTCCATAGCTCCATAGCACCAGAGCTCCATAGCTCCATAGCACCAGAGCTCCATACTTCCATAGCTCCAGGGCTCCATAGCTCCAGGGCTCCATAGCTCCATACCTCCAGAGCTCCATAGCTCCATACTTCCAGAGCTCCATAGCTCCATAGCACCAGAGCTCCATAGCTCCATAGCACCAGAGCTCCATAGCTCCATAGCACCAGAGCTCCATAGCTCCATAGCACCAGAGCTCCATAGCTCCATAGCTCCAGGGCTCCATAGCTCCATAGCTCCAGGGCTCCATAGCTCCATAGCTCCAGGGCTCCATAGCTCCATAGCTCCATACCTCCAGAGCTCCATACCTCCAGAGCTCCATACCTCCATAGCACCAGAGCTCCATAGCTCCAGGGCTCCAGGGCTCCATAGCTCCATACCTCCAGAACTCCATAGCTCCATACTTCCAGAGCTCCATAGCTCCATAGCTCCATACTTCCATAGCTCCATAGCTCCATACTTCCATAGCACCTGAGCTCCATACCTCCAGAGCTCCATAGCTCCAGCCTGGGTGGCTGGTGGCTCCATAGCTCCATACTTCCATAGCTCTAAGTCAGAGAGTTGGCGAAAATTGCACTAAGTGCGAAAGCCCATTCATTTACAACGGCGTGTCCGCCAGGCGGCGACATTTCCCCGTTACCGGTGGCTGCGCGGCGGGTGAGTGACAGAGCTTATCCGAGCGGCTGGAACTCTGCGCCGGCGTGGTCGAGCGTGAGGCCTCGGCCCTTTGGCTGCCTGGTACCTAAAACACTTCCATTGATCCAGCCACGGAGGGTGCTGGCTGGTGGCTCCATACCTCCATAGCTCCATAGCACCAGAGCTCCATAGCTCCATAGCACCAGAGCTCCATGGCTTCAGAGCTCCATAGCACCATAGCTCCATACCTCCAGAGCTCCAGGGCTCCATAGCTCCATACCTCCAGAGCTCCATACCTCCAGAGCTCCATACCTCCAGAGCTCCATAGCACCAGAGCTCCATGGCTTCAGAGCTCCATAGCACCATAGCACCATAGCTCCATACCTCCAGAGCTCCAGGGCTCCATAGCTCCATACCTCCAGAGCTCCATACCTCCAGAGCTCCATACCTCCAGAGCTCCATAGCACCAGAGCTCCATGGCTTCAGAGCTCCATAGCACCATAGCTCCATACCTCCAGAGCTCCAGGGCTCCATAGCTCCATACCTCCAGAGCTCCATACCTCCAGAGCTCCATACCTCCAGAGCTCCAGAGCTCCATAGCACCAGAGCTCCATGGCTTCAGAGCTCCATAGCTCCATACCTCCAGAGCTCCAGGGCTCCATAGCTCCATACCTCCAGAGCTCCATACCTCCAGAGCTCCAGAGCTCCATAGCACCAGAGCTCCATGGCTTCAGAGCTCCATAGCACCATAGCTCCATACCTCCAGAGCTCCAGGGCTCCATAGCTCCATACCTCCAGAGCTCCATACCTCCAGAGCTCCATACCTCCAGAGCTCCATAGCACCAGAGCTCCATGGCTTCAGAGCTCCATAGCACCATAGCACCATAGCTCCATACCTCCAGAGCTCCAGGGCTCCATAGCTCCATACCTCCAGAGCTCCATACCTCCAGAGCTCCATACCTCCAGAGCTCCATAGCACCAGAGCTCCATGGCTTCAGAGCTCCATAGCACCATAGCTCCATACCTCCAGAGCTCCAGGGCTCCATAGCTCCATACCTCCAGAGCTCCATACCTCCAGAGCTCCATACCTCCAGAGCTCCAGAGCTCCATAGCACCAGAGCTCCATGGCTTCAGAGCTCCATAGCTCCATACCTCCAGAGCTCCAGGGCTCCATAGCTCCATACCTCCAGAGCTCCATACCTCCAGAGCTCCAGAGCTCCATAGCACCAGAGCTCCATGGCTTCAGAGCTCCATAGCACCATAGCTCCATACCTCCAGAGCTCCAGGGCTCCATAGCTCCATACCTCCAGAGTTCCATACCTCCAGAGCTCCATACCTCCAGAGCTCCATAGCTCCATAGCACCAGAGCTCCATAGCTCCATAGCACCAGAGCTCCATAGCACCAGAGCTCCATAGCACCAGAGCTCCATAGCTCCATAGCACCAGAGCTCCATAGCTCCATAGCACCAGAGCTCCATACTTCCAGAGCTCCATAGCTCCATAGCTCCATAGCACCAGAGCTCCATAGCTCCATAGCACCAGAGCTCCATAGCTCCATAGCACCAGAGCTCCATACTTCCATAGCTCCATAGCTCCATACCTCCAGAGCTCCATAGCTCCATAGCTCCATACCTCCAGAGCTCCATAGCTCCAGAGCTCCATAGCTCCATAGCTCCATAGCACCAGAGCTCCATAGCTTCATAGCACCAGAGCTCCATACTTCCATAGCTCCAGGGCTCCATAGCTCCAGGGCTCCATACCTCCAGAGCTCCATAGCTCCATACTTCCAGAGCTCCATAGCTCCATACTTCCATAGCTCCATACTTCCATACCTCCATAGCTCCATACTTCCATAGCACCAGAGCTCCATACTTCCATAGCACCAGAGCTCCATACCTCCAGAGCTCCAGAGCTCCAGCCTGGGTGGCTGGTGGCTCCATAGCTCCATACTTCCATAGCTCTAAGTCAGAGAGTTGGCGAAAATTGCACTAAGTGCGAAAGCCCATTCATTTACAACGGCGTGTCCACAAGGCGGCGACATTTCCCCGTTACCGGTGGCTGCGCGGCGGGTGAGTGACAGAGCTTATCCGAGCGGCTGGAACTCTGCGCCGGCGTGGTCGAGCGTGAGGCCTCGGCCCTTTGGCTGCCTGGTACCTAAAACACTTCCATTGATCCAGCCACGGAGGGTGCTGGCTGGTGGCTCCATACCTCCATAGCTCCATAGCACCAGAGCTCCATAGCTCCATAGCACCAGAGCTCCATGGCTTCAGAGCTCCATAGCACCATAGCTCCATACCTCCAGAGCTCCAGGGCTCCATAGCTCCATACCTCCAGAGCTCCATACCTCCAGAGCTCCATACCTCCAGAGCTCCATAGCACCAGAGCTCCATGGCTTCAGAGCTCCATAGCACCATAGCTCCATACCTCCAGAGCTCCAGGGCTCCATAGCTCCATACCTCCAGAGCTCCATACCTCCAGAGCTCCATACCTCCAGAGCTCCATAGCACCAGAGCTCCATGGCTTCAGAGCTCCATAGCACCATAGCTCCATACCTCCAGAGCTCCAGGGCTCCATAGCTCCATACCTCCAGAGCTCCATACCTCCAGAGCTCCATACCTCCAGAGCTCCATAGCACCAGAGCTCCATGGCTTCAGAGCTCCATAGCACCATAGCTCCATACCTCCAGAGCTCCAGGGCTCCATAGCTCCATACCTCCAGAGCTCCATACCTCCAGAGCTCCATACCTCCAGAGCTCCATAGCACCAGAGCTCCATGGCTTCAGAGCTCCATAGCACCATAGCTCCATACCTCCAGAGCTCCAGGGCTCCATAGCTCCATACCTCCAGAGCTCCATACCTCCAGAGCTCCAGAGCTCCATAGCACCAGAGCTCCATGGCTTCAGAGCTCCATAGCACCATAGCTCCATACCTCCAGAGCTCCAGGGCTCCATAGCTCCATACCTCCAGAGCTCCATACCTCCAGAGCTCCAGAGCTCCATAGCACCAGAGCTCCATGGCTTCAGAGCTCCATAGCACCATAGCTCCATACCTCCAGAGCTCCAGGGCTCCAAAGCTCCATACCTCCAGAGCTCTGGAGGTATGGAGCTATGGTGCTATGGAGCTCTGAAGCCATGGAGCTCTG
The DNA here is from genome assembly GCF_054491065.1 of Syngnathus leptorhynchus. Lineage (NCBI taxonomy): Eukaryota > Metazoa > Chordata > Actinopteri > Syngnathiformes > Syngnathidae > Syngnathus > Syngnathus leptorhynchus. The sequence goes on from NW_028232010.1 coordinate 225,746, forward strand.
GTGCTATGGAGCTCTGGAGGTATGGAGCTCTGGAGGTATGGAGCTCTGGAGGTATGGAGCTATGGAGCCCTGGAGCTCTGGAGGTATGGAGCTATGGTGCTATGGAGCTCTGAAGCCATGGAGCTCTGGTGCTATGGAGCTATGGAGCTCTGGTGCTATGGAGCTATGGAGGTATGGAGCCACCAGCCAGCACCCTCCGTGGCTGGATCAATGGAAGTGTTTTAGGTACCAGGCAGCCAAAGGGCCGAGGCCTCACGCTCGACCACGCCGGCGCAGAGTTCCAGCCGCTCGGATAAGCTCTGTCACTCACCCGCCGCGAAGCCACCGGTAACGGGGAAATGTCGCCGCCTGGCGGACACGCCGTTGTAAATGAATGGGCTTTCGCACTTAGTGCAATTTTCGCCAACTCTCTGACTTAGAGCTATGAAAGTATGGAGCTATGGAGCCACCAGCCACCCAGGCTGGAGCTATGGAGCTCTGGAGGTATGGAGCTCAGGTGCTATGGAAGTATGGAGCTATGGAGCTATGGAAGTATGGAGCTATGGAGCTATGGAGCTCTGGAAGTATGGAGCTATGGAGCTCTGGAGGTATGGAGCTATGGAGCCCTGGAGCCCTGGAGCTATGGAGCTCTGGTGCTATGGAGGTATGGAGCTCTGGAGGTATGGAGCTCTGGAGGTATGGAGCTATGGAGCTATGGAGCCCTGGAGCTATGGAGCTATGGAGCCCTGGAGCTATGGAGCTATGGAGCCCTGGAGCTATGGAGCTATGGAGCTCTGGTGCTATGGAGCTATGGAGCTCTGGTGCTATGGAGCTATGGAGCTCTGGTGCTATGGAGCTATGGAGCTCTGGTGCTATGGAGCTATGGAGCTCTGGAAGTATGGAGCTATGGAGCTCTGGAGGTATGGAGCTATGGAGCCCTGGAGCTATGGAGCCCTGGAGCTATGGAAGTATGGAGCTCTGGAGGTATGGAGCTCTGGAGGTATGGAGCTATGGAGCCCTGGAGCTCTGGAGGTATGGAGCTATGGAGCTCTGAAGCCATGGAGCTCTGGTGCTATGGAGCTCTGGAGCTCTGGAGGTATGGAGCTCTGGAGGTATGGAGCTATGGAGCCCTGGAGCTCTGGAGGTATGGAGCTATGGTGCTATGGAGCTCTGAAGCCATGGAGCTCTGGTGCTATGGAGCTCTGGAGGTATGGAGCTCTGGAGGTATGGAGCTCTGGAGGTATGGAGCTATGGAGCCCTGGAGCTCTGGAGGTATGGAGCTATGGTGCTATGGAGCTCTGAAGCCATGGAGCTCTGGTGCTATGGAGCTCTGGAGGTATGGAGCTCTGGAGGTATGGAGCTCTGGAGGTATGGAGCTATGGAGCCCTGGAGCTCTGGAGGTATGGAGCTATGGTGCTATGGAGCTCTGAAGCCATGGAGCTCTGGTGCTATGGAGCTATGGAGCTCTGGTGCTATGGAGCTATGGAGGTATGGAGCCACCAGCCAGCACCCTCCGTGGCTGGATCAATGGAAGTGTTTTAGGTACCAGGCAGCCAAAGGGCCGAGGCCTCACGCTCGACCACGCCGGCGCAGAGTTCCAGCCGCTCGGATAAGCTCTGTCACTCACCCGCCGCGCAGCCACCGGTAACGGGGAAATGTCGCCGCCTGGCGGACACGCCGTTGTAAATGAATGGGCTTTCGCACTTAGTGCAATTTTCGCCAACTCTCTGACTTAGAGCTATGGAAGTATGGAGCTATGGAGCCACCAGCCACCCAGGCTGGAGCTCTGGAGCTCTGGAGGTATGGAGCTCAGGTGCTATGGAAGTATGGAGCTATGGAGCTATGGAAGTATGGAGCTATGGAGCTATGGAGCTCTGGAAGTATGGAGCTATGGAGCTCTGGTGCTATGGAGCTCTGGAGCTCTGGAGCAGAGTTCCAGCCGCTCGGATAAGCTCTGTCACTCACCCGCCGCGCAGCCACCGGTAACGGGGAAATGTCGCCGCCTGGCGGACACGCCGTTGTAAATGAATGGGCTTTCGCACTTAGTGCAATTTTCGCCAACTCTCTGACTTAGAGCTATGGAAGTATGGAGCTATGGAGCCACCAGCCACCCAGGCTGGAGCTCTGGAGCTCTGGAGGTATGGAGCTCAGGTGCTATGGAAGTATGGAGCTATGGAGCTATGGAAGTATGGAGCTATGGAGCTATGGAGCTCTGGAAGTATGGAGCTATGGAGCTCTGGAGGTATGGAGCTATGGAGCCCTGGAGCCCTGGAGCTATGGAGCTCTGGTGCTATGGAGGTATGGAGCTCTGGAGGTATGGAGCTCTGGAGGTATGGAGCTATGGAGCTATGGAGCCCTGGAGCTATGGAGCTATGGAGCCCTGGAGCTATGGAGCTATGGAGCCCTGGAGCTATGGAGCTATGGAGCTCTGGTGCTATGGAGCTATGGAGCTCTGGTGCTATGGAGCTATGGAGCTCTGGTGCTATGGAGCTATGGAGCTCTGGTGCTATGGAGCTATGGAGCTCTGGAAGTATGGAGCTATGGAGCTCTGGAGGTATGGAGCTATGGAGCCCTGGAGCTATGGAGCCCTGGAGCTATGGAAGTATGGAGCTCTGGTGCTATGGAGCTATGGAGCTCTGGTGCTATGGAGCTATGGAGCTCTGGTGCTATGGAGCTCTGGAGGTATGGAGCTATGGAGCTATGGAGCTCTGGAGGTATGGAGCTATGGAGCTATGGAAGTATGGAGCTCTGGTGCTATGGAGCTATGGAGCTCTGGTGCTATGGAGCTATGGAGCTCTGGAGGTATGGAGCTATGGAGCCCTGGAGCTCTGGAGGTATGGAGCTATGGTGCTATGGAGCTCTGAAGCCATGGAGCTCTGGTGCTATGGAGCTCTGGAGCTCTGGAGGTATGGAGCTCTGGAGGTATGGAGCTATGGAGCCCTGGAGCTCTGGAGGTATGGAGCTATGGAGCTCTGGAGGTATGGAGCTATGGAGCCCTGGAGCTATGGAGCCCTGGAGCTATGGAAGTATGGAGCTCTGGTGCTATGGAGCTATGGAGCTCTGGTGCTATGGAGCTATGGAGCTCTGGAGCTATGGAGCTCTGGAGGTATGGAGCTATGGAGCTATGGAGCTCTGGAGGTATGGAGCTATGGAGCTATGGAAGTATGGAGCTCTGGTGCTATGGAGCTATGGAGCTCTGGTGCTATGGAGCTATGGAGCTCTGGTGCTATGGAGCTATGGAGCTATGGAGCTCTGGAAGTATGGAGCTCTGGTGCTATGGAGCTATGGAGCTCTGGTGCTATGGAGCTATGGAGCTCTGGTGCTATGGAGCTATGGAGCTCTGGTGCTATGGAGCTCTGGTGCTATGGAGCTCTGGTGCTATGGAGCTATGGAGCTCTGGTGCTATGGAGCTATGGAGCTCTGGAGGTATGGAGCTCTGGAGGTATGGAGCTCTGGAGGTATGGAGCTTTGGAGCCCTGGAGCTCTGGAGGTATGGAGCTATGGTGCTATGGAGCTCTGAAGCCATGGAGCTCTGGTGCTATGGAGCTCTGGAGCTCTGGAGGTATGGAGCTCTGGAGGTATGGAGCTATGGAGCCCTGGAGCTCTGGAGGTATGGAGCTATGGTGCTATGGAGCTCTGAAGCCATGGAGCTCTGGTGCTATGGAGCTCTGGAGCTCTGGAGGTATGGAGCTCTGGAGGTATGGAGCTATGGAGCCCTGGAGCTCTGGAGGTATGGAGCTATGGTGCTATGGAGCTCTGAAGCCATGGAGCTCTGGTGCTATGGAGCTCTGGAGCTCTGGAGGTATGGAGCTCTGGAGGTATGGAGCTCTGGAGGTATGGAGCTATGGAGCCCTGGAGCTCTGGAGGTATGGAGCTATGGTGCTATGGAGCTCTGAAGCCATGGAGCTCTGGTGCTATGGAGCTCTGGAGGTATGGAGCTCTGGAGGTATGGAGCTCTGGAGGTATGGAGCTATGGAGCCCTGGAGCTCTGGAGGTATGGAGCTATGGTGCTATGGAGCTCTGAAGCCATGGAGCTCTGGTGCTATGGAGCTCTGGAGGTATGGAGCTCTGGAGGTATGGAGCTATGGAGCCCTGGAGCTCTGGAGGTATGGAGCTATGGTGCTATGGAGCTCTGAAGCCATACCTCCATATAGCTCCATACCTCCAGAGCTCCATACCTCCAGAGCTCCATACCTCCAGAGCTCCATAGCACCAGAGCTCCATGGCTTCAGAGCTCCATAGCACCATAGCTCCATACCTCCAGAGCTCCAGGGCTCCATAGCTCCATACCTCCAGAGCTCCATACCTCCAGAGCTCCATACCTCCAGAGCTCAATAGCACCAGACCTCCATGGCTTCAGAGCTCCATAGCACCATAGCTCCATACCTCCAGAGCTCCAGGGCTCCATAGCTCCATACCTCCAGAGCTCCATACCTCCAGAGCTCCATACCTCCAGAGCTCCATAGCACCAGAGCTCCATGGCTTCAGAGCTCCATAGCACCATAGCTCCATACCTCCAGAGCTCCAGGGCTCCATAGCTCCATACCTCCAGAGCTCCATACCTCCAGAGCTCCATACCTCCAGAGCTCCAGAGCTCCATAGCACCAGAGCTCCATGGCTTCAGAGCTCCATAGCACCATAGCTCCATACCTCCAGAGCTCCAGGGCTCCATAGCTCCATACCTCCAGAGCTCCATACCTCCAGAGCTCCAGAGCTCCATAGCACCAGAGCTCCATGGCTTCAGAGCTCCATAGCACCATAGCTCCATACCTCCAGAGCTCCAGGGCTCCATAGCTCCATACCTCCAGAGCTCCATACCTCCAGAGCTCCAGAGCTCCATAGCACCAGAGCTCCATGGCTTCAGAGCTCCATAGCACCATAGCTCCATACCTCCAGAGCTCCAGGGCTCCAAAGCTCCATACCTCCAGAGCTCCATACCTCCAGAGCTCCATACCTCCAGAGCTCCATAGCTCCATAGCACCAGAGCTCCATAGCTCCATAGCACCAGAGCTCCATAGCACCAGAGCTCCATAGCACCAGAGCTCCATAGCTCCATAGCACCAGAGCTCCATAGCTCCATAGCACCAGAGCTCCATAGCTCCATAGCACCAGAGCTCCATACTTCCAGAGCTCCATAGCTCCATAGCTCCATAGCACCAGAGCTCCATAGCTCCATAGCACCAGAGCTCCATAGCTCCATAGCACCAGAGCTCCATACTTCCATAGCTCCATAGCTCCATACCTCCAGAGCTCCATAGCTCCATAGCTCCATAGCTCCATACCTCCAGAGCTCCATAGCTCCAGAGCTCCATAGCTCCATAGCACCAGAGCTCCATAGCTCCATAGCACCAGAGCTCCATACTTCCATAGCTCCAGGGCTCCATAGCTCCAGGGCTCCATAGCTCCATACCTCCAGAGCTCCATAGCTCCATACTTCCAGAGCTCCATAGCTCCATAGCACCAGAGCTCCATAGCTCCATAGCACCAGAGCTCCATAGCTCCATAGCACCAGAGCTCCATAGCTCCATAGCACCAGAGCTCCATAGCTCCATAGCTCCAGGGCTCCATAGCTCCATAGCTCCAGGGCTCCATAGCTCCATAGCTCCAGGGCTCCATAGCTCCATAGCTCCATACCTCCAGAGCTCCATACCTCCAGAGCTCCATACCTCCATAGCACCAGAGCTCCATAGCTCCAGGGCTCCAGGGCTCCATAGCTCCATACCTCCAGAGCTCCATAGCTCCATACTTCCAGAGCTCCATAGCTCCATAGCTCCATACTTCCATAGCTCCATAGCTCCATACTTCCATAGCACCTGAGCTCCATACCTCCAGAGCTCCATAGCTCCAGCCTGGGTGGCTGGTGGCTCCATAGCTCCATACTTCCATAACTCTAAGTCAGAGAGTTGGCGAAAATTGCACTAAGTGCGAAAGCCCATTCATTTACAACGGCGTGTCCGCCAGGCGGCGACATTTCCCCGTTACCGGTGGCTGCGCGGCGGGTGAGTGACAGAGCTTATCCGAGCGGCTGGAACTCTGCGCCGGCGTGGTCGAGCGTGAGGCCTCGGCCCTTTGGCTGCCTGGTACCTAAAACACTTCCATTGATCCAGCCACGGAGGGTGCTGGCTGGTGGCTCCATACCTCCATAGCTCCATAGCACCAGAGCTCCATAGCTCCATAGCACCAGAGCTCCATGGCTTCAGAGCTCCATAGCACCATAGCTCCATACCTCCAGAGCTCCAGGGCTCCATAGCTCCATACCTCCAGAGTTCCATACCTCCAGAGCTCCATACCTCCAGAGCTCCATAGCACCAGAGCTCCATGGCTTCAGAGCTCCATAGCACCATAGCTCCATACCTCCAGAGCTCCAGGGCTCCATAGCTCCATACCTCCAGAGCTCCATACCTCCAGAGCTCCATACCTCCAGAGCTCCAGAGCTCCATAGCACCAGAGCTCCATGGCTTCAGAGCTCCATAGCACCATAGCTCCATACCTCCAGAGCTCCAGGGCTCCATAGCTCCATACCTCCAGAGCTCCATACCTCCAGAGCTCCAGAGCTCCATAGCACCAGAGCTCCATGGCTTCAGAGCTCCATAGCACCATAGCTCCATACCTCCAGAGCTCCAGGGCTCCATAGCTCCATACCTCCAGAGCTCCATACCTCCAGAGCTCCATACCTCCAGAGCTCCATAGCTCCATAGCACCAGAGCTCCATAGCTCCATAGCACCAGAGCTCCATAGCACCAGAGCTCCATAGCACCAGAGCTCCATAGCTCCATAGCACCAGAGCTCCATAGCTCCATAGCACCAGAGCTCCATAGCTCCATAGCACCAGAGCTCCATACTTCCAGAGCTCCATAGCTCCATAGCTCCATAGCACCAGAGCTCCATAGCTCCATAGCACCAGAGCTCCATGGCTTCAGAGCTCCATAGCACCATAGCTCCATACCTCCAGAGCTCCAGGGCTCCATAGCTCCATACCTCCAGAGCTCCATACCTCCAGAGCTCCATACCTCCAGAGCTCCATAGCACCAGAGCTCCATAGCTCCATAGCACCAGAGCTCCATAGCACCAGAAGTCCATAGCACCAGAGCTCCATAGCTCCATAGCACCAGAGCTCCATAGCTCCATAGCACCAGAGCTCCATACTTCCAGAGCTCCATAGCTCCATAGCTCCATAGCACCAGAGCTCCATAGCTCCATAGCACCAGAGCTCCATAGCTCCATAGCACCAGAGCTCCATACTTCCATAGCTCCATAGCTCCATACCTCCAGAGCTCCATAGCTCCATAGCTCCATACCTCCAGAGCTCCATAGCTCCAGAGCTCCATAGCTCCATAGTTCCATAGCACCAGAGCTCCATAGCTCCATAGCACCAGAGCTCCATACTTCCATAGCTCCAGGGCTCCATAGCTCCAGGGCTCCATACCTCCAGAGCTCCATAGCTCCATACTTCCAGAGCTCCATAGCTCCATACTTCCATAGCTCCATACTTCCATACCTCCATAGCTCCATACTTCCATAGCACCAGAGCTCCATACTTCCATTGCACCAGAGCTCCATACCTCCAGAGCTCCAGAGCTCCAGCCTGGGTGGCTGGTGGCTCCATAGCTCCATACTTCCATAGCTCTAAGTCAGAGAGTTGGCGAAAATTGCACTAAGTGCGAAAGCCCATTCATTTACAACGGCGTGTCCACAAGGCGGCGACATTTCCCCGTTACCGGTGGCTGCGCGGCGGGTGAGTGACAGAGCTTATCCGAGCGGCTGGAACTCTGCGCCGGCGTGGTCGAGCGTGAGGCCTCGGCCCTTTGGCTGCCTGGTACCTAAAACACTTCCATTGATCCAGCCACGGAGGGTGCTGGCTGGTGGCTCCATACCTCCATAGCTCCATAGCACCAGAGCTCCATAGCTCCATAGCACCAGAGCTCCATGGCTTCAGAGCTCCATAGCACCATAGCTCCATACCTCCAGAGCTCCAGGGCTCCATAGCTCCATACCTCCAGAGCTCCATACCTCCAGAGCTCCATACCTCCAGAGCTCCATAGCACCAGAGCTCCATGGCTTCAGAGCTCCATAGCACCATAGCTCCATACCTCCAGAGCTCCAGGGCTCCATAGCTCCATACCTCCAGAGCTCCATACCTCCAGAGCTCCATACCTCCAGAGCTCCATAGCACCAGAGCTCCATGGCTTCAGAGCTCCATAGCACCATAGCTCCATACCTCCAGAGCTCCAGGGCTCCATAGCTCCATACCTCCAGAGCTCCATACCTCCAGAGCTCCATACCTCCAGAGCTCCATAGCACCAGAGCTCCATGGCTTCAGAGCTCCATAGCACCATAGCTCCATACCTCCAGAGCTCCAGGGCTCCATAGCTCCATACCTCCAGAGCTCCATACCTCCAGAGCTCCATACCTCCAGAGCTCCAGAGCTCCATAGCACCAGAGCTCCATGGCTTCAGAGCTCCATAGCACCATAGCTCCATACCTCCAGAGCTCCAGGGCTCCATAGCTCCATACCTCCAGAGCTCCATACCTCCAGAGCTCCAGAGCTCCATAGCACCAGAGCTCCATGGCTTCAGAGCTCCATAGCACCATAGCTCCATACCTCCAGAGCTCCAGGGCTCCATAGCTCCATACCTCCAGAGCTCCATACCTCCAGAGCTCCAGAGCTCCATAGCACCAGAGCTCCATGGCTTCAGAGCTCCATAGCACCATAGCTCCATACCTCCAGAGCTCCAGGGCTCCAAAGCTCCATACCTCCAGAGCTCCATACCTCCAGAGCTCCATACCTCCAGAGCTCCATAGCTCCATAGCACCAGAGCTCCATAGCTCCATAGCACCAGAGCTCCATAGCACCAGAGCTCCATAGCACCAGAGCTCCATAGCTCCATAGCACCAGAGCTCCATAGCTCCATAGCACCAGAGCTCCATAGCTCCATAGCACCAGAGCTCCATACTTCCAGAGCTCCATAGCTCCATAGCTCCATAGCACCAGAGCTCCATAGCTCCATAGCACCAGAGCTCCATAGCTCCATAGCACCAGAGCTCCATACTTCCATAGCTCCATAGCTCCATACCTCCAGAGCTCCATAGCTCCATAGCTCCATACCTCCAGAGCTCCATAGCTCCAGAGCTCCATAGCTCCATAGCACCAGAGCTCCATAGCTCCATAGCACCAGAGCTCCATACTTCCATAGCTCCAGGGCTCCATAGCTCCAGGGCTCCATAGCTCCATACCTCCAGAGCTCCATAGCTCCATACTTCCAGAGCTCCATAGCTCCATAGCACCAGAGCTCCATAGCTCCATAGCACCAGAGCTCCATAGCTCCATAGCACCAGAGCTCCATAGCTCCATAGCACCAGAGCTCCATAGCTCCATAGCTCCAGGGCTCCACAGCTCCATAGCTCCAGGGCTCCATAGCTCCATAGCTCCAGGGCTCCATAGCTCCATAGCTCCATACCTCCAGAGCTCCATACCTCCAGAGCTCCATACCTCCATAGCACCAGAGCTCCATAGCTCCAGGGCTCCAGGGCTCCATAGCTCCATACCTCCAGAGCTCCATAGCTCCATACTTCCAGAGCTCCATAGCTCCATAGCTCCATACTTCCATAGCTCCATAGCTCCATACTTCCATAGCACCTGAGCTCCATACCTCCAGAGCTCCATAGCTCAAGCCTGGGTGGCTGGTGGCTCCATAGCTCCATACTTCCATAGCTCTAAGTCAGAGAGTTGGCGAAAATTGCACTAAGTGCGAAAGCCCATTCATTTACAACGGCGTGTCCGCCAGGCGGCGACATTTCCCCGTTACCGGTGGCTGCGCGGCGGGTGAGTGACAGAGCTTATCCGAGCGGCTGGAACTCTGCGCCGGCGTGGTCGAGCGTGAGGCCTCGGCCCTTTGGCTGCCTGGTACCTAAAACACTTCCATTGATCCAGCCACGGAGGGTGCTGGCTGGTGGCTCCATACCTCCATAGCTCCATAGCACCAGAGCTCCATAGCTCCATAGCACCAGAGCTCCATGGCTTCAGAGCTCCATAGCACCATAGCTCCATACCTCCAGAGCTCCAGGGCTCCATAGCTCCTTACCTCCAGAGCTCCATACCTCCAGAGCTCCATACCTCCAGAGCTCCATAGCACCAGAGCTCCATGGCTTCAGAGCTCCATAGCACCATAGCTCCATACCTCCAGAGCTCCAGGGCTCCATAGCTCCATACCTCCAGAGCTCCATACCTCCAGAGCTCCATACCTCCAGAGCTCCATAGCACCAGAGCTCCATGGCTTCAGAGCTCCATAGCACCATAGCTCCATACCTCCAGAGCTCCAGGGCTCCATAGCTCCATACCTCCAGAGCTCCATACCTCCAGAGCTCCATACCTCCAGAGCTCCAGAGCTCCATAGCACCAGAGCTCCATGGCTTCAGAGCTCCATAGCACCATAGCTCCATACCTCCAGAGCTCCAGGGCTCCATAGCTCCATACCTCCAGAGCTCCATACCTCCAGAGCTCCAGAGCTCCATAGCACCAGAGCTCCGTGGCTTCAGAGTTCCATAGCACCATAGCTCCATACCTCCAGAGCTCCAGGGCTCCATAGCTCCATACCTCCAGAGCTCCATACCTCCAGAGCTCCATACCTCCAGAGCTCCATAGCTCCATAGCACCAGAGCTCCATAGCTCCATAGCACCAGAGCTCCATAGCACCAGAGCTCCATAGCACCAGAGCTCCATAGCTCCATAGCACCAGAGCTCCATAGCTCCATAGCACCAGAGCTCCATAGCTCCATAGCACCAGAGCTCCATACTTCCAGAGCTCCATAGCTCCATAGCTCCATAGCACCAGAGCTCCATAGCTCCATAGCACCAGAGCACCAGAGCTCCATAGCTCCATAGCACCAGAGCTCCATACTTCCATAGCTCCATAGCTCCATACCTCCAGAGCTCCATAGCTCCATACCTCCAGAGCTCCATAGCTCCAGAGCTCCATAGCTCCATAGCTCCATAGCACCAGAGCTCCATAGCTCCATAGCACCAGAGCTCCATACTTCCATAGCTCCAGGGCTCCATAGCTCCAGGGCTCCATACCTCCAGAGCTCCATAGCTCCATACTTCCAGAGCTCCATAGCTCCATACTTCCATAGCTCCATACTTCCATACCTCCATAGCTCCATACTTCCATAGCACCAGAGCTCCATACTTCCATAGCACCAGAGCTCCATACCTCCAGAGCTCCAGAGCTCCAGCCTGGGTGGCTGGTGGCTCCATAGCTCCATACTTCCATAGCTCTAAGTCAGAGAGTTGGCGAAAATTGCACTAAGTGCGAAAGCCCATTCATTTACAACGGCGTGTCCACAAGGCGGCGACATTTCCCCGTTACCGGTGGCTGCGCGGCGGGTGAGTGACAGAGCTTATCCGAGCGGCTGGAACTCTGCGCCGGCGTGGTCGAGCGTGAGGCCTCGGCCCTTTGGCTGCCTGGTACCTAAAACACTTCCATTGATCCAGCCACGGAGGGTGCTGGCTGGTGGCTCCATACCTCCATAGCTCCATAGCACCAGAGCTCCATAGCTCCAAAGCACCAGAGCTCCATGGCTTCAGAGCTCCATAGCACCATAGCTCCATACCTCCAGAGCTCCAGGGCTCCATAGCTCCATACCTCCAGAGCTCCATACCTCCAGAGCTCCATACCTCCAGAGCTCCATAGCACCAGAGCTCCATGGCTTCAGAGCTCCATAGCACCATAGCTCCATACCTCCAGAGCTCCAGGGCTCCATAGCTCCATACCTCCAGAGCTCCATACCTCCAGAGCTCCATACCTCCAGAGCTCCATAGCACCAGAGCTCCATGGCTTCAGAGCTCCATAGCACCATAGCTCCATACCTCCAGAGCTCCAGGGCTCCATAGCTCCATACCTCCAGAGCTCCATACCTCCAGAGCTCCATACCTCCAGAGCTCCATAGCACCAGAGCTCCATGGCTTCAGAGCTCCATAGCACCATAGCTCCATACCTCCAGAGCTCCAGGGCTCCATAGCTCCATACCTCCAGAGCTCCATACCTCCAGAGCTCCATACCTCCAGAGCTCCAGAGCTCCATAGCACCAGAGCTCCATGGCTTCAGAGCTCCATAGCACCATAGCTCCATACCTCCAGAGCTCCAGGGCTCCATAGCTCCATACCTCCAGAGCTCCATACCTCCAGAGCTCCAGAGCTCCATAGCACCAGAGCTCCATGGCTTCAGAGCTCCATAGCACCATAGCTCCATACCTCCAGAGCTCCAGGGCTCCATAGCTCCATACCTCCAGAGCTCCATACCTCCAGAGCTCCAGAGCTCCATAGCACCAGAGCTCCATGGCTTCAGAGCTCCATAGCACCATAGCTCCATACCTCCAGAGCTCCAGGGCTCCAAAGCTCCATACCTCCAGAGCTCCATACCTCCAGAGCTCCATACCTCCAGAGCTCCATAGCTCCATAGCACCAGAGCTCCATAGCTCCATAGCACCAGAGCTCCATAGCACCAGAGCTCCATAGCACCAGAGCTCCATAGCTCCATAGCACCAGAGCTCCATAGCTCCATAGCACCAGAGCTCCATAGCTCCATAGCACCAGAGCTCCATACTTCCAGAGCTCCATAGCTCCATAGCTCCATAGCACCAGAGCTCCATAGCTCCATAGCACCAGAGCTCCATAGCTCCATAGCACCAGAGCTCCATACTTCCATAGCTCCATAGCTCCATACCTCCAGAGCTCCATAGCTCCATAGCTCCATACCTCCAGAGCTCCATAGCTCCAGAGCTCCATAGCTCCATAGCACCAGAGCTCCATAGCTCCATAGCACCAGAGCTCCATACTTCCATAGCTCCAGGGCTCCATAGCTCCAGGGCTCCATAGCTCCATACCTCCAGAGCTCCATAGCTCCATACTTCCAGAGCTCCATAGCTCCATAGCACCAGAGCTCCATAGCTCCATAGCACCAGAGCTCCATAGCTCCATAGCACCAGAGCTCCATAGCTCCATAGCACCAGAGCTCCATAGCTCCATAGCTCCAGGGCTCCATAGCTCCATAGCTCCAGGGCTCCATAGCTCCATAGCTCCAGGGCTCCATAGCTCCATAGCTCCATACCTCCAGAGCTCCATACCTCCAGAGCTCCATACCTCCATAGCACCAGAGCTCCATAGCTCCAGGGCTCCAGGGCTCCATAGCTCCATACCTCCAGAGCTCCATAGCTCCATACTTCCAGAGCTCCATAGCTCCATAGCTCCATACTTCCATAGCTCCATAGCTCCATACTTCCATAGCACCTGAGCTCCATACCTCCAGAGCTCCATAGCTCCAGCCTGGGTGGCTGGTGGCTCCATAGCTCCATACTTCCATAACTCTAAGTCAGAGAGTTGGCGAAAATTGCACTAAGTGCGAAAGCCCATTCATTTACAACGGCGTGTCCGCCAGGCGGCGACATTTCCCCGTTACCGGTGGCTGCGCGGCGGGTGAGTGACAGAGCTTATCCGAGCGGCTGGAACTCTGCGCCGGCGTGGTCGAGCGTGAGGCCTCGGCCCTTTGGCTGCCTGGTACCTAAAACACTTCCATTGATCCAGCCACGGAGGGTGCTGGCTGGTGGCTCCATACCTCCATAGCTCCATAGCACCAGAGCTCCATAGCTCCATAGCACCAGAGCTCCATGGCTTCAGAGCTCCATAGCACCATAGCTCCATACCTCCAGAGCTCCAGGGCTCCATAGCTCCATACCTCCAGAGCTCCATACCTCCAGAGCTCCATACCTCCAGAGCTCCATAGCACCAGAGCTCCATGGCTTCAGAGCTCCATAGCACCATAGCTCCATACCTCCAGAGCTCCAGGGCTCCATAGCTCCATACCTCCAGAGCTCCATACCTCCAGAGCTCCATACCTCCAGAGCTCCATAGCACCAGAGCTCCATGGCTTCAGAGCTCCATAGCACCATAGCTCCATACCTCCAGAGCTCCAGGGCTCCATAGCTCCATACCTCCAGAGCTCCATACCTCCAGAGCTCCATACCTCCAGAGCTCCAGAGCTCCATAGCACCAGAGCTCCATGGCTTCAGAGCTCCATAGCACCATAGCTCCATACCTCCAGAGCTCCAGGGCTCCATAGCTCCATACCTCCAGAGCTCCATACCTCCAGAGCTCCAGAGCTCCATAGCACCAGAGCTCCATGGCTTCAGAGCTCCATAGCACCATAGCTCCATACCTCCAGAGCTCCAGGGCTCCATAGCTCCATACCTCCAGAGCTCCATACCTCCAGAGCTCCAGAGCTCCATAGCACCAGAGCTCCATGGCTTCAGAGCTCCATAGCACCATAGCTCCATACCTCCAGAGCTCCAGGGCTCCATAGCTCCATACCTCCAGAGCTCCATACCTCCAGAGCTCCATACCTCCAGAGCTCCATAGCTCCATAGCACCAGAGCTCCATAGCTCCATAGCACCAGAGCTCCATAGCACCAGAGCTCCATAGCACCAGAGCTCCATAGCTCCATAGCACCAGAGCTCCATAGCTCCATAGCACCAGAGCTCCATAGCTCCATAGCACCAGAGCTCCATACTTCCAGAGCTCCATAGCTCCATAGCTCCATAGCACCAGAGCTCCATAGCTCCATAGCACCAGAGCTCCATGGCTTCAGAGCTCCATAGCACCATAGCTCCATACCTCCAGAGCTCCAGGGCTCCATAGCTCCATACCTCCAGAGCTCCATACCTCCAGAGCTCCATACCTCCAGAGCTCCATAGCACCAGAGCTCCATAGCTCCATAGCACCAGAGCTCCATAGCACCAGAAGTCCATAGCACCAGAGCTCCATAGCTCCATAGCACCAGAGCTCCATAGCTCCATAGCACCAGAGCTCCATACTTCCAGAGCTCCATAGCTCCATAGCTCCATAGCACCAGAGCTCCATAGCTCCATAGCACCAGAGCTCCATAGCTCCATAGCACCAGAGCTCCATACTTCCATAGCTCCATAGCTCCATACCTCCAGAGCTCCATAGCTCCATAGCTCCATACCTCCAGAGCTCCATAGCTCCAGAGCTCCATAGCTCCATAGTTCCATAGCACCAGAGCTCCATAGCTCCATAGCACCAGAGCTCCATACTTCCATAGCTCCAGGGCTCCATAGCTCCAGGGCTCCATACCTCCAGAGCTCCATAGCTCCATACTTCCAGAGCTCCATAGCTCCATACTTCCATAGCTCCATACTTCCATACCTCCATAGCTCCATACTTCCATAGCACCAGAGCTCCATACTTCCATTGCACCAGAGCTCCATACCTCCAGAGCTCCAGAGCTCCAGCCTGGGTGGCTGGTGGCTCCATAGCTCCATACTTCCATAGCTCTAAGTCAGAGAGTTGGCGAAAATTGCACTAAGTGCGAAAGCCCATTCATTTACAACGGCGTGTCCACAAGGCGGCGACATTTCCCCGTTACCGGTGGCTGCGCGGCGGGTGAGTGACAGAGCTTATCCGAGCGGCTGGAACTCTGCGCCGGCGTGGTCGAGCGTGAGGCCTCGGCCCTTTGGCTGCCTGGTACCTAAAACACTTCCATTGATCCAGCCACGGAGGGTGCTGGCTGGTGGCTCCATACCTCCATAGCTCCATAGCACCAGAGCTCCATAGCTCCATAGCACCAGAGCTCCATGGCTTCAGAGCTCCATAGCACCATAGCTCCATACCTCCAGAGCTCCAGGGCTCCATAGCTCCATACCTCCAGAGCTCCATACCTCCAGAGCTCCATACCTCCAGAGCTCCATAGCACCAGAGCTCCATGGCTTCAGAGCTCCATAGCACCATAGCTCCATACCTCCAGAGCTCCAGGGCTCCATAGCTCCATACCTCCAGAGCTCCATACCTCCAGAGCTCCATACCTCCAGAGCTCCATAGCACCAGAGCTCCATGGCTTCAGAGCTCCATAGCACCATAGCTCCATACCTCCAGAGCTCCAGGGCTCCATAGCTCCATACCTCCAGAGCTCCATACCTCCAGAGCTCCATACCTCCAGAGCTCCATAGCACCAGAGCTCCATGGCTTCAGAGCTCCATAGCACCATAGCTCCATACCTCCAGAGCTCCAGGGCTCCATAGCTCCATACCTCCAGAGCTCCATACCTCCAGAGCTCCATACCTCCAGAGCTCCAGAGCTCCATAGCACCAGAGCTCCATGGCTTCAGAGCTCCATAGCACCATAGCTCCATACCTCCAGAGCTCCAGGGCTCCATAGCTCCATACCTCCAGAGCTCCATACCTCCAGAGCTCCAGAGCTCCATAGCACCAGAGCTCCATGGCTTCAGAGCTCCATAGCACCATAGCTCCATACCTCCAGAGCTCCAGGGCTCCATAGCTCCATACCTCCAGAGCTCCATACCTCCAGAGCTCAAGAGCTCCATAGCACCAGAGCTCCATGGCTTCAGAGCTCCATAGCACCATAGCTCCATACCTCCAGAGCTCCAGGGCTCCAAAGCTCCATACCTCCAGAGCTCCATACCTCCAGAGCTCCATACCTCCAGAGCTCCATAGCTCCATAGCACCAGAGCTCCATAGCTCCATAGCACCAGAGCTCCATAGCACCAGAGCTCCATAGCACCAGAGCTCCATAGCTCCATAGCACCAGAGCTCCATAGCTCCATAGCACCAGAGCTCCATAGCTCCATAGCACCAGAGCTCCATACTTCCAGAGCTCCATAGCTCCATAGCACCAGAGCTCCATAGCTCCATAGCACCAGAGCTCCATAGCTCCATAGCACCAGAGCTCCATACTTCCATAGCTCCATAGCTCCATACCTCCAGAGCTCCATAGCTCCATAGCTCCATACCTCCAGAGCTCCATAGCTCCAGAGCTCCATAGCTCCATAGCACCAGAGCTCCATAGCTCCATAGCACCAGAGCTCCATACTTCCATAGCTCCAGGGCTCCATAGCTCCAGGGCTCCATAGCTCCATACCTCCAGAGCTCCATAGCTCCATACTTCCAGAGCTCCATAGCTCCATAGCACCAGAGCTCCATAGCTCCATAGCACCAGAGCTCCATAGCTCCATAGCACCAGAGCTCCATAGCTCCATAGCACCAGAGCTCCATAGCTCCATAGCTCCAGGGCTCCATAGCTCCATAGCTCCAGGGCTCCATAGCTCCATAGCTCCAGGGCTCCATAGCTCCATAGCTCCATACCTCCAGAGCTCCATACCTCCAGAGCTCCATACCTCCATAGCACCAGAGCTCCATAGCTCCAGGGCTCCAGGGCTCCATAGCTCCATACCTCCAGAGCTCCATAGCTCCATACTTCCAGAGCTCCATAGCTCCATAGCTCCATACTTCCATAGCTCCATAGCTCCATACTTCCATAGCACCTGAGCTCCATACCTCCAGAGCTCCATAGCTCCAGCCTGGGTGGCTGGTGGCTCCATAGCTCCATACTTCCATAGCTCTAAGTCAGAGAGTTGGCGAAAATTGCACTAAGTGCGAAAGCCCATTCATTTACAACGGCGTGTCCGCCAGGCGGCGACATTTCCCCGTTACCGGTGGCTGCGCGGCGGGTGAGTGACAGAGCTTATCCGAGCGGCTGGAACTCTGCGCCGGCGTGGTCGAGCGTGAGGCCTCGGCCCTTTGGCTGCCTGGTACCTAAAACACTTCCATTGATCCAGCCACGGAGGGTGCTGGCTGGTGGCTCCATACCTCCATAGCTCCATAGCACCAGAGCTCCATAGCTCCATAGCACCAGAGCTCCATGGCTTCAGAGCTCCATAGCACCATAGCTCCATACCTCCAGAGCTCCAGGGCTCCATAGCTCCATACCTCCAGAGCTCCATACCTCCAGAGCTCCATACCTCCAGAGCTCCATAGCACCAGAGCTCCATGGCTTCAGAGCTCCATAGCACCATAGCTCCATACCTCCAGAGCTCCAGGGCTCCATAGCTCCATACCTCCAGAGCTCCATACCTCCAGAGCTCCATACCTCCAGAGCTCCATAGCACCAGAGCTCCATGGCTTCAGAGCTCCATAGCACCATAGCTCCATACCTCCAGAGCTCCAGGGCTCCATAGCTCCATACCTCCAGAGCTCCATACCTCCAGAGCTCCATACCTCCAGAGCTCCAGAGCTCCATAGCACCAGAGCTCCATGGCTTCAGAGCTCCATAGCACCATAGCTCCATACCTCCAGAGCTCCAGGGCTCCATAGCTCCATACCTCCAGAGCTCCATACCTCCAGAGCTCCAGAGCTCCATAGCACCAGAGCTCCATGGCTTCAGAGCTCCATAGCACCATAGCTCCATACCTCCAGAGCTCCAGGGCTCCATAGCTCCATACCTCCAGAGCTCCATAGCTCCATAGCACCAGAGCTCCATAGCTCCATAGCACCAGAGCTCCATACTTCCATAGCTCCATAGCTCCATACCTCCAGAGCTCCATAGCTCCATAGCTCCATACCTCCAGAGCTCCATAGCACCAGAGCTCCATAGCTCCATAGCACCAGAGCTCCATAGCTCCATAGCACCAGAGCTCCATACTTCCATAGCTCCAGGGCTCCATAGCTCCAGGGCTCCATAGCTCCATACCTCCAGAGCTCCATAGCTCCATACTTCCAGAGCTCCATAGCTCCATAGCACCAGAGCTCCATAGCTCCATAGCACCAGAGCTCCATAGCTCCATAGCACCAGAGCTCCATAGCTCCATAGCACCAGAGCTCCATAGCTCCATAGCTCCAGGGCTCCATAGCTCCATAGCTCCAGGGCTCCATAGCTCCATAGCTCCAGGGCTCCATAGCTCCATAGCTCCATACCTCCAGAGCTCCATACCTCCAGAGCTCCATACCTCCATAGCACCAGAGCTCCATAGCTCCAGGGCTCCAGGGCTCCATAGCTCCATACCTCCAGAGCTCCATAGCTCCATACTTCCAGAGCTCCATAGCTCCATAGCTCCATACTTCCATAGCTCCATAGCTCCATACTTCCATAGCACCTGAGCTCCATACCTCCAGAGCTCCATAGCTCCAGCCTGGGTGGCTGGTGGCTCCATAGCTCCATACTTCCATAGCTCTAAGTCAGAGAGTTGGCGAAAATTGCACTAAGTGCGAAAGCCCATTCATTTACAACGGCGTGTCCGCCAGGCGGCGACATTTCCCCGTTACCGGTGGCTGCGCGGCGGGTGAGTGACAGAGCTTATCCGAGCGGCTGGAACTCTGCGCCGGCGTGGTCGAGCGTGAGGCCTCGGCCCTTTGGCTGCCTGGTACCTAAAACACTTCCATTGATCCAGCCACGGAGGGTGCTGGCTGGTGGCTCCATACCTCCATAGCTCCATAGCACCAGAGCTCCATAGCTCCATAGCACCAGAGCTCCATGGCTTCAGAGCTCCATAGCACCATAGCTCCATACCTCCAGAGCTCCAGGGCTCCATAGCTCCATACCTCCAGAGCTCCATACCTCCAGAGCTCCATACCTCCAGAGCTCCATAGCACCAGAGCTCCATGGCTTCAGAGCTCCATAGCACCATAGCTCCATACCTCCAGAGCTCCAGGGCTCTATAGCTCCATACCTCCAGAGCTCCATACCTCCAGAGCTCCATACCTCCAGAGCTCCATAGCACCAGAGCTCCATGGCTTCAGAGCTCCATAGCACCATAGCTCCATACCTCCAGAGCTCCAGGGCTCCATAGCTCCATACCTCCAGAGCTCCATACCTCCAGAGCTCCAGAGCTCCATAGCACCAGAGCTCCATGGCTTCAGAGCTCCATAGCTCCATACCTCCAGAGCTCCAGGGCTCCATAGCTCCATACCTCCAGAGCTCCATACCTCCAGAGCTCCAGAGCTCCATAGCACCAGAGCTCCATGGCTTCAGAGCTCCATAGCACCATAGCTCCATACCTCCAGAGCTCCAGGGCTCCATAGCTCCATACCTCCAGAGCTCCATACCTCCAGAGCTCCATACCTCCAGAGCTCCATAGCTCCATAGCACCAGAGCTCCATAGCTCCATAGCACCAGAGCTCCATAGCACCAGAGCTCCATAGCACCAGAGCTCCATAGCTCCATAGCACCAGAGCTCCATAGCTCCATAGCACCAGAGCTCCATACTTCCAGAGCTCCATAGCTCCATAGCTCCATAGCACCAGAGCTCCATAGCTCCATAGCACCAGAGCTCCATAGCTCCATAGCACCAGAGCTCCATACTTCCATAGCTCCATAGCTCCATACCTCCAGAGCTCCATAGCTCCATAGCTCCATACCTCCAGAGCTCCATAGCTCCAGAGCTCCATAGCTCCATAGCTCCATAGCACCAGAGCTCCATAGCTCCATAGCACCAGAGCTCCATACTTCCATAGCTCCAGGGCTCCATAGCTCCAGGGCTCCATACCTCCAGAGCTCCATAGCTCCATACTTCCAGAGCTCCATAGCTCCATACTTCCATAGCTCCATACTTCCATACCTCCATAGCTCCATACTTCCATAGCACCAGAGCTCCATACTTCCATAGCACCAGAGCTCCATACCTCCAGAGCTCCAGAGCTCCAGCCTGGGTGGCTGGTGGCTCCATAGCTCCATACTTCCATAGCTCTAAGTCAGAGAGTTGGCGAAAATTGCACTAAGTGCGAAAGCCCATTCATTTACAACGGCGTGTCCACAAGGCGGCGACATTTCCCCGTTACCGGTGGCTGCGCGGCGGGTGAGTGACAGAGCTTATCCGAGCGGCTGGAACTCTGCGCCGGCGTGGTCGAGCGTGAGGCCTCGGCCCTTTGGCTGCCTGGTACCTAAAACACTTCCATTGATCCAGCCACGGAGGGTGCTGGCTGGTGGCTCCATACCTCCATAGCTCCATAGCACCAGAGCTCCATAGCTCCATAGCACCAGAGCTCCATGGCTTCAGAGCTCCATAGCACCATAGCTCCATACCTCCAGAGCTCCAGGGCTCCATAGCTCCATACCTCCAGAGCTCCATACCTCCAGAGCTCCATACCTCCAGAGCTCCATAGCACCAGAGCTCCATGGCTTCAGAGCTCCATAGCACCATAGCTCCATACCTCCAGAGCTCCAGGGCTCCATAGCTCCATACCTCCAGAGCTCCATACCTCCAGAGCTCCATACCTCCAGAGCTCAATAGCACCAGACCTCCATGGCTTCAGAGCTCCATAGCACCATAGCTCCATACCTCCAGAGCTCCAGGGCTCCATAGCTCCATACCTCCAGAGCTCCATACCTCCAGAGCTCCATAGCACCAGAGCTCCATGGCTTCAGAGCTCCATAGCACCATAGCTCCATACCTCCAGAGCTCCAGGGCTCCATAGCTCCATACCTCCAGAGCTCCATACCTCCAGAGCTCCATACCTCCAGAGCTCCAGAGCTCCATAGCACCAGAGCTCCATGGCTTCAGAGCTCCATAGCACCATAGCTCCATACCTCCAGAGCTCCAGGGCTCCATAGCTCCATACCTCCAGAGCTCCATACCTCCAGAGCTCCAGAGCTCCATAGCACCAGAGCTCCATGGCTTCAGAGCTCCATAGTACCATAGCTCCATACCTCCAGAGCTCCAGGGCTCCATAGCTCCATACCTCCAGAGCTCCATACCTCCAGAGCTCCAGAGCTCCATAGCACCAGAGCTCCATGGCTTCAGAGCTCCATAGCACCATAGCTCCATACCTCCAGAGCTCCAGGGCTCCAAAGCTCCATACCTCCAGAGCTCCATACCTCCAGAGCTCCATACCTCCAGAGCTCCATAGCTCCATAGCACCAGAGCTCCATAGCTCCATAGCACCAGAGCTCCATAGCACCAGAGCTCCATAGCACCAGAGCTCCATAGCTCCATAGCACCAGAGCTCCATAGCTCCATAGCACCAGAGCTCCATAGCTCCATAGCACCAGAGCTCCATACTTCCAGAGCTCCATAGCTCCATAGCTCCATAGCACCAGAGCTCCATAGCTCCATAGCACCAGAGCTCCATAGCTCCATAGCACCAGAGCTCCATACTTCCATAGCTCCATATCTCCATACCTCCAGAGCTCCATAGCTCCATAGCTCCATAGCTCCATACCTCCAGAGCTCCATAGCTCCAGAGCTCCATAGCTCCATAGCACCAGAGCTCCATAGCTCCATAGCACCAGAGCTCCATACTTCCATAGCTCCAGGGCTCCATAGCTCCAGGGCTCCATAGCTCCATACCTCCAGAGCTCCATAGCTCCATACTTCCAGAGCTCCATAGCTCCATAGCACCAGAGCTCCATAGCTCCATAGCACCAGAGCTCCATAGCTCCATAGCACCAGAGCTCCATAGCTCCATAGCACCAGAGCTCCATAGCTCCATAGCTCCAGGGCTCCATAGCTCCATAGCTCCAGGGCTCCATAGCTCCATAGCTCCAGGGCTCCATAGCTCCATAGCTCCATACCTCCAGAGCTCCATACCTCCAGAGCTCCATACCTCCATAGCACCAGAGCTCCATAGCTCCAGGGCTCCAGGGCTCCATAGCTCCATACCTCCAGAGCTCCATAGCTCCATACTTCCAGAGCTCCATAGCTCCATAGCTCCATACTTCCATAGCTCCATAGCTCCATACTTCCATAGCACCTGAGCTCCATACCTCCAGAGCTCCATAGCTCCAGCCTGGGTGGCTGGTGGCTCCATAGCTCCATACTTCCATAACTCTAAGTCAGAGAGTTGGCGAAAATTGCACTAAGTGCGAAAGCCCATTCATTTACAACGGCGTGTCCGCCAGGCGGCGACATTTCCCCGTTACCGGTGGCTGCGCGGCGGGTGAGTGACAGAGCTTATCCGAGCGGCTGGAACTCTGCGCCGGCGTGGTCGAGCGTGAGGCCTCGGCCCTTTGGCTGCCTGGTACCTAAAACACTTCCATTGATCCAGCCACGGAGGGTGCTGGCTGGTGGCTCCATACCTCCATAGCTCCATAGCACCAGAGCTCCATAGCTCCATAGCACCAGAGCTCCATGGCTTCAGAGCTCCATAGCACCATAGCTCCATACCTCCAGAGCTCCAGAGCTCCAGGGCTCCATAGCTCCATACCTCCAGAGCTCCATACCTCCAGAGCTCCATACCTCCAGAGCTCCATAGCACCAGAGCTCCATGGCTTCAGAGCTCCATAGCACCATAGCTCCATACCTCCAGAGCTCCAGGGCTCCATAGCTCCATACCTCCAGAGCTCCATACCTCCAGAGCTCCATACCTCCAGAGCTCCAGAGCTCCATAGCACCAGAGCTCCATGGCTTCAGAGCTCCATAGCACCATAGCTCCATACCTCCAGAGCTCCAGGGCTCCATAGCTCCATACCTCCAGAGCTCCATACCTCCAGAGCTCCAGAGCTCCATAGCACCAGAGCTCCATGGCTTCAGAGCTCCATAGCACCATAGCTCCATACCTCCAGAGCTCCAGGGCTCCATAGCTCCATACCTCCAGAGCTCCATACCTCCAGAGCTCCATACCTCCAGAGCTCCATAGCTCCATAGCACCAGAGCTCCATAGCTCCATAGCACCAGAGCTCCATAGCACCAGAGCTCCATAGCACCAGAGCTCCATAGCTCCATAGCACCAGAGCTCCATAGCTCCATAGCACCAGAGCTCCATAGCTCCATAGCACCAGAGCTCCATACTTCCAGAGCTCCATAGCTCCATAGCTCCATAGCACCAGAGCTCCATAGCTCCATAGCACCAGAGCTCCATGGCTTCAGAGCTCCATAGCACCATAGCTCCATACCTCCAGAGCTCCAGGGCTCCATAGCTCCATACCTCCAGAGCTCCATACCTCCAGAGCTCCATACCTCCAGAGCTCCATAGCACCAGAGCTCCATAGCTCCATAGCACCAGAGCTCCATAGCACCAGAAGTCCATAGCACCAGAGCTCCATAGCTCCATAGCACCAGAGCTCCATAGCTCCATAGCACCAGAGCTCCATACTTCCAGAGCTCCATAGCTCCATAGCTCCATAGCACCAGAGCTCCATAGCTCCATAGCACCAGAGCTCCATAGCTCCATAGCACCAGAGCTCCATACTTCCATAGCTCCATAGCTCCATACCTCCAGAGCTCCATAGCTCCATAGCTCCATACCTCCAGAGCTCCATAGCTCCAGAGCTCCATAGCTCCATAGTTCCATAGCACCAGAGCTCCATAGCTCCATAGCACCAGAGCTCCATACTTCCATAGCTCCAGGGCTCCATAGCTCCAGGGCTCCATACCTCCAGAGCTCCATAGCTCCATACTTCCAGAGCTCCATAGCTCCATACTTCCATAGCTCCATACTTCCATACCTCCATAGCTCCATACTTCCATAGCACCAGAGCTCCATACTTCCATTGCACCAGAGCTCCATACCTCCAGAGCTCCAGAGCTCCAGCCTGGGTGGCTGGTGGCTCCATAGCTCCATACTTCCATAGCTCTAAGTCAGAGAGTTGGCGAAAATTGCACTAAGTGCGAAAGCCCATTCATTTACAACGGCGTGTCCACAAGGCGGCGACATTTCCCCGTTACCGGTGGCTGCGCGGCGGGTGAGTGACAGAGCTTATCCGAGCGGCTGGAACTCTGCGCCGGCGTGGTCGAGCGTGAGGCCTCGGCCCTTTGGCTGCCTGGTACCTAAAACACTTCCATTGATCCAGCCACGGAGGGTGCTGGCTGGTGGCTCCATACCTCCATAGCTCCATAGCACCAGAGCTCCATAGCTCCATAGCACCAGAGCTCCATGGCTTCAGAGCTCCATAGCACCATAGCTCCATACCTCCAGAGCTCCAGGGCTCCATAGCTCCATACCTCCAGAGCTCCATACCTCCAGAGCTCCATACCTCCAGAGCTCCATAGCACCAGAGCTCCATGGCTTCAGAGCTCCATAGCACCATAGCTCCATACCTCCAGAGCTCCAGGGCTCCATAGCTCCATACCTCCAGAGCTCCATACCTCCAGAGCTCCATACCTCCAGAGCTCCATAGCACCAGAGCTCCATGGCTTCAGAGCTCCATAGCACCATAGCTCCATACCTCCAGAGCTCCAGGGCTCCATAGCTCCATACCTCCAGAGCTCCATACCTCCAGAGCTCCATACCTCCAGAGCTCCATAGCACCAGAGCTCCATGGCTTCAGAGCTCCATAGCACCATAGCTCCATACCTCCAGAGCTCCAGGGCTCCATAGCTCCATACCTCCAGAGCTCCATACCTCCAGAGCTCCATACCTCCAGAGCTCCAGAGCTCCATAGCACCAGAGCTCCATGGCTTCAGAGCTCCATAGCACCATAGCTCCATACCTCCAGAGCTCCAGGGCTCCATAGCTCCATACCTCCAGAGCTCCATACCTCCAGAGCTCCAGAGCTCCATAGCACCAGAGCTCCATGGCTTCAGAGCTCCATAGCACCATAGCTCCATACCTCCAGAGCTCCAGGGCTCCATAGCTCCATACCTCCAGAGATCCATACCTCCAGAGCTCCAGAGCTCCATAGCACCAGAGCTCCATGGCTTCAGAGCTCCATAGCACCATAGCTCCATACCTCCAGAGCTCCAGGGCTCCAAAGCTCCATACCTCCAGAGCTCCATACCTCCAGAGCTCCATACCTCCAGAGCTCCATAGCTCCATAGCACCAGAGCTCCATAGCTCCATAGCACCAGAGCTCCATAGCACCAGAGCTCCATAGCACCAGAGCTCCATAGCTCCATAGCACCAGAGCTCCATAGCTCCATAGCACCAGAGCTCCATAGCTCCATAGCACCAGAGCTCCATACTTCCAGAGCTCCATAGCTCCATAGCTCCATAGCACCAGAGCTCCATAGCTCCATAGCACCAGAGCTCCATAGCTCCATAGCACCAGAGCTCCATACTTCCATAGCTCCATAGCTCCATACCTCCAGAGCTCCATAGCTCCATAGCTCCATACCTCCAGAGCTCCATAGCTCCAGAGCTCCATAGCTCCATAGCACCAGAGCTCCATAGCTCCATAGCACCAGAGCTCCATACTTCCATAGCTCCAGGGCTCCATAGCTCCAGGGCTCCATAGCTCCATACCTCCAGAGCTCCATAGCTCCATACTTCCAGAGCTCCATAGCTCCATAGCACCAGAGCTCCATAGCTCCATAGCACCAGAGCTCCATAGCTCCATAGCACCAGAGCTCCATAGCTCCATAGCACCAGAGCTCCATAGCTCCATAGCTCCAGGGCTCCATAGCTCCATAGCTCCAGGGCTCCATAGCTCCATAGCTCCAGGGCTCCATAGCTCCATAGCTCCATACCTCCAGAGCTCCATACCTCCAGAGCTCCATACCTCCATAGCACCAGAGCTCCATAGCTCCAGGGCTCCAGGGCTCCATAGCTCCATACCTCCAGAGCTCCATAGCTCCATACTTCCAGAGCTCCATAGCTCCATAGCTCCATACTTCCATAGCTCCATAGCTCCATACTTCCATAGCACCTGAGCTCCATACCTCCAGAGCTCCATAGCTCAAGCCTGGGTGGCTGGTGGCTCCATAGCTCCATACTTCCATAGCTCTAAGTCAGAGAGTTGGCGAAAATTGCACTAAGTGCGAAAGCCCATTCATTTACAACGGCGTGTCCGCCAGGCGGCGACATTTCCCCGTTACCGGTGGCTGCGCGGCGGGTGAGTGACAGAGCTTATCCGAGCGGCTGGAACTCTGCGCCGGCGTGGTCGAGCGTGAGGCCTCGGCCCTTTGGCTGCCTGGTACCTAAAACACTTCCATTGATCCAGCCACGGAGGGTGCTGGCTGGTGGCTCCATACCTCCATAGCTCCATAGCACCAGAGCTCCATAGCTCCATAGCACCAGAGCTCCATGGCTTCAGAGCTCCATAGCACCATAGCTCCATACCTCCAGAGCTCCAGGGCTCCATAGCTCCTTACCTCCAGAGCTCCATACCTCCAGAGCTCCATACCTCCAGAGCTCCATAGCACCAGAGCTCCATGGCTTCAGAGCTCCATAGCACCATAGCTCCATACCTCCAGAGCTCCAGGGCTCCATAGCTCCATACCTCCAGAGCTCCATACCTCCAGAGCTCCATACCTCCAGAGCTCCATAGCACCAGAGCTCCATGGCTTCAGAGCTCCATAGCACCATAGCTCCATACCTCCAGAGCTCCAGGGCTCCATAGCTCCATACCTCCAGAGCTCCATACCTCCAGAGCTCCATACCTCCAGAGCTCCAGAGCTCCATAGCACCAGAGCTCCATGGCTTCAGAGCTCCATAGCACCATAGCTCCATACCTCCAGAGCTCCAGGGCTCCATAGCTCCATACCTCCAGAGCTCCATACCTCCAGAGCTCCAGAGCTCCATAGCACCAGAGCTCCGTGGCTTCAGAGCTCCATAGCACCATAGCTCCATACCTCCAGAGCTCCAGGGCTCCATAGCTCCATACCTCCAGAGCTCCATACCTCCAGAGCTCCATACCTCCAGAGCTCCATAGCTCCATAGCACCAGAGCTCCATAGCTCCATAGCACCAGAGCTCCATAGCACCAGAGCTCCATAGCTCCATAGCACCAGAGCTCCATAGCTCCATAGCACCAGAGCTCCATAGCTCCATAGCACCAGAGCTCCATACTTCCAGAGCTCCATAGCTCCATAGCTCCATAGCACCAGAGCTCCATAGCTCCATAGCACCAGAGCACCAGAGCTCCATAGCTCCATAGCACCAGAGCTCCATACTTCCATAGCTCCATAGCTCCATACCTCCAGAGCTCCATAGCTCCATAGCTCCATACCTCCAGAGCTCCATAGCTCCAGAGCTCCATAGCTCCATAGCTCCATAGCACCAGAGCTCCATAGCTCCATAGCACCAGAGCTCCATACTTCCATAGCTCCAGGGCTCCATAGCTCCAGGGCTCCATACCTCCAGAGCTCCATAGCTCCATACTTCCAGAGCTCCATAGCTCCATACTTCCATAGCTCCATACTTCCATACCTCCATAGCTCCATACTTCCATAGCACCAGAGCTCCATACTTCCATAGCACCAGAGCTCCATACCTCCAGAGCTCCAGAGCTCCAGCCTGGGTGGCTGGTGGCTCCATAGCTCCATACTTCCATAGCTCTAAGTCAGAGAGTTGGCGAAAATTGCACTAAGTGCGAAAGCCCATTCATTTACAACGGCGTGTCCACAAGGCGGCGACATTTCCCCGTTACCGGTGGCTGCGCGGCGGGTGAGTGACAGAGCTTATCCGAGCGGCTGGAACTCTGCGCCGGCGTGGTCGAGCGTGAGGCCTCGGCCCTTTGGCTGCCTGGTACCTAAAACACTTCCATTGATCCAGCCACGGAGGGTGCTGGCTGGTGGCTCCATACCTCCATAGCTCCATAGCACCAGAGCTCCATAGCTCCAAAGCACCAGAGCTCCATGGCTTCAGAGCTCCATAGCACCATAGCTCCATACCTCCAGAGCTCCAGGGCTCCATAGCTCCATACCTCCAGAGCTCCATACCTCCAGAGCTCCATACCTCCAGAGCTCCATAGCACCAGAGCTCCATGGCTTCAGAGCTCCATAGCACCATAGCTCCATACCTCCAGAGCTCCAGGGCTCCATAGCTCCATACCTCCAGAGCTCCATACCTCCAGAGCTCCATACCTCCAGAGCTCCATAGCACCAGAGCTCCATGGCTTCAGAGCTCCATAGCACCATAGCTCCATACCTCCAGAGCTCCAGGGCTCCATAGCTCCATACCTCCAGAGCTCCATACCTCCAGAGCTCCATACCTCCAGAGCTCCATAGCACCAGAGCTCCATGGCTTCAGAGCTCCATAGCACCATAGCTCCATACCTCCAGAGCTCCAGGGCTCCATAGCTCCATACCTCCAGAGCTCCATACCTCCAGAGCTCCATACCTCCAGAGCTCCAGAGCTCCATAGCACCAGAGCTCCATGGCTTCAGAGCTCCATAGCACCATAGCTCCATACCTCCAGAGCTCCAGGGCTCCATAGCTCCATACCTCCAGAGCTCCATACCTCCAGAGCTCCAGAGCTCCATAGCACCAGAGCTCCATGGCTTCAGAGCTCCATAGCACCATAGCTCCATACCTCCAGAGCTCCAGGGCTCCATAGCTCCATACCTCCAGAGCTCCATACCTCCAGAGCTCCAGAGCTCCATAGCACCAGAGCTCCATGGCTTCAGAGCTCCATAGCACCATAGCTCCATACCTCCAGAGCTCCAGGGCTCCAAAGCTCCATACCTCCAGAGCTCCATACCTCCAGAGCTCCATACCTCCAGAGCTCCATAGCTCCATAGCACCAGAGCTCCATAGCTCCATAGCACCAGAGCTCCATAGCACCAGAGCTCCATAGCACCAGAGCTCCATAGCTCCATAGCACCAGAGCTCCATAGCTCCATAGCACCAGAGCTCCATAGCTCCATAGCACCAGAGCTCCATACTTCCAGAGCTCCATAGCTCCATAGCTCCATAGCACCAGAGCTCCATAGCTCCATAGCACCAGAGCTCCATAGCTCCATAGCACCAGAGCTCCATACTTCCATAGCTCCATAGCTCCATACCTCCAGAGCTCCATAGCTCCATAGCTCCATACCTCCAGAGCTCCATAGCTCCAGAGCTCCATAGCTCCATAGCACCAGAGCTCCATAGCTCCATAGCACCAGAGCTCCATACTTCCATAGCTCCAGGGCTCCATAGCTCCAGGGCTCCATAGCTCCATACCTCCAGAGCTCCATAGCTCCATACTTCCAGAGCTCCATAGCTCCATAGCACCAGAGCTCCATAGCTCCATAGCACCAGAGCTCCATAGCTCCATAGCACCAGAGCTCCATAGCTCCATAGCTCCAGGGCTCCATAGCTCCATAGCTCCAGGGCTCCATAGCTCCATAGCTCCAGGGCTCCATAGCTCCATAGCTCCATACCTCCAGAGCTCCATACCTCCAGAGCTCCATACCTCCATAGCACCAGAGCTCCATAGCTCCAGGGCTCCAGGGCTCCATAGCTCCATAGCTCCATACCTCCATAGCTCCATAGCTCCATACTTCCAGAGCTCCATAGCTCCATAGCTCCATACTTCCATAGCTCCATAGCTCCATACTTCCATAGCACCTGAGCTCCATACCTCCAGAGCTCCATAGCTCCAGCCTGGGTGGCTGGTGGCTCCATAGCTCCATACTTCCATAACTCTAAGTCAGAGAGTTGGCGAAAATTGCACTAAGTGCGAAAGCCCATTCATTTACAACGGCGTGTCCGCCAGGCGGCGACATTTCCCCGTTACCGGTGGCTGCGCGGCGGGTGAGTGACAGAGCTTATCCGAGCGGCTGGAACTCTGCGCCGGCGTGGTCGAGCGTGAGGCCTCGGCCCTTTGGCTGCCTGGTACCTAAAACACTTCCATTGATCCAGCCACGGAGGGTGCTGGCTGGTGGCTCCATACCTCCATAGCTCCATAGCACCAGAGCTCCATAGCTCCATAGCACCAGAGCTCCATGGCTTCAGAGCTCCATAGCACCATAGCTCCATACCTCCAGAGCTCCAGGGCTCCATAGCTCCATACCTCCAGAGCTCCATACCTCCAGAGCTCCATACCTCCAGAGCTCCATAGCACCAGAGCTCCATGGCTTCAGAGCTCCATAGCACCATAGCTCCATACCTCCAGAGCTCCAGGGCTCCATAGCTCCATACCTCCAGAGCTCCATACCTCCAGAGCTCCATACCTCCAGAGCTCCATAGCACCAGAGCTCCATGGCTTCAGAGCTCCATAGCACCATAGCTCCATACCTCCAGAGCTCCAGGGCTCCATAGCTCCATACCTCCAGAGCTCCATACCTCCAGAGCTCCATACCTCCAGAGCTCCAGAGCTCCATAGCACCAGAGCTCCATGGCTTCAGAGCTCCATAGCACCATAGCTCCATACCTCCAGAGCTCCAGGGCTCCATAGCTCCATACCTCCAGAGCTCCATACCTCCAGAGCTCCAGAGCTCCATAGCACCAGAGCTCCATGGCTTCAGAGCTCCATAGCACCATAGCTCCATACCTCCAGAGCTCCAGGGCTCCATAGCTCCATACCTCCAGAGCTCCATACCTCCAGAGCTCCAGAGCTCCATAGCACCAGAGCTCCATGGCTTCAGAGCTCCATAGCACCATAGCTCCATACCTCCAGAGCTCCAGGGCTCCATAGCTCCATACCTCCAGAGCTCCATACCTCCAGAGCTCCATACCTCCAGAGCTCCATAGCTCCATAGCACCAGAGCTCCATAGCTCCATAGCACCAGAGCTCCATAGCACCAGAGCTCCATAGCACCAGAGCTCCATAGCTCCATAGCACCAGAGCTCCATAGCTCCATAGCACCAGAGCTCCATAGCTCCATAGCACCAGAGCTCCATACTTCCAGAGCTCCATAGCTCCATAGCTCCATAGCACCAGAGCTCCATAGCTCCATAGCACCAGAGCTCCATGGCTTCAGAGCTCCATAGCACCATAGCTCCATACCTCCAGAGCTCCAGGGCTCCATAGCTCCATACCTCCAGAGCTCCATACCTCCAGAGCTCCATACCTCCAGAGCTCCATAGCACCAGAGCTCCATAGCTCCATAGCACCAGAGCTCCATAGCACCAGAAGTCCATAGCACCAGAGCTCCATAGCTCCATAGCACCAGAGCTCCATAGCTCCATAGCACCAGAGCTCCATACTTCCAGAGCTCCATAGCTCCATAGCTCCATAGCACCAGAGCTCCATAGCTCCATAGCACCAGAGCTCCATAGCTCCATAGCACCAGAGCTCCATACTTCCATAGCTCCATAGCTCCATACCTCCAGAGCTCCATAGCTCCATAGCTCCATACCTCCAGAGCTCCATAGCTCCAGAGCTCCATAGCTCCATAGTTCCATAGCACCAGAGCTCCATAGCTCCATAGCACCAGAGCTCCATACTTCCATAGCTCCAGGGCTCCATAGCTCCAGGGCTCCATACCTCCAGAGCTCCATAGCTCCATACTTCCAGAGCTCCATAGCTCCATACTTCCATAGCTCCATACTTCCATACCTCCATAGCTCCATACTTCCATAGCACCAGAGCTCCATACTTCCATTGCACCAGAGCTCCATACCTCCAGAGCTCCAGAGCTCCAGCCTGGGTGGCTGGTGGCTCCATAGCTCCATACTTCCATAGCTCTAAGTCAGAGAGTTGGCGAAAATTGCACTAAGTGCGAAAGCCCATTCATTTACAACGGCGTGTCCACAAGGCGGCGACATTTCCCCGTTACCGGTGGCTGCGCGGCGGGTGAGTGACAGAGCTTATCCGAGCGGCTGGAACTCTGCGCCGGCGTGGTCGAGCGTGAGGCCTCGGCCCTTTGGCTGCCTGGTACCTAAAACACTTCCATTGATCCAGCCACGGAGGGTGCTGGCTGGTGGCTCCATACCTCCATAGCTCCATAGCACCAGAGCTCCATAGCTCCATAGCACCAGAGCTCCATGGCTTCAGAGCTCCATAGCACCATAGCTCCATACCTCCAGAGCTCCAGGGCTCCATAGCTCCATACCTCCAGAGCTCCATACCTCCAGAGCTCCATACCTCCAGAGCTCCATAGCACCAGAGCTCCATGGCTTCAGAGCTCCATAGCACCATAGCTCCATACCTCCAGAGCTCCAGGGCTCCATAGCTCCATACCTCCAGAGCTCCATACCTCCAGAGCTCCATACCTCCAGAGCTCCATAGCACCAGAGCTCCATGGCTTCAGAGCTCCATAGCACCATAGCTCCATACCTCCAGAGCTCCAGGGCTCCATAGCTCCATACCTCCAGAGCTCCATACCTCCAGAGCTCCATACCTCCAGAGCTCCATAGCACCAGAGCTCCATGGCTTCAGAGCTCCATAGCACCATAGCTCCATACCTCCAGAGCTCCAGGGCTCCATAGCTCCATACCTCCAGAGCTCCATACCTCCAGAGCTCCATACCTCCAGAGCTCCAGAGCTCCATAGCACCAGAGCTCCATGGCTTCAGAGCTCCATAGCACCATAGCTCCATACCTCCAGAGCTCCAGGGCTCCATAGCTCCATACCTCCAGAGCTCCATACCTCCAGAGCTCCAGAGCTCCATAGCACCAGAGCTCCATGGCTTCAGAGCTCCATAGCACCATAGCTCCATACCTCCAGAGCTCCAGGGCTCCATAGCTCCATACCTCCAGAGCTCCATACCTCCAGAGCTCAAGAGCTCCATAGCACCAGAGCTCCATGGCTTCAGAGCTCCATAGCACCATAGCTCCATACCTCCAGAGCTCCAGGGCTCCAAAGCTCCATACCTCCAGAGCTCCATACCTCCAGAGCTCCATACCTCCAGAGCTCCATAGCTCCATAGCACCAGAGCTCCATAGCTCCATAGCACCAGAGCTCCATAGCACCAGAGCTCCATAGCACCAGAGCTCCATAGCTCCATAGCACCAGAGCTCCATAGCTCCATAGCACCAGAGCTCCATAGCTCCATAGCACCAGAGCTCCATACTTCCAGAGCTCCATAGCTCCATAGCACCAGAGCTCCATAGCTCCATAGCACCAGAGCTCCATAGCTCCATAGCACCAGAGCTCCATACTTCCATAGCTCCATAGCTCCATACCTCCAGAGCTCCATAGCTCCATAGCTCCATACCTCCAGAGCTCCATAGCTCCAGAGCTCCATAGCTCCATAGCACCAGAGCTCCATAGCTCCATAGCACCAGAGCTCCATACTTCCATAGCTCCAGGGCTCCATAGCTCCAGGGCTCCATAGCTCCATACCTTCAGAGCTCCATAGCTCCATACTTCCAGAGCTCCATAGCTCCATAGCACCAGAGCTCCATAGCTCCATAGCACCAGAGCTCCATAGCTCCATAGCACCAGAGCTCCATAGCTCCATAGCACCAGAGCTCCATAGCTCCATAGCTCCAGGGCTCCATAGCTCCATAGCTCCAGGGCTCCATAGCTCCATAGCTCCAGGGCTCCATAGCTCCATAGCTCCATACCTCCAGAGCTCCATACCTCCAGAGCTCCATACCTCCATAGCACCAGAGCTCCATAGCTCCAGGGCTCCAGGGCTCCATAGCTCCATACCTCCAGAGCTCCATAGCTCCATACTTCCAGAGCTCCATAGCTCCATAGCTCCATACTTCCATAGCTCCATAGCTCCATACTTCCATAGCACCTGAGCTCCATACCTCCAGAGCTCCATAGCTCCAGCCTGGGTGGCTGGTGGCTCCATAGCTCCATACTTCCATAGCTCTAAGTCAGAGAGTTGGCGAAAATTGCACTAAGTGCGAAAGCCCATTCATTTACAACGGCGTGTCCGCCAGGCGGCGACATTTCCCCGTTACCGGTGGCTGCGCGGCGGGTGAGTGACAGAGCTTATCCGAGCGGCTGGAACTCTGCGCCGGCGTGGTCGAGCGTGAGGCCTCGGCCCTTTGGCTGCCTGGTACCTAAAACACTTCCATTGATCCAGCCACGGAGGGTGCTGGCTGGTGGCTCCATACCTCCATAGCTCCATAGCACCAGAGCTCCATAGCTCCATAGCACCAGAGCTCCATGGCTTCAGAGCTCCATAGCACCATAGCTCCATACCTCCAGAGCTCCAGGGCTCCATAGCTCCATACCTCCAGAGCTCCATACCTCCAGAGCTCCATACCTCCAGAGCTCCATAGCACCAGAGCTCCATGGCTTCAGAGCTCCATAGCACCATAGCTCCATACCTCCAGAGCTCCAGGGCTCCATAGCTCCATACCTCAAGAGCTCCATACCTCCAGAGCTCCATACCTCCAGAGCTCCATAGCACCAGAGCTCCATGGCTTCAGAGCTCCATAGCACCATAGCTCCATACCTCCAGAGCTCCAGGGCTCCATAGCTCCATACCTCCAGAGCTCCATACCTCCAGAGCTCCATACCTCCAGAGCTCCAGAGCTCCATAGCACCAGAGCTCCATGGCTTCAGAGCTCCATAGCTCCATACCTCCAGAGCTCCAGGGCTCCATAGCTCCATACCTCCAGAGCTCCATACCTCCAGAGCTCCAGAGCTCCATAGCACCAGAGCTCCATGGCTTCAGAGCTCCATAGCACCATAGCTCCATACCTCCAGAGCTCCAGGGCTCCATAGCTCCATACCTCCAGAGCTCCATACCTCCAGAGCTCCATACCTCCAGAGCTCCATAGCTCCATAGCACCAGAGCTCCATAGCTCCATAGCACCAGAGCTCCATAGCACCAGAGCTCCATAGCACCAGAGCTCCATAGCTCCATAGCACCAGAGCTCCATAGCTCCATAGCACCAGAGCTCCATAGCTCCATAGCACCAGAGCTCCATACTTCCAGAGCTCCATAGCTCCATAGCTCCATAGCACCAGAGCTCCATAGCTCCATAGCACCAGAGCTCCATGGCTTCAGAGCTCCATAGCACCATAGCTCCATACCTCCAGAGCTCCAGGGCTCCATAGCTCCATACCTCCAGAGCTCCATACCTCCAGAGCTCCATACCTCCAGAGCTCCATAGCACCAGAGCTCCATAGCTCCATAGCACCAGAGCTCCATAGCACCAGAACTCCATAGCACCAGAGCTCCATAGCTCCATAGCACCAGAGCTCCATAGCTCCATAGCACCAGAGCTCCATACTTCCAGAGCTCCATAGCTCCATAGCTCCATAGCACCAGAGCTCCATAGCTCCATAGCACCAGAGCTCCATAGCTCCATAGCACCAGAGCTCCATACTTCCATAGCTCCATAGCTCCATACCTCCAGAGCTCCATAGCTCCATAGCTCCATACCTCCAGAGCTCCATAGCTCCATAGCTCCAGAGCTCCATAGCTCCATAGCACCAGAGCTCCATAGCTCCATAGCACCAGAGCTCCATACTTCCATAGCTCCAGGGCTCCATAGCTCCAGGGCTCCATACCTCCAGAGCTCCATAGCTCCATACTTCCAGAGCTCCATAGCTCCATACTTCCATAGCTCCATACTTCCATACCTCCATAGCTCCACACTTCCATAGCACCAGAGCTCCATACTTCCATAGCACCAGAGCTCCATACCTCCAGAGCTCCAGAGCTCCAGCCTGGGTGGCTGGTGGCTCCATAGCTCCATACTTCCATAGCTCTAAGTCAGAGAGTTGGCGAAAATTGCACTAAGTGCGAAAGCCCATTCATTTACAACGGCGTGTCCACAAGGCGGCGACATTTCCCCGTTACCGGTGGCTGCGCGGCGGGTGAGTGACAGAGCTTATCCGAGCGGCTGGAACTCTGCGCCGGCGTGCTCGAGCGTGAGGCCTCGGCCCTTTGGCTGCCTGGTACCTAAAACACTTCCATTGATCCAGCCACGGAGGGTGCTGGCTGGTGGCTCCATACCTCCATAGCTCCATAGCACCAGAGCTCCATAGCTCCATAGCACCAGAGCTCCATGGCTTCAGAGCTCCATAGCACCATAGCTCCATACCTCCAGAGCTCCAGGGCTCCATAGCTCCATACCTCCAGAGCTCCATACCTCCAGAGCTCCATACCTCCAGAGCTCCATAGCACCAGAGCTCCATGGCTTCAGAGCTCCATAGCACCATAGCTCCATACCTCCAGAGCTCCAGGGCTCCATAGCTCCATACCTCCAGAGCTCCATACCTCCAGAGCTCCATACCTCCAGAGCTCCATAGCACCAGAGCTCCATGGCTTCAGAGCTCCATAGCACCATAGCTCCATACCTCCAGAGCTCCAGGGCTCCATAGCTCCATACCTCCAGAGCTCCATACCTCCAGAGCTCCATACCTCCAGAGCTCCATAGCACCAGAGCTCCATAGCACCAGAGCTCCATAGCTCCATAGCACCAGAGCTCCATAGCTCCATAGCACCAGAGCTCCATAGCTCCATAGCACCAGAGCTCCATACTTCCAGAGCTCCATAGCTCCATAGCTCCATAGCACCAGAGCTCCATAGCTCCATAGCACCAGAGCTCCATGGCTTCAGAGCTCCATAGCACCATAGCTCCATACCTCCAGAGCTCCAGGGCTCCATAGCTCCATACCTCCAGAGCTCCATACCTCCAGAGCTCCATAGCACCAGAGCTCCATAGCTCCATAGCACCAGAGCTCCATAGCACCAGAGCTCCATAGCACCAGAGCTCCATAGCTCCATAGCACCAGAGCTCCATAGCTCCATAGCACCAGAGCTCCATACTTCCAGAGCTCCATAGCTCCATAGCACCAGAGCTCCATAGCTCCATAGCACCAGAGCTCCATAGCTCCATAGCACCAGAGCTCCATACTTCCATAGCTCCATAGCTCCATACCTCCAGAGCTCCATAGCTCCATAGCTCCATACCTCCAGAGCTCCATAGCTCCAGAGCTCCATAGCTCCATAGCTCCATAGCACCAGAGCTCCATAGCTCCATAGCACCAGAGCTCCATACTTCCATAGCTCCAGGGCTCCATAGCTCCAGGGCTCCATACCTCCAGAGCTCCATAGCTCCATACTTCCAGAGCTCCATAGCTCCATACTTCCATAGCTCCATACTTCCATACCTCCATAGCTCCATACTTCCATAGCACCAGAGCTCCATACTTCCATAGCACCAGAGCTCCATACCTCCAGAGCTCCAGAGCTCCATAGCTCCATAGCTCCAGGGCTCCATAGCTCCATAGCTCCATACCTCCAGAGCTCCATACCTCCATACCTCCAGAGCTCCATAGCTCCATAGCTCCATACCTCCAGAGCTCCATAGCTCCAGAGCTCCATAGCTCCATAGCACCAGAGCTCCATAGCTCCATAGCACCAGAGCTCCATACTTCCATAGCTCCAGGGCTCCATAGCTCCAGGGCTCCATAGCTCCATACCTCCAGAGCTCCATAGCTCCATACTTCCAGAGCTCCATAGCTCCATAGCACCAGAGCTCCATAGCTCCATAGCACCAGAGCTCCATAGCTCCATAGCACCAGAGCTCCATAGCTCCATAGCACCAGAGCTCCATAGCTCCATAGCTCCAGGGCTCCATAGCTCCATAGCTCCAGGGCTCCATAGCTCCATAGCTCCAGGGCTCCATAGCTCCATAGCTCCATACCTCCAGAGCTCCATACCTCCAGAGCTCCATACCTCCATAGCACCAGAGCTCCATAGCTCCAGGGCTCCAGGGCTCCATAGCTCCATACCTCCAGAGCTCCAGAGCTCCATACCTCCAGAGCTCCATACCTCCATAGCACCAGAGCTCCATAGCTCCAGGGCTCCAGGGCTCCATAGCTCCACACCTCCAGAGCTCCATAGCTCCATACTTCCAGAGCTCCATAGCTCCATAGCTCCATACTTCCATAGCTCCATAGCTCCATACTTCCATAGCACCTGAGCTCCATACCTCCAGAGCTCCATAGCTCCAGCCTGGGTGGCTGGTGGCTCCATAGCTCCATACTTCCATAGCTCTAAGTCAGAGAGTTGGCGAAAATTGCACTAAGTGCGAAAGCCCATTCATTTACAACGGCGTGTCCGCCAGGCGGCGACATTTCCCCGTTACCGGTGGCTGCGCGGCGGGTGAGTGACAGAGCTTATCCGAGCGGCTGGAACTCTGCGCCGGCGTGGTCGAGCGTGAGGCCTCGGCCCTTTGGCTGCCTGGTACCTAAAACACTTCCATTGATCCAGCCACGGAGGGTGCTGGCTGGTGGCTCCATACCTCCATAGCTCCATAGCACCAGAGCTCCATAGCTCCATAGCACCAGAGCTCCATGGCTTCAGAGCTCCATAGCACCATAGCTCCATACCTCCGGAGCTCCAGGGCTCCATAGCTCCATACCTCCAGAGCTCCATACCTCCAGAGCTCCATACCTCCAGAGCTCCATAGCACCAGAGCTCCATGGCTTCAGAGCTCCATAGCACCATAGCTCCATACCTCCAGAGCTCCAGGGCTCCATAGCTCCATACCTCCAGAGCTCCATACCTCCAGAGCTCCATACCTCCAGAGCTCCATAGCACCAGAGCTCCATGGCTTCAGAGCTCCATAGCACCATAGCTCCATACCTCCAGAGCTCCAGGGCTCCATAGCTCCATACCTCCAGAGCTCCATACCTCCAGAGCTCCATACCTCCAGAGCTCCAGAGCTCCATAGCACCAGAGCTCCATGGCTTCAGAGCTCCATAGCACCATAGCTCCATACCTCCAGAGCTCCAGGGCTCCATAGCTCCATACCTCCAGAGCTCCATACCTCCAGAGCTCCAGAGCTCCATAGCACCAGAGCTCCATGGCTTCAGAGCTCCATAGCACCATAGCTCCATACCTCCAGAGCTCCAGGGCTCCATAGCTCCATACCTCCAGAGCTCCATACCTCCAGAGCTCCATACCTCCAGAGCTCCATAGCTCCATAGCACCAGAGCTCCATAGCTCCATAGCACCAGAGCTCCATAGCACCAGAGCTCCATAGCACCAGAGCTCCATAGCTCCATAGCACCAGAGCTCCATAGCTCCATAGCACCAGAGCTCCATAGCTCCATAGCACCAGAGCTCCATACTTCCAGAGCTCCATAGCTCCATAGCTCCATAGCACCAGAGCTCCATAGCTCCATAGCACCAGAGCTCCATGGCTTCAGAGCTCCATAGCACCATAGCTCCATACCTCCAGAGCTCCAGGGCTCCATAGCTCCATACCTCCAGAGCTCCATACCTCCAGAGCTCCATACCTCCAGAGCTCCATAGCACCAGAGCTCCATAGCTCCATAGCACCAGAGCTCCATAGCACCAGAGCTCCATAGCACCAGAGCTCCATAGCTCCATAGCACCAGAGCTCCATAGCTCCATAGCACCAGAGCTCCATACTTCCAGAGCTCCATAGCTCCATAGCTCCATAGCACCAGAGCTCCATAGCTCCATAGCACCAGAGCTCCATAGCTCCATAGCACCAGAGCTCCATACTTCCATAGCTCCATAGCTCCATACCTCCAGAGCTCCATAGCTCCATAGCTCCATACCTCCAGAGCTCCATAGCTCCAGAGCTCCATAGCTCCATAGCTCCATAGCACCAGAGCTCCATAGCTCCATAGCACCAGAGCTCCATACTTCCATAGCTCCAGGGCTCCATAGCTCCAGGGCTCCATACCTCCAGAGCTCCATAGCTCCATACTTCCAGAGCTCCATAGCTCCATACTTCCATAGCTCCATACTTCCATACCTCCATAGCTCCATACTTCCATAGCACCAGAGCTCCATACTTCCATAGCACCAGAGCTCCATACCTCCAGAGCTCCAGAGCTCCAGCCTGGGTGGCTGGTGGCTCCATAGCTCCATACTTCCATAGCTCTAAGTCAGAGAGTTGGCGAAAATTGCACTAAGTGCGAAAGCCCATTCATTTACAACGGCGTGTCCACAAGGCGGCGACATTTCCCCGTTACCGGTGGCTGCGCGGCGGGTGAGTGACAGAGCTTATCCGAGCGGCTGGAACTCTGCGCCGGCGTGGTCGAGCGTGAGGCCTCGGCCCTTTGGCTGCCTGGTACCTAAAACACTTCCATTGATCCAGCCACGGAGGGTGCTGGCTGGTGGCTCCATACCTCCATAGCTCCATAGCACCAGAGCTCCATAGCTCCATAGCACCAGAGCTCCATGGCTTCAGAGCTCCATAGCACCATAGCTCCATACCTCCAGAGCTCCAGGGCTCCATAGCTCCATACCTCCAGAGCTCCATACCTCCAGAGCTCCATAGCACCAGAGCTCCATGGCTTCAGAGCTCCATAGCACCATAGCTCCATACCTCCAGAGCTCCAGGGCTCCATAGCTCCATACCTCCAGAGCTCCATACCTCCAGAGCTCCATACCTCCAGAGCTCCATAGCACCAGAGCTCCATGGCTTCAGAGCTCCATAGCACCATAGCTCCATACCTCCAGAGCTCCAGGGCTCCATAGCTCCATACCTCCAGAGCTCCATACCTCCAGAGCTCCATAGCACCAGAGCTCCATGGCTTCAGAGCTCCATAGCACCATAGCTCCATACCTCCAGAGCTCCAGGGCTCCATAGCTCCATACCTCCAGAGCTCCATAGCTCCATACTTCCAGAGCTCCATAGCTCCATAGCACCAGAGCTCCATAGCTCCATAGCACCAGAGCTCCATAGCTCCATAGCACCAGAGCTCCATAGCTCCATAGCACCAGAGCTCCATAGCTCCATAGCTCCAGGGCTCCATAGCTCCATAGCTCCAGGGCTCCATAGCTCCATAGCTCCAGGGCTCCATAGCTCCATAGCTCCATACCTCCAGAGCTCCATACCTCCAGAGCTCCATACCTCCATAGCACCAGAACTCCATAGCTCCAGGGCTCCAGGGCTCCATAGCTCCATACCTCCAGAGCTCCATAGCTCCATACTTCCAGAGCTCCATAGCTCCATAGCTCCATACTTCCATAGCTCCATAGCTCCATACTTCCATAGCACCTGAGCTCCATACCTCCAGAGCTCCATAGCTCCAGCCTGGGTGGCTGGTGGCTCCATAGCTCCATACTTCCATAGCTCTAAGTCAGAGAGTTGGCGAAAATTGCACTAAGTGCGAAAGCCCATTCATTTACAACGGCGTGTCCGCCAGGCGGCGACATTTCCCCGTTACCGGTGGCTGCGCGGCGGGTGAGTGACAGAGCTTATCCGAGCGGCTGGAACTCTGCGCCGGCGTGGTCGAGCATGAGGCCTCGGCCCTTTGGCTGCCTGGTACCTAAAACACTTCCATTGATCCAGCCACGGAGGGTGCTGGCTGGTGGCTCCATACCTCCATAGCTCCATAGCACCAGAGCTCCATAGCTCCATAGCACCAGAGCTCCATGGCTTCAGAGCTCCATAGCACCATAGCTCCATACCTCCAGAGCTCCAGGGCTCCAAAGCTCCATACCTCCAGAGCTCCATACCTCCAGAGCTCCATACCTCCAGAGCTCCATAGCTCCATAGCACCAGAGCTCCATAGCTCCATAGCACCAGAGCTCCATAGCACCATAGCTCCATAGCACCAGAGCTCCATAGCTCCATAGCACCAGAGCTCCATAGCTCCATAGCACCAGAGCTCCATAGCTCCATAGCACCAGAGCTCCATACTTCCAGAGCTCCATAGCTCCATAGCTCCATAGCACCAGAGCTCCATAGCTCCATAGCACCAGACCTCCATAGCTCCATAGCACCAGAGCTCCATACTTCCATAGCTCCATAGCTCCATACCTCCAGAGCTCCATAGCTCCATACCTCCAGAGCTCCATAGCTCCAGAGCTCCATAGCTCCATAGCACCAGAGCTCCATAGCACCAGAGCTCCATACTTCCATAGCTCCAGGGCTCCATAGCTCCAGGGCTCCATAGCTCCATACCTCCAGAGCTCCATAGCTCCATACCTCCAGAGCTCCATAGCTCCATACTTCCAGAGCTCCATAGCTCCATAGCACCAGAGCTCCATAGCTCCATAGCACCAGAGCTCCATAGCTCCATAGCACCAGAGCTCCATAGCTCCATAGCACCAGAGCTCCATAGCTCCATAGCTCCAGGGCTCCATAGCTCCATAGCTCCAGGGCTCCATAGCTCCATAGCTCCAGGGCTCCATAGCTCCAGGGCTCCAGGGCTCCATAGCTCCATACCTCCAGAGCTCCATAGCTCCATACTTCCAGAGCTCCATAGCTCCATAGCTCCATACTTCCATAGCTCCATAGCTCCATACTTCCATAGCACCAGAGCTCCATACCTCCAGAGCTCCATAGCTCCAGCCTGGGTGGCTGGTGGCTCCATAGCTCCATACTTCCATAGCTCCAGTCAGAGAGTTGGCGAAAATTGCACTAAGTGCGAAAGCCCATTCATTTACAACGGCGTGTCCACAAGGCGGCGACATTTCCCCGTTACCGGTGGCTGCGCGGCGGGTGAGTGACAGAGCTTATCCGAGCGGCTGGAACTCTGCGCCGGCGTGGTCGAGCGTGAGGCCTCGGCCCTTTGGCTGCCTGGTACCTAAAACACTTCCATTGATCCAGCCACGGAGGGTGCTGGCTGGTGGCTCCATACCTCCATAGCTCCATAGCACCAGAGCTCCATAGCTCCATAGCACCAGAGCTCCATGGCTTCAGAGCTCCATAGCACCATAGCTCCATACCTCCAGAGCTCCAGGGCTCCATAGCTCCATACCTCCAGAGCTCCATACCTCCAGAGCTCCATACCTCCAGAGCTCCATAGCACCAGAGCTCCATGGCTTCAGAGCTCCATAGCACCATAGCTCCATACCTCCAGAGCTCCAGGGCTCCATAGCTCCATACCTCCAGAGCTCCATACCTCCAGAGCTCCATACCTCCAGAGCTCCATAGCACCAGAGCTCCATGGCTTCAGAGCTCCATAGCACCATAGCTCCATACCTCCAGAGCTCCAGGGCTCCATAGCTCCATACCTCCAGAGCTCCATACCTCCAGAGCTCCATACCTCCAGAGCTCCAGAGCTCCATAGCACCAGAGCTCCATGGCTTCAGAGCTCCATAGCACCATAGCTCCATACCTCCAGAGCTCCAGGGCTCCATAGCTCCATACCTCCAGAGCTCCATACCTCCAGAGCTCCAGAGCTCCATAGCACCAGAGCTCCATGGCTTCAGAGCTCCATAGCACCATAGCTCCATACCTCCAGAGCTCCAGGGCTCCATAGTTCCATACCTCCAGAGCTCCATACCTCCAGAGCTCCATACCTCCAGAGCTCCATAGCTCCATAGCACCAGAGCTCCATAGCTCCATAGCACCAGAGCTCCATAGCACCAGAGCTCCATAGCACCAGAGCTCCATAGCTCCATAGCACCAGAGCTCCATAGCTCCATAGCACCAGAGCTCCATAGCTCCATAGCACCAGAGCTCCATACTTCCAGAGCTCCATAGCTCCATAGCTCCATAGCACCAGAGCTCCATAGCTCCATAGCACCAGAGCTCCATGGCTTCAGAGCTCCATAGCACCATAGCTCCATACCTCCAGAGCTC
Organism: Syngnathus leptorhynchus; assembly: GCF_054491065.1. Taxonomy (NCBI): domain Eukaryota; kingdom Metazoa; phylum Chordata; class Actinopteri; order Syngnathiformes; family Syngnathidae; genus Syngnathus; species Syngnathus leptorhynchus. Next base: position 269,545 of record NW_028232010.1, read on the forward strand.
CAGGGCTCCATAGCTCCATACCTCCAGAGCTCCATACCTCCAGAGCTCCATACCTCCAGAGCTCCATAGCACCAGAGCTCCATAGCTCCATAGCACCAGAGCTCCATAGCACCAGAGCTCCATAGCACCAGAGCTCCATAGCTCCATAGCACCAGAGCTCCATAGCTCCATAGCACCAGAGCTCCATACTTCCAGAGCTCCATAGCTCCATAGCACCAGAGCTCCATAGCTCCATAGCACCAGAGCTCCATAGCTCCATAGCACCAGAGCTCCATACTTCCATAGCTCCATAGCTCCATACCTCCAGAGCTCCATAGCTCCATAGCTCCATACCTCCAGAGCTCCATACCTCCAGAGCTCCATAGCTCCATAGCACCAGAGCTCCATAGCTCCATAGCACCAGAGCTCCATAGCACCAGAGCTCCATAGCACCAGAGCTCCATAGCTCCATAGCACCAGAGCTCCATAGCTCCATAGCACCAGAGCTCCATGGCTTCAGAGCTCCATAGCACCATAGCTCCATACCTCCAGAGCTCCAGGGCTCCATAGCTCCATACCTCCAGAGCTCCATACCTCCAGAGCTCCATAGCACCAGAGCTCCATGGCTTCAGAGCTCCATAGCACCATAGCTCCATACCTCCAGAGCTCCAGGGCTCCATAGCTCCATACCTCCAGAGCTCCATACCTCCAGAGCTCCATACCTCCAGAGCTCCAGAGCTCCATAGCACCAGAGCTCCATGGCTTCAGAGCTCCATAGCACCATAGCTCCATACCTCCAGAGCTCCAGGGCTCCATAGCTCCATACCTCCAGAGCTCCATACCTCCAGAGCTCCAGAGCTCCATAGCACCAGAGCTCCATGGCTTCAGAGCTCCATAGCACCACAGCTCCATACCTCCAGAGCTCCAGGGCTCCATAGCTCCATACCTCCAGAGCTCCATACCTCCAGAGCTCCAGAGCTCCATAGCACCAGAGCTCCATGGCTTCAGAGCTCCATAGCACCATAGCTCCATACCTCCAGAGCTCCAGGGCTCCAAAGCTCCATACCTCCAGAGCTCCATACCTCCAGAGCTCCATACCTCCAGAGCTCCATAGCTCCATAGCACCAGAGCTCCATAGCTCCATAGCACCAGAGCTCCATAGCACCAGAGCTCCATAGCACCAGAGCTCCATAGCTCCATAGCACCAGAGCTCCATAGCTCCATAGCACCAGAGCTCCATAGCTCCATAGCACCAGAGCTCCATACTTCCAGAGCTCCATAGCTCCATAGCACCAGAGCTCCATAGCTCCATAGCACCAGAGCTCCATAGCTCCATAGCACCAGAGCTCCATACTTCCATAGCTCCATAGCTCCATACCTCCAGAGCTCCATAGCTCCATAGCTCCATACCTCCAGAGCTCCATAGCTCCAGAGCTCCATAGCTCCATAGCACCAGAGCTCCATAGCTCCATAGCACCAGAGCTCCATACTTCCATAGCTCCAGGGCTCCATAGCTCCAGGGCTCCATAGCTCCATACCTCCAGAGCTCCATAGCTCCATACTTCCAGAGCTCCATAGCTCCATAGCACCAGAGCTCCATAGCTCCATAGCACCAGAGCTCCATAGCTCCATAGCACCAGAGCTCCATAGCTCCATAGCACCAGAGCTCCATAGCTCCATAGCTCCAGGGCTCCATAGCTCCAGGGCTCCATAGCTCCATAGCTCCAGGGCTCCATAGCTCCATACCTCCAGAGCTCCATACCTCCAGAGCTCCATACCTCCATAGCACCAGAGCTCCATAGCTCCAGGGCTCCATAGCTCCATACCTCCAGAGCTCCATAGCTCCATACTTCCAGAGCTCCATAGCTCCATAGCTCCATACTTCCATAGCTCCATAGCTCCATACTTCCATAGCACCTGAGCTCCATACCTCCAGAGCTCCATAGCTCCAGCCTGGGTGGCTGGTGGCTCCATAGCTCCATACTTCCATAGCTCTAAGTCAGAGAGTTGGCGAAAATTGCACTAAGTGCGAAAGCCCATTCATTTACAACGGCGTGTCCGCCAGGCGGCGACATTTCCCCGTTACCGGTGGCTGCGCGGCGGGTGAGTGACAGAGCTTATCCGAGCGGCTGGAACTCTGCGCCGGCGTGGTCGAGCGTGAGGCCTCGGCCCTTTGGCTGCCTGGTACCTAAAACACTTCCATTGATCCAGCCACGGAGGGTGCTGGCTGGTGGCTCCATACCTCCATAGCTCCATAGCACCAGAGCTCCATAGCTCCATAGCACCAGAGCTCCATGGCTTCAGAGCTCCATAGCACCATAGCTCCATACCTCCAGAGCTCCAGGGCTCCATAGCTCCATACCTCCAGAGCTCCATACCTCCAGAGCTCCATACCTCCAGAGCTCCATAGCACCAGAGCTCCATGGCTTCAGAGCTCCATAGCACCATAGCTCCATACCTCCAGAGCTCCAGGGCTCCATAGCTCCATACCTCCAGAGCTCCATACCTCCAGAGCTCCATACCTCCAGAGCTCCATAGCACCAGAGCTCCATGGCTTCAGAGCTCCATAGCACCATAGCTCCATACCTCCAGAGCTCCAGGGCTCCATAGCTCCATACCTCCAGAGCTCCATACCTCCAGAGCTCCATACCTCCAGAGCTCCAGAGCTCCATAGCACCAGAGCTCCATGGCTTCAGAGCTCCATAGCTCCATACCTCCAGAGCTCCAGGGCTCCATAGCTCCATACCTCCAGAGCTCCATACCTCCAGAGCTCCAGAGCTCCATAGCACCAGAGCTCCATGGCTTCAGAGCTCCATAGCACCATAGCTCCATACCTCCAGAGCTCCAGGGCTCCATAGCTCCATACCTCCAGAGCTCCATACCTCCAGAGCTCCATACCTCCAGAGCTCCATAGCTCCATAGCACCAGAGCTCCATAGCTCCATAGCACCAGAGCTCCATAGCACCAGAGCTCCATAGCACCAGAGCTCCATAGCTCCATAGCACCAGAGCTCCATAGCTCCATAGCACCAGAGCTCCATAGCTCCATAGCACCAGAGCTCCATACTTCCAGAGCTCCATAGCTCCATAGCTCCATAGCACCAGAGCTCCATAGCTCCATAGCACCAGAGCTCCATGGCTTCAGAGCTCCATAGCACCATAGCTCCATACCTCCAGAGCTCCAGGGCTCCATAGCTCCATACCTCCAGAGCTCCATACCTCCAGAGCTCCATACCTCCAGAGCTCCATAGCACCAGAGCTCCATAGCTCCATAGCACCAGAGCTCCATAGCACCAGAACTCCATAGCACCAGAGCTCCAGAGCTCCATATCACCAGAGCTCCATAGCTCCATAGCACCAGAGCTCCATACTTCCAGAGCTCCATAGCTCCATAGCTCCATAGCACCAGAGCTCCATAGCTCCATAGCACCAGAGCTCCATAGCTCCATAGCACCAGAGCTCCATACTTCCATAGCTCCATAGCTCCATACCTCCAGAGCTCCATAGCTCCATAGCTCCATACCTCCAGAGCTCCATAGCTCCATAGCTCCAGAGCTCCATAGCTCCATAGCACCAGAGCTCCATAGCTCCATAGCACCAGAGCTCCATACTTCCATAGCTCCAGGGCTCCATAGCTCCAGGGCTCCATACCTCCAGAGCTCCATAGCTCCATACTTCCAGAGCTCCATAGCTCCATACTTCCATAGCTCCATACTTCCATACCTCCATAGCTCCATACTTCCATAGCACCAGAGCTCCATACTTCCATAGCACCAGAGCTCCATACCTCCAGAGCTCCAGAGCTCCAGCCTGGGTGGCTGGTGGCTCCATAGCTCCATACTTCCATAGCTCTAAGTCAGAGAGTTGGCGAAAATTGCACTAAGTGCGAAAGCCCATTCATTTACAACGGCGTGTCCACAAGGCGGCGACATTTCCCCGTTACCGGTGGCTGCGCGGCGGGTGAGTGACAGAGCTTATCCGAGCGGCTGGAACTCTGCGCCGGCGTGCTCGAGCGTGAGGCCTCGGCCCTTTGGCTGCCTGGTACCTAAAACACTTCCATTGATCCAGCCACGGAGGGTGCTGGCTGGTGGCTCCATACCTCCATAGCTCCATAGCACCAGAGCTCCATAGCTCCATAGCACCAGAGCTCCATGGCTTCAGAGCTCCATAGCACCATAGCTCCATACCTCCAGAGCTCCAGGGCTCCATTGCTCCATACCTCCAGAGCTCCATACCTCCAGAGCTCCATACCTCCAGAGCTCCATAGCACCAGAGCTCCATGGCTTCAGAGCTCCATAGCACCATAGCTCCATACCTCCAGAGCTCCAGGGCTCCATAGCTCCATACCTCCAGAGCTCCATACCTCCAGAGCTCCATACCTCCAGAGCTCCATAGCACCAGAGCTCCATGGCTTCAGAGCTCCATAGCACCATAGCTCCATACCTCCATAGCTCCAGGGCTCCATAGCTCCATAGCTCCATACCTCCAGAGCTCCATACCTCCATACCTCCAGAGCTCCATAGCTCCATAGCTCCATACCTCCAGAGCTCCATAGCTCCAGAGCTCCATAGCTCCATAGCACCAGAGCTCCATAGCTCCATAGCACCAGAGCTCCATACTTCCATAGCTCCAGGGCTCCATAGCTCCAGGGCTCCATAGCTCCATACCTCCAGAGCTCCATAGCTCCATACTTCCAGAGCTCCATAGCTCCATAGCACCAGAGCTCCATAGCTCCATAGCACCAGAGCTCCATAGCTCCATAGCACCAGAGCTCCATAGCTCCATAGCACCAGAGCTCCATAGCTCCATAGCTCCAGGGCTCCATAGCTCCATAGCTCCAGGGCTCCATAGCTCCATAGCTCCAGGGCTCCATAGCTCCATAGCTCCATACCTCCAGAGCTCCATACCTCCAGAGCTCCATACCTCCATAGCACCAGAGCTCCATAGCTCCAGGGCTCCAGGGCTCCATAGCTCCATACCTCCAGAGCTCCAGAGCTCCATACCTCCAGAGCTCCATACCTCCATAGCACCAGAGCTCCATAGCTCCAGGGCTCCAGGGCTCCATAGCTCCATACCTCCAGAGCTCCATAGCTCCATACTTCCAGAGCTCCATAGCTCCATAGCTCCATACTTCCATAGCTCCATAGCTCCATACTTCCATAGCACCTGAGCTCCATACCTCCAGAGCTCCATAGCTCCAGCCTGGGTGGCTGGTGGCTCCATAGCTCCATACTTCCATAGCTCTAAGTCAGAGAGTTGGCGAAAATTGCACTAAGTGCGAAAGCCCATTCATTTACAACGGCGTGTCCGCCAGGCGGCGACATTTCCCCGTTACCGGTGGCTGCGCGGCGGGTGAGTGACAGAGCTTATCCGAGCGGCTGGAACTCTGCGCCGGCGTGGTCGAGCGTGAGGCCTCGGCCCTTTGGCTGCCTGGTACCTAAAACACTTCCATTGATCCAGCCACGGAGGGTGCTGGCTGGTGGCTCCATACCTCCATAGCTCCATAGCACCAGAGCTCCATAGCTCCATAGCACCAGAGCTCCATGGCTTCAGAGCTCCATAGCACCATAGCTCCATACCTCCAGAGCTCCAGGGCTCCATAGCTCCATACCTCCAGAGCTCCATACCTCCAGAGCTCCATACCTCCAGAGCTCCATAGCACCAGAGCTCCATGGCTTCAGAGCTCCATAGCACCATAGCTCCATACCTCCAGAGCTCCAGGGCTCCATAGCTCCATACCTCCAGAGCTCCATACCTCCAGAGCTCCATACCTCCAGAGCTCCATAGCACCAGAGCTCCATGGCTTCAGAGCTCCATAGCACAATAGCTCCATACCTCCAGAGTTCCAGGGCTCCATAGCTCCATACCTCCAGAGCTCCATACCTCCAGAGCTCCATACCTCCAGAGCTCCAGAGCTCCATAGCACCAGAGCTCCATGGCTTCAGAGCTCCATAGCACCATAGCTCCATACCTCCAGAGCTCCAGGGCTCCATAGCTCCATACCTCCAGAGCTCCATACCTCCAGAGCTCCAGAGCTCCATAGCACCAGAGCTCCATGGCTTCAGAGCTCCATAGCACCATAGCTCCATACCTCCAGAGCTCCAGGGCTCCATAGCTCCATACCTCCAGAGCTCCATACCTCCAGAGCTCCATACCTCCAGAGCTCCATAGCTCCATAGCACCAGAGCTCCATAGCTCCATAGCACCAGAGCTCCATAGCACCAGAGCTCCATAGCACCAGAGCTCCATAGCTCCATAGCACCAGAGCTCCATAGCTCCATAGCACCAGAGCTCCATAGCTCCATAGCACCAGAGCTCCATACTTCCAGAGCTCCATAGCTCCATAGCTCCATAGCACCAGAGCTCCATAGCTCCATAGCACCAGAGCTCCATGGCTTCAGAGCTCCATAGCACCATAGCTCCATACCTCCAGAGCTCCAGGGCTCCATAGCTCCATACCTCCAGAGCTCCATACCTCCAGAGCTCCATACCTCCAGAGCTCCATAGCACCAGAGCTCCATAGCTCCATAGCACCAGAGCTCCATAGCACCAGAGCTCCATAGCACCAGAGCTCCATAGCTCCATAGCACCAGAGCTCCATAGCTCCATAGCACCAGAGCTCCATACTTCCAGAGCTCCATAGCTCCATAGCTCCATAGCACCAGAGCTCCATAGCTCCATAGCACCAGAGCTCCATAGCTCCATAGCACCAGAGCTCCATACTTCCATAGCTCCATAGCTCCATACCTCCAGAGCTCCATAGCTCCATAGCTCCATACCTCCAGAGCTCCATAGCTCCAGAGCTCCATAGCTCCATAGCTCCATAGCACCAGAGCTCCATAGCTCCATAGCACCAGAGCTCCATACTTCCATAGCTCCAGGGCTCCATAGCTCCAGGGCTCCATACCTCCAGAGCTCCATAGCTCCATACTTCCAGAGCTCCATAGCTCCATACTTCCATAGCTCCATACTTCCATACCTCCATAGCTCCATATTTCCATAGCACCAGAGCTCCATACTTCCATAGCACCAGAGCTCCATACCTCCAGAGCTCCAGAGCTCCAGCCTGGGTGGCTGGTGGCTCCATAGCTCCATACTTCCATAGCTCTAAGTCAGAGAGTTGGCGAAAATTGCACTAAGTGCGAAAGCCCATTCATTTACAACGGCGTGTCCGCCAGGCGGCGACATTTCCCCGTTACCGGTGGCTGCGCGGCGGGTGAGTGACAGAGCTTATCCGAGCGGCTGGAACTCTGCGCCGGCGTGGTCGAGCGTGAGGCCTCGGCCCTTTGGCTGCCTGGTACCTAAAACACTTCCATTGATCCAGCCACGGAGGGTGCTGGCTGGTGGCTCCATACCTCCATAGCTCCATAGCACCAGAGCTCCATAGCTCCATAGCACCAGAGCTCCATGGCTTCAGAGCTCCATAGCACCATAGCTCCATACCTCCAGAGCTCCAGGGCTCCATAGCTCCATACCTCCAGAGCTCCATACCTCCAGAGCTCCATACCTCCAGAGCTCCATAGCACCAGAGCTCCATGGCTTCAGAGCTCCATAGCACCATAGCTCCATACCTCCAGAGCTCCAGGGCTCCATAGCTCCATACCTCCAGAGCTCCATACCTCCAGAGCTCCATACCTCCAGAGCTCCATAGCACCAGAGCTCCATGGCTTCAGAGCTCCATAGCACCATAGCTCCATACCTCCAGAGCTCCAGGGCTCCATAGCTCCATACCTCCAGAGCTCCATACCTCCAGAGCTCCATACCTCCAGAGCTCCAGAGCTCCATAGCACCAGAGCTCCATGGCTTCAGAGCTCCATAGCTCCATACCTCCAGAGCTCCAGGGCTCCATAGCTCCATACCTCCAGAGCTCCATACCTCCAGAGCTCCAGAGCACCAGAGCTCCATGGCTTCAGAGCTCCATAGCACCATAGCTCCATACCTCCAGAGCTCCAGGGCTCCATAGCTCCATACCTCCAGAGCTCCATACCTCCAGAGCTCCATACCTCCAGAGCTCCATAGCTCCATAGCACCAGAGCTCCATAGCTCCATAGCACCAGAGCTCCATAGCACCAGAGCTCCATAGCACCAGAGCTCCATAGCTCCATAGCACCAGAGCTCCATAGCTCCATAGCACCAGAGCTCCATAGCTCCATAGCACCAGAGCTCCATACTTCCAGAGCTCCATAGCTCCATAGCTCCATAGCACCAGAGCTCCATAGCTCCATAGCACCAGAGCTCCATGGCTTCAGAGCTCCATAGCACCATAGCTCCATACCTCCAGAGCTCCAGGGCTCCATAGCTCCATACCTCCAGAGCTCCATACCTCCAGAGCTCCATACCTCCAGAGCTCCATAGCACCAGAGCTCCATAGCTCCATAGCACCAGAGCTCCATAGCACCAGAACTCCATAGCACCAGAGCTCCATAGCTCCATAGCACCAGAGCTCCATAGCTCCATAGCACCAGAGCTCCATACTTCCAGAGCTCCATAGCTCCATAGCTCCATAGCACCAGAGCTCCATAGCTCCATAGCACCAGAGCTCCATAGCTCCATAGCACCAGAGCTCCATACTTCCATAGCTCCATAGCTCCATACCTCCAGAGCTCCATAGCTCCATAGCTCCATACCTCCAGAGCTCCATAGCTCCATAGCTCCAGAGCTCCATAGCTCCATAGCACCAGAGCTCCATAGCTCCATAGCACCAGAGCTCCATACTTCCATAGCTCCAGGGCTCCATAGCTCCAGGGCTCCATACCTCCAGAGCTCCATAGCTCCATACTTCCAGAGCTCCATAGCTCCATACTTCCATAGCTCCATACTTCCATACCTCCATAGCTCCACACTTCCATAGCACCAGAGCTCCATACTTCCATAGCACCAGAGCTCCATACCTCCAGAGCTCCAGAGCTCCAGCCTGGGTGGCTGGTGGCTCCATAGCTCCATACTTCCATAGCTCTAAGTCAGAGAGTTGGCGAAAATTGCACTAAGTGCGAAAGCCCATTCATTTACAACGGCGTGTCCACAAGGCGGCGACATTTCCCCGTTACCGGTGGCTGCGCGGCGGGTGAGTGACAGAGCTTATCCGAGCGGCTGGAACTCTGCGCCGGCGTGCTCGAGCGTGAGTCCTCGGCCCTTTGGCTGCCTGGTACCTAAAACACTTCCATTGATCCAGCCACGGAGGGTGCTGGCTGGTGGCTCCATACCTCCATAGCTCCATAGCACCAGAGCTCCATAGCTCCATAGCACCAGAGCTCCATGGCTTCAGAGCTCCATAGCACCATAGCTCCATACCTCCAGAGCTCCAGGGCTCCATAGCTCCATACCTCCAGAGCTCCATACCTCCAGAGCTCCATACCTCCAGAGCTCCATAGCACCAGAGCTCCATGGCTTCAGAGCTCCATAGCACCATAGCTCCATACCTCCAGAGCTCCAGGGCTCCATAGCTCCATACCTCCAGAGCTCCATACCTCCAGAGCTCCATACCTCCAGAGCTCCATAGCACCAGAGCTCCATGGCTTCAGAGCTCCATAGCACCATAGCTCCATACCTCCAGAGCTCCAGGGCTCCATAGCTCCATACCTCCAGAGCTCCATACCTCCAGAGCTCCATACCTCCAGAGCTCCATAGCACCAGAGCTCCATAGCACCAGAGCTCCATAGCTCCATAGCACCAGAGCTCCATAGCTCCATAGCACCAGAGCTCCATAGCTCCATAGCACCAGAGCTCCATACTTCCAGAGCTCCATAGCTCCATAGCTCCATAGCACCAGAGCTCCATAGCTCCATAGCACCAGAGCTCCATGGCTTCAGAGCTCCATAGCACCATAGCTCCATACCTCCAGAGCTCCAGGGCTCCATAGCTCCATACCTCCAGAGCTCCATACCTCCAGAGCTCCATACCTCCAGAGCTCCATAGCACCAGAGCTCCATAGCTCCATAGCACCAGAGCTCCATAGCACCAGAGCTCCATAGCACCAGAGCTCCATAGCTCCATAGCACCAGAGCTCCATAGCTCCATAGCACCAGAGCTCCATACTTCCAGAGCTCCATAGCTCCATAGCACCAGAGCTCCATAGCTCCATAGCACCAGAGCTCCATAGCTCCATAGCACCAGAGCTCCATACTTCCATAGCTCCATAGCTCCATACCTCCAGAGCTCCATAGCTCCATAGCTCCATACCTCCAGAGCTCCATAGCTCCAGAGCTCCATAGCTCCATAGCTCCATAGCACCAGAGCTCCATAGCTCCATAGCACCAGAGCTCCATACTTCCATAGCTCCAGGGCTCCATAGCTCCAGGGCTCCATACCTCCAGAGCTCCATAGCTCCATACTTCCAGAGCTCCATAGCTCCATACTTCCATAGCTCCATACTTCCATACCTCCATAGCTCCATACTTCCATAGCACCAGAGCTCCATACTTCCATAGCACCAGAGCTCCATACCTCCAGAGCTCCAGAGCTCCATAGCTCCAGGGCTCCATAGCTCCATAGCTCCATACCTCCAGAGCTCCATACCTCCATACCTCCAGAGCTCCATAGCTCCATAGCTCCATACCTCCAGAGCTCCATAGCTCCAGAGCTCCATAGCTCCATAGCACCAGAGCTCCATAGCTCCATAGCACCAGAGCTCCATACTTCCATAGCTCCAGGGCTCCATAGCTCCAGGGCTCCATAGCTCCATACCTCCAGAGCTCCATAGCTCCATACTTCCAGAGCTCCATAGCTCCATAGCACCAGAGCTCCATAGCTCCATAGCACCAGAGCTCCATAGCTCCATAGCACCAGAGCTCCATAGCTCCATAGCACCAGAGCTCCATAGCTCCATAGCTCCAGGGCTCCATAGCTCCATAGCTCCAGGGCTCCATAGCTCCATAGCTCCAGGGCTCCATAGCTCCATAGCTCCATACCTCCAGAGCTCCATACCTCCAGAGCTCCATACCTCCATAGCACCAGAGCTCCATAGCTCCAGGGCTCCAGGGCTCCATAGCTCCATACCTCCAGAGCTCCAGAGCTCCATACCTCCAGAGCTCCATACCTCCATAGCACCAGAGCTCCATAGCTCCAGGGCTCCAGGGCTCCATAGCTCCATACCTCCAGAGCTCCATAGCTCCATACTTCCAGAGCTCCATAGCTCCATAGCTCCATACTTCCATAGCTCCATAGCTCCATACTTCCATAGCACCTGAGCTCCATACCTCCAGAGCTCCATAGCTCCAGCCTGGGTGGCTGGTGGCTCCATAGCTCCATACTTCCATAGCTCTAAGTCAGAGAGTTGGCGAAAATTGCACTAAGTGCGAAAGCCCATTCATTTACAACGGCGTGTCCGCCAGGCGGCGACATTTCCCCGTTACCGGTGGCTGCGCGGCGGGTGAGTGACAGAGCTTATCCGAGCGGCTGGAACTCTGCGCCGGCGTGGTCGAGCGTGAGGCCTCGGCCCTTTGGCTGCCTGGTACCTAAAACACTTCCATTGATCCAGCCACGGAGGGTGCTGGCTGGTGGCTCCATACCTCCATAGCTCCATAGCACCAGAGCTCCATAGCTCCATAGCACCAGAGCTCCATGGCTTCAGAGCTCCATAGCACCATAGCTCCATACCTCCGGAGCTCCAGGGCTCCATAGCTCCATACCTCCAGAGCTCCATACCTCCAGAGCTCCATACCTCCAGAGCTCCATAGCACCAGAGCTCCATGGCTTCAGAGCTCCATAGCACCATAGCTCCATACCTCCAGAGCTCCAGGGCTCCATAGCTCCATACCTCCAGAGCTCCATACCTCCAGAGCTCCATACCTCCAGAGCTCCATAGCACCAGAGCTCCATGGCTTCAGAGCTCCATAGCACCATAGCTCCATACCTCCAGAGCTCCAGGGCTCCATAGCTCCATACCTCCAGAGCTCCATACCTCCAGAGCTCCATACCTCCAGAGCTCCAGAGCTCCATAGCACCAGAGCTCCATGGCTTCAGAGCTCCATAGCACCATAGCTCCATACCTCCAGAGCTCCAGGGCTCCATAGCTCCATACCTCCAGAGCTCCATACCTCCAGAGCTCCAGAGCTCCATAGCACCAGAGCTCCATGGCTTCAGAGCTCCATAGCACCATAGCTCCATACCTCCAGAGCTCCAGGGCTCCATAGCTCCATACCTCCAGAGCTCCATACCTCCAGAGCTCCATACCTCCAGAGCTCCATAGCTCCATAGCACCAGAGCTCCATAGCTCCATAGCACCAGAGCTCCATAGCACCAGAGCTCCATAGCACCAGAGCTCCATAGCTCCATAGCACCAGAGCTCCATAGCTCCATAGCACCAGAGCTCCATAGCTCCATAGCACCAGAGCTCCATACTTCCAGAGCTCCATAGCTCCATAGCTCCATAGCACCAGAGCTCCATAGCTCCATAGCACCAGAGCTCCATGGCTTCAGAGCTCCATAGCACCATAGCTCCATACCTCCAGAGCTCCAGGGCTCCATAGCTCCATACCTCCAGAGCTCCATACCTCCAGAGCTCCATACCTCCAGAGCTCCATAGCACCAGAGCTCCATAGCTCCATAGCACCAGAGCTCCATAGCACCAGAGCTCCATAGCACCAGAGCTCCATAGCTCCATAGCACCAGAGCTCCATAGCTCCATAGCACCAGAGCTCCATACTTCCAGAGCTCCATAGCTCCATAGCTCCATAGCACCAGAGCTCCATAGCTCCATAGCACCAGAGCTCCATAGCTCCATAGCACCAGAGCTCCATACTTCCATAGCTCCATAGCTCCATACCTCCAGAGCTCCATAGCTCCATAGCTCCATACCTCCAGAGCTCCATAGCTCCAGAGCTCCATAGCTCCATAGCTCCATAGCACCAGAGCTCCATAGCTCCATAGCACCAGAGCTCCATACTTCCATAGCTCCAGGGCTCCATAGCTCCAGGGCTCCATACCTCCAGAGCTCCATAGCTCCATACTTCCAGAGCTCCATAGCTCCATACTTCCATAGCTCCATACTTCCATACCTCCATAGCTCCATACTTCCATAGCACCAGAGCTCCATACTTCCATAGCACCAGAGCTCCATACCTCCAGAGCTCCAGAGCTCCAGCCTGGGTGGCTGGTGGCTCCATAGCTCCATACTTCCATAGCTCTAAGTCAGAGAGTTGGCGAAAATTGCACTAAGTGCGAAAGCCCATTCATTTACAACGGCGTGTCCACAAGGCGGCGACATTTCCCCGTTACCGGTGGCTGCGCGGCGGGTGAGTGACAGAGCTTATCCGAGCGGCTGGAACTCTGCGCCGGCGTGGTCGAGCGTGAGGCCTCGGCCCTTTGGCTGCCTGGTACCTAAAACACTTCCATTGATCCAGCCACGGAGGGTGCTGGCTGGTGGCTCCATACCTCCATAGCTCCATAGCACCAGAGCTCCATAGCTCCATAGCACCAGAGCTCCATGGCTTCAGAGCTCCATAGCACCATAGCTCCATACCTCCAGAGCTCCAGGGCTCCATAGCTCCATACCTCCAGAGCTCCATACCTCCAGAGCTCCATACCTCCAGAGCTCCATAGCACCAGAGCTCCATGGCTTCAGAGCTCCATAGCACCATAGCTCCATACCTCCAGAGCTCCAGGGCTCCATAGCTCCATACCTCCAGAGCTCCATACCTCCAGAGCTCCATACCTCCAGAGCTCCATAGCACCAGAGCTCCATGGCTTCAGAGCTCCATAGCACCATAGCTCCATACCTCCAGAGCTCCAGGGCTCCATAGCTCCATACCTCCAGAGCTCCATACCTCCAGAGCTCCATACCTCCAGAGCTCCATAGCACCAGAGCTCCATGGCTTCAGAGCTCCATAGCACCATAGCTCCATACCTCCAGAGCTCCAGGGCTCCATAGCTCCATACCTCCAGAGCTCCATACCTCCAGAGCTCCATACCTCCAGAGCTCCAGAGCTCCATAGCACCAGAGCTCCATGGCTTCAGAGCTCCATAGCACCATAGCTCCATACCTCCAGAGCTCCAGGGCTCCATAGCTCCATACTTCCAGAGCTCCATACCTCCAGAGCTCCAGAGCTCCATAGCACCAGAGCTCCATGGCTTCAGAGCTCCATAGCACCATAGCTCCATACCTCCAGAGCTCCAGGGCTCCATAGCTCCATACCTCCAGAGCTCCATACCTCCAGAGCTCCAGAGCTCCATAGCACCAGAGCTCCATGGCTTCAGAGCTCCATAGCACCATAGCTCCATACCTCCAGAGCTCCAGGGCTCCAAAGCTCCATACCTCCAGAGCTCCATACCTCCAGAGCTCCATACCTCCAGAGCTCCATAGCTCCATAGCACCAGAGCTCCATAGCTCCATAGCACCAGAGCTCCATAGCACCAGAGCTCCATAGCACCAGAGCTCCATAGCTCCATAGCACCAGAGCTCCATAGCTCCATAGCACCAGAGCTCCATAGCTCCATAGCACCAGAGCTCCATACTTCCAGAGCTCCATAGCTCCATAGCACCAGAGCTCCATAGCTCCATAGCACCAGAGCTCCATAGCTCCATAGCACCAGAGCTCCATACTTCCATAGCTCCATAGCTCCATACCTCCAGAGCTCCATAGCTCCATAGCTCCATACCTCCAGAGCTCCATAGCTCCAGAGCTCCATAGCTCCATAGCACCAGAGCTCCATAGCTCCATAGCACCAGAGCTCCATACTTCCATAGCTCCAGGGCTCCATAGCTCCAGGGCTCCATAGCTCCATACCTCCAGAGCTCCATAGCTCCATACTTCCAGAGCTCCATAGCTCCATAGCACCAGAGCTCCATAGCTCCATAGCACCAGAGCTCCATAGCTCCATAGCACCAGAGCTCCATAGCTCCATAGCACCAGAGCTCCATAGCTCCATAGCTCCAGGGCTCCATAGCTCCATAGCTCCAGGGCTCCATAGCTCCATAGCTCCAGGGCTCCATAGCTCCATAGCTCCATACCTCCAGAGCTCCATACCTCCAGAGCTCCATACCTCCATAGCACCAGAACTCCATAGCTCCAGGGCTCCAGGGCTCCATAGCTCCATACCTCCAGAGCTCCATAGCTCCATACTTCCAGAGCTCCATAGCTCCATAGCTCCATACTTCCATAGCTCCATAGCTCCATACTTCCATAGCACCTGAGCTCCATACCTCCAGAGCTCCATAGCTCCAGCCTGGGTGGCTGGTGGCTCCATAGCTCCATACTTCCATAGCTCTAAGTCAGAGAGTTGGCGAAAATTGCACTAAGTGCGAAAGCCCATTCATTTACAACGGCGTGTCCGCCAGGCGGCGACATTTCCCCGTTACCGGTGGCTGCGCGGCGGGTGAGTGACAGAGCTTATCCGAGCGGCTGGAACTCTGCGCCGGCGTGGTCGAGCATGAGGCCTCGGCCCTTTGGCTGCCTGGTACCTAAAACACTTCCATTGATCCAGCCACGGAGGGTGCTGGCTGGTGGCTCCATACCTCCATAGCTCCATAGCACCAGAGCTCCATAGCTCCATAGCACCAGAGCTCCATGGCTTCAGAGCTCCATAGCACCATAGCTCCATACCTCCAGAGCTCCAGGGCTCCAAAGCTCCATACCTCCAGAGCTCCATACCTCCAGAGCTCCATACCTCCAGAGCTCCATAGCTCCATAGCACCAGAGCTCCATAGCTCCATAGCACCAGAGCTCCATAGCACCATAGCTCCATAGCACCAGAGCTCCATAGCTCCATAGCACCAGAGCTCCATAGCTCCATAGCACCAGAGCTCCATAGCTCCATAGCACCAGAGCTCCATACTTCCAGAGCTCCATAGCTCCATAGCTCCATAGCACCAGAGCTCCATAGCTCCATAGCACCAGACCTCCATAGCTCCATAGCACCAGAGCTCCATACTTCCATAGCTCCATAGCTCCATACCTCCAGAGCTCCATAGCTCCATACCTCCAGAGCTCCATAGCTCCAGAGCTCCATAGCTCCATAGCACCAGAGCTCCATAGCTCCATAGCACCAGAGCTCCATACTTCCATAGCTCCAGGGCTCCATAGCTCCAGGGCTCCATAGCTCCATACCTCCAGAGCTCCATAGCTCCATACCTCCAGAGCTCCATAGCTCCATACTTCCAGAGCTCCATAGCTCCATAGCACCAGAGCTCCATAGCTCCATAGCACCAGAGCTCCATAGCTCCATAGCACCAGAGCTCCATAGCTCCATAGCACCAGAGCTCCATAGCTCCATAGCTCCAGGGCTCCATAGCTCCATAGCTCCAGGGCTCCATAGCTCCATAGCTCCAGGGCTCCATAGCTCCAGGGCTCCAGGGCTCCATAGCTCCATACCTCCAGAGCTCCATAGCTCCATACTTCCAGAGCTCCATAGCTCCATAGCTCCATACTTCCATAGCTCCATAGCTCCATACTTCCATAGCACCAGAGCTCCATACCTCCAGAGCTCCATAGCTCCAGCCTGGGTGGCTGGTGGCTCCATAGCTCCATACTTCCATAGCTCCAGTCAGAGAGTTGGCGAAAATTGCACTAAGTGCGAAAGCCCATTCATTTACAACGGCGTGTCCACAAGGCGGCGACATTTCCCCGTTACCGGTGGCTGCGCGGCGGGTGAGTGACAGAGCTTATCCGAGCGGCTGGAACTCTGCGCCGGCGTGGTCGAGCGTGAGGCCTCGGCCCTTTGGCTGCCTGGTACCTAAAACACTTCCATTGATCCAGCCACGGAGGGTGCTGGCTGGTGGCTCCATACCTCCATAGCTCCATAGCACCAGAGCTCCATAGCTCCATAGCACCAGAGCTCCATGGCTTCAGAGCTCCATAGCACCATAGCTCCATACCTCCAGAGCTCCAGGGCTCCATAGCTCCATACCTCCAGAGCTCCATACCTCCAGAGCTCCATACCTCCAGAGCTCCATAGCACCAGAGCTCCATGGCTTCAGAGCTCCATAGCACCATAGCTCCATACCTCCAGAGCTCCAGGGCTCCATAGCTCCATACCTCCAGAGCTCCATACCTCCAGAGCTCCATACCTCCAGAGCTCCATAGCACCAGAGCTCCATGGCTTCAGAGCTCCATAGCACCATAGCTCCATACCTCCAGAGCTCCAGGGCTCCATAGCTCCATACCTCCAGAGCTCCATACCTCCAGAGCTCCATACCTCCAGAGCTCCAGAGCTCCATAGCACCAGAGCTCCATGGCTTCAGAGCTCCATAGCACCATAGCTCCATACCTCCAGAGCTCCAGGGCTCCATAGCTCCATACCTCCAGAGCTCCATACCTCCAGAGCTCCAGAGCTCCATAGCACCAGAGCTCCATGGCTTCAGAGCTCCATAGCACCATAGCTCCATACCTCCAGAGCTCCAGGGCTCCATAGTTCCATACCTCCAGAGCTCCATACCTCCAGAGCTCCATACCTCCAGAGCTCCATAGCTCCATAGCACCAGAGCTCCATAGCTCCATAGCACCAGAGCTCCATAGCACCAGAGCTCCATAGCACCAGAGCTCCATAGCTCCATAGCACCAGAGCTCCATAGCTCCATAGCACCAGAGCTCCATAGCTCCATAGCACCAGAGCTCCATACTTCCAGAGCTCCATAGCTCCATAGCTCCATAGCACCAGAGCTCCATAGCTCCATAGCACCAGAGCTCCATGGCTTCAGAGCTCCATAGCACCATAGCTCCATACCTCCAGAGCTCCAGGGCGCCATAGCTCCATACCTCCAGAGCTCCATACCTCCAGAGCTCCATACCTCCAGAGCTCCATAGCACCAGAGCTCCATAGCTCCATAGCACCAGAGCTCCATAGCACCAGAGCTCCATAGCACCAGAGCTCCATAGCTCCATAGCACCAGAGCTCCATAGCTCCATAGCACCAGAGCTCCATACTTCCAGAGCTCCATAGCTCCATAGCACCAGAGCTCCATAGCTCCATAGCACCAGAGCTCCATAGCTCCATAGCACCAGAGCTCCATACTTCCATAGCTCCATAGCTCCATACCTCCAGAGCTCCATAGCTCCATAGCTCCATACCTCCAGAGCTCCATAGCTCCAGAGCTCCATAGCTCCATAGCTCCATAGCACCAGAGCTCCATAGCTCCATAGCACCAGAGCTCCATACTTCCATAGCTCCAGGGCTCCATAGCTCCAGGGCTCCATACCTCCAGAGCTCCATAGCTCCATACTTCCAGAGCTCCATAGCTCCATACTTCCATAGCTCCATACTTCCATACCTCCATAGCTCCATACTTCCATAGCACCAGAGCTCCATACTTCCATAGCACCAGAGCTCCATACCTCCAGAGCTCCAGAGCTCCAGCCTGGGTGGCTGGTGGCTCCATAGCTCCATACTTCCATAGCTCTAAGTCAGAGAGTTGGCGAAAATTGCACTAAGTGCGAAAGCCCATTCATTTACAACGGCGTGTCCACAAGGCGGCGACATTTCCCCGTTACCGGTGGCTGCGCGGCGGGTGAGTGACAGAGCTTATCCGAGCGGCTGGAACTCTGCGCCGGCGTGGTCGAGCGTGAGGCCTCGGCCCTTTGGCTGCCTGGTACCTAAAACACTTCCATTGATCCAGCCACGGAGGGTGCTGGCTGGTGGCTCCATACCTCCATAGCTCCATAGCACCAGAGCTCCATAGCTCCATAGCACCAGAGCTCCATGGCTTCAGAGCTCCATAGCACCATAGCTCCATACCTCCAGAGCTCCAGGGCTCCATAGCTCCATACCTCCAGAGCTCCATACCTCCAGAGCTCCATACCTCCAGAGCTCCATAGCACCAGAGCTCCATGGCTTCAGAGCTCCATAGCACCATAGCTCCATACCTCCAGAGCTCCAGGGCTCCATAGCTCCATACCTCCAGAGCTCCATACCTCCAGAGCTCCATACCTCCAGAGCTCCATAGCACCAGAGCTCCATGGCTTCAGAGCTCCATAGCACCATAGCTCCATACCTCCAGAGCTCCAGGGCTCCATAGCTCCATACCTCCAGAGCTCCATACCTCCAGAGCTCCATACCTCCAGAGCTCCATAGCACCAGAGCTCCATGGCTTCAGAGCTCCATAGCACCATAGCTCCATACCTCCAGAGCTCCAGGGCTCTATAGCTCCATACCTCCAGAGCTCCATACCTCCAGAGCTCCATACCTCCAGAGCTCCAGAGCTCCATAGCACCAGAGCTCCATGGCTTCAGAGCTCCATAGCACCATAGCTCCATACCTCCAGAGCTCCAGGGCTCCATAGCTCCATACCTCCAGAGCTCCATACCTCCAGAGCTCCAGAGCTCCATAGCACCAGAGCTCCATGGCTTCAGAGCTCCATAGCACCATAGCTCCATACCTCCAGAGCTCCAGGGCTCCATAGCTCCATACCTCCAGAGCTCCATACCTCCAGAGCTCCAGAGCTCCATAGCACCAGAGCTCCATGGCTTCAGAGCTCCATAGCACCATAGCTCCATACCTCCAGAGCTCCAGGGCTCCAAAGCTCCATACCTCCAGAGCTCCATACCTCCAGAGCTCCATACCTCCAGAGCTCCATAGCTCCATAGCACCAGAGCTCCATAGCTCCATAGCACCAGAGCTCCATAGCACCAGAGCTCCATAGCACCAGAGCTCCATAGCACCAGAGCTCCATAGCTCCATAGCACCAGAGCTCCATAGCACCAGAGCTCCATACTTCCAGAGCTCCATAGCTCCATAGCTCCATAACACCAGAGCTCCATAGCTCCATAGCACCAGAGCTCCATAGCTCCATAGCACCAGAGCTCCATACTTCCATAGCTCCATAGCTCCATACCTCCAGAGCTCCATAGCTCCATAGCTCCATACCTCCAGAGCTCCATAGCTCCAGAGCTCCATAGCTCCATAGCACCAGAGCTCCATAGCTCCATAGCACCAGAGCTCCATACTTCCATAGCTCCAGGGCTCCATAGCTCCAGGGCTCCATAGCTCCATACCTCCAGAGCTCCATAGCTCCATACTTCCAGAGCTCCATAGCTCCATAGCACCAGAGCTCCATAGCTCCATAGCACCAGAGCTCCATAGCTCCATAACACCAGAGCTCCATAGCTCCATAGCACCAGAGCTCCATAGCTCCATAGCTCCAGGGCTCCATAGCTCCATAGCTCCAGGGCTCCATAGCTCCATAGCTCCAGGGCTCCATAGCTCCATAGCTCCATACCTCCAGAGCTCCATACCTCCAGAGCTCCATACCTCCATAGCACCAGAGCTCCATAGCTCCAGGGCTCCAGGGCTCCATAGCTCCATACCTCCAGAGCTCCATAGCTCCATACTTCCAGAGCTCCATAGCTCCATAGCTCCATACTTCCATAGCTCCATAGCTCCATACTTCCATAGCACCTGAGCTCCATACCTCCAGAGCTCCATAGCTCCAGCCTGGGTGGCTGGTGGCTCCATAGCTCCATACTTCCATAGCTCTAAGTCAGAGAGTTGGCGAAAATTGCACTAAGTGCGAAAGCCCATTCATTTACAACGGCGTGTCCGCCAGGCGGCGACATTTCCCCATTACCGGTGGCTGCGCGGCGGGTGAGTGACAGAGCTTATCCGAGCGGCTGGAACTCTGCGCCGGCGTGGTCGAGCGTGAGGCCTCGGCCCTTTGGCTGCCTGGTACCTAAAACACTTCCATTGATCCAGCCACGGAGGGTGCTGGCTGGTGGCTCCATACCTCCATAGCTCCATAGCACCAGAGCTCCATAGCTCCATAGCACCAGAGCTCCATGGCTTCAGAGCTCCATAGCACCATAGCTCCATACCTCCAGAGCTCCAGGGCTCCATAGCTCCATACCTCCAGAGCTCCATACCTCCAGAGCTCCATACCTCCAGAGCTCCATAGCACCAGAGCTCCATGGCTTCAGAGCTCCATAGCACCATAGCTCCATACCTCCAGAGCTCCAGGGCTCCATAGCTCCATACCTCCAGAGCTCCATACCTCCAGAGCTCCATACCTCCAGAGCTCCATAGCACCAGAGCTCCATGGCTTCAGAGCTCCATAGCACCATAGCTCCATACCTCCAGAGCTCCAGGGCTCCATAGCTCCATACCTCCAGAGCTCCATACCTCAAGAGCTCCATACCTCCAGAGCTCCAGAGCTCCATAGCACCAGAGCTCCATGGCTTCAGAGCTCCATAGCACCATAGCTCCATACCTCCAGAGCTCCAGGGCTCCATACCTCCAGAGCTCCATACCTCCAGAGCTCCAGAGCTCCATAGCACCAGAGCTCCATGGCTTCAGAGCTCCATAGCACCATAGCTCCATACCTCCAGAGCTCCAGGGCTCCATAGCTCCATACCTCCAGAGCTCCATACCTCCAGAGCTCCATAGCTCCATAGCACCAGAGCTCCATAGCTCCATAGCACCAGAGCTCCATAGCACCAGAGCTCCATAGCACCAGAGCTCCATAGCTCCATAGCACCAGAGCTCCATAGCTCCATAGCACCAGAGCTCCATAGCTCCATAGCACCAGAGCTCCATACTTCCAGAGCTCCATAGCTCCATAGCTCCATAGCACCAGAGCTCCATAGCACCAGAGCTCCATAGCTCCATAGCACCAGAGCTCCATGGCTTCAGAGCTCCATAGCACCATAGCTCCATACCTCCAGAGCTCCAGGGCTCCATAGCTCCATACCTCCAGAGCTCCATACCTCCAGAGCTCCATACCTCCAGAGCTCCATAGCACCAGAGCTCCATAGCTCCATAGCACCAGAGCTCCATAGCACCAGAGCTCCATAGCACCAGAGCTCCATAGCTCCATAGCACCAGAGCTCCATAGCTCCATAGCACCAGAGCTCCATACTTCCAGAGCTCCATAGCTCCATACTTCCAGAGCTCCATAGCTCCATACTTCCATAGCTCCATACTTCCATACCTCCATAGCTCCATACTTCCATAGCACCAGAGCTCCATACTTCCATAGCACCAGAGCTCCATACCTCCAGAGCTCCAGAGCTCCAGCCTGGGTGGCTGGTGGCTCCATAGCTCCATACTTCCATAGCTCTAAGTCAGAGAGTTGGCGAAAATTGCACTAAGTGCGAAAGCCCATTCATTTACAGGCAGCCAAAGGGCCGAGGCCTCTCCAGAGCTCCATAGCACCAGAGCTCCATGGCTTCAGAGCTCCATAGCACCATAGCTCCATACCTCCAGAGCTCCAGGGCTCCATAGCTCCATACCTCCAGAGCTCCATACCTCCAGAGCTCCAGAGCTCCATAGCACCAGAGCTCCATGGCTTCAGAGCTCCATAGCACCATAGCTCCATACCTCCAGAGCTCCAGGGCTCCATAGCTCCATACCTCCAGAGCTCCATACCTCCAGAGCTCCAGAGCTCCATAGCACCAGAGCTCCATGGCTTCAGAGCTCCATAGCACCATAGCTCCATACCTCCAGAGCTCCAGGGCTCCAAAGCTCCATACCTCCAGAGCTCCATACCTCCAGAGCTCCATACCTCCAGAGCTCCATAGCTCCATAGCACCAGAGCTCCATAGCTCCATAGCACCAGAGCTCCATAGCACCAGAGCTCCATAGCACCAGAGCTCCATAGCTCCATAGCACCAGAGCTCCATAGCTCCATAGCACCAGAGCTCCATAGCTCCATAGCACCAGAGCTCCATACTTCCAGAGCTCCATAGCTCCATAGCTCCATAGCACCAGAGCTCCATAGCTCCATAGCACCAGAGCTCCATAGCTCCATAGCACCAGAGCTCCATACTTCCATAGCTCCATAGCTCCATACCTCCAGAGCTCCATAGCTCCATAGCTCCATAGCTCCATACCTCCAGAGCTCCATAGCTCCAGAGCTCCATAGCTCCATAGCACCAGAGCTCCATAGCTCCATAGCACCAGAGCTCCATACTTCCATAGCTCCAGGGCTCCATAGCTCCAGGGCTCCATAGCTCCATACCTCCAGAGCTCCATAGCTCCATACTTCCAGAGCTCCATAGCTCCATAGCACCAGAGCTCCATAGCTCCATAGCACCAGAGCTCCATAGCTCCATAGCACCAGAGCTCCATAGCTCCATAGCACCAGAGCTCCATAGCTCCATAGCTCCAGGGCTCCATACCTCCATAGCTCCAGGGCTCCATAGCTCCATAGCTCCAGGGCTCCATAGCTCCATAGCTCCATACCTCCAGAGCTCCATACCTCCAGAGCTCCATACCTCCATAGCACCAGAGCTCCATAGCTCCAGGGCTCCAGGGCTCCATAGCTCCATACCTCCAGAGCTCCATAGCTCCATACTTCCAGAGCTCCATAGCTCCATAGCTCCATACTTCCATAGCTCCATAGCTCCATACTTCCATAGCACCTGAGCTCCATACCTCCAGAGCTCCATAGCTCCAGCCTGGGTGGCTGGTGGCTCCATAGCTCCATACTTCCATAGCTCTAAGTCAGAGAGTTGGCGAAAATTGCACTAAGTGCGAAAGCCCATTCATTTACAACGGCGTGTCCGCCAGGCGGCGACATTTCCCCGTTACCGGTGGCTGCGCGGCGGGTGAGTGACAGAGCTTATCCGAGCGGCTGGAACTCTGCGCCGGCGTGGTCGAGCGTGAGGCCTCGGCCCTTTGGCTGCCTGGTACCTAAAACACTTCCATTGATCCAGCCACGGAGGGTGCTGGCTGGTGGCTCCATACCTCCATAGCTCCATAGCACCAGAGCTCCATAGCTCCATAGCACCAGAGCTCCATGGCTTCAGAGCTCCATAGCACCATAGCTCCATACCTCCAGAGCTCCAGGGCTCCATAGCTCCATACCTCCAGAGCTCCATACCTCCAGAGCTCCATACCTCCAGAGCTCCATAGCACCAGAGCTCCATGGCTTCAGAGCTCCATAGCACCATAGCTCCATACCTCCAGAGCTCCAGGGCTCCATAGCTCCATACCTCCAGAGCTCCATACCTCCAGAGCTCCATACCTCCAGAGCTCCATAGCACCAGAGCTCCATGGCTTCAGAGCTCCATAGCACCATAGCTCCATACCTCCAGAGCTCCAGGGCTCCATAGCTCCATACCTCCAGAGCTCCATACCTCCAGAGCTCCATACCTCCAGAGCTCCAGAGCTCCATAGCACCAGAGCTCCATGGCTTCAGAGCTCCATAGCACCATAGCTCCATACCTCCAGAGCTCCAGGGCTCCATAGCTCCATACCTCCAGAGCTCCATACCTCCAGAGCTCCAGAGCTCCATAGCACCAGAGCTCCATGGCTTCAGAGCTCCATAGCACCATAGCTCCATACCTCCAGAGCTCCAGGGCTCCATAGCTCCATACCTCCAGAGCTCCATACCTCCAGAGCTCCATACCTCCAGAGCTCCATAGCTCCATAGCACCAGAGCTCCATAGCTCCATAGCACCAGAGCTCCATAGCACCAGAGCTCCATAGCACCAGAGCTCCATAGCTCCATAGCACCAGAGCTCCATAGCTCCATAGCACCAGAGCTCCATAGCTCCATAGCACCAGAGCTCCATACTTCCAGAGCTCCATAGCTCCATAGCACCAGAGCTCCATAGCTCCATAGCACCAGAGCTCCATGGCTTCAGAGCTCCATAGCACCATAGCTCCATACCTCCAGAGCTCCAGGGCTCCATAGCTCCATACCTCCAGAGCTCCATACCTCCAGAGCTCCATACCTCCAGAGCTCCATAGCACCAGAGCTCCATAGCTCCATAGCACCAGAGCTCCATAGCACCAGAGCTCCATAGCACCAGAGCTCCATAGCTCCATAGCACCAGAGCTCCATAGCTCCATAGCACCAGAGCTCCATACTTCCAGAGCTCCATAGCTCCATAGCTCCATAGCACCAGAGCTCCATAGCTCCATAGCACCAGAGCTCCATAGCTCCATAGCACCAGAGCTCCATACTTCCATAGCTCCATAGCTCCATACCTCCAGAGCTCCATAGCTCCATAGCTCCATACCTCCAGAGCTCCATAGCTCCAGAGCTCCATAGCTCCATAGCTCCATAGCACCAGAGCTCCATAGCTCCATAGCACCAGAGCTCCATACTTCCATAGCTCCAGGGCTCCATAGCTCCAGGGCTCCATACCTCCAGAGCTCCATAGCTCCATACTTCCAGAGCTCCATAGCTCCATACTTCCATAGCTCCATACTTCCATACCTCCATAGCTCCATACTTCCATAGCACCAGAGCTCCATACTTCCATAGCACCAGAGCTCCATACCTCCAGAGCTCCAGAGCTCCAGCCTGGGTGGCTGGTGGCTCCATAGCTCCATACTTCCATAGCTCTAAGTCAGAGAGTTGGCGAAAATTGCACTAAGTGCGAAAGCCCATTCATTTACAACGGCGTGTCCACAAGGCGGCGACATTTCCCCGTTACCGGTGGCTGCGCGGCGGGTGAGTGACAGAGCTTATCCGAGCGGCTGGAACTCTGCGCCGGCGTGGTCGAGCGTGAGGCCTCGGCCCTTTGGCTGCCTGGTACCTAAAACACTTCCATTGATCCAGCCACGGAGGGTGCTGGCTGGTGGCTCCATACCTCCATAGCTCCATAGCACCAGAGCTCCATAGCTCCATAGCACCAGAGCTCCATGGCTTCAGAGCTCCATAGCACCATAGCTCCATACCTCCAGAGCTCCAGGGCTCCATACCTCCATACCTCCAGAGCTCCATACCTCCAGAGCTCCATACCTCCAGAGCTCCATAGCACCAGAGCTCCATGGCTTCAGAGCTCCATAGCACCATAGCTCCATACCTCCAGAGCTCCAGGGCTCCATAGCTCCATACCTCCAGAGCTCCATACCTCCAGAGCTCCATACCTCCAGAGCTCCATAGCACCAGAGCTCCATGGCTTCAGAGCTCCATAGCACCATAGCTCCATACCTCCAGAGCTCCAGGGCTCCATAGCTCCATACCTCCAGAGCTCCATACCTCCAGAGCTCCATACCTCCAGAGCTCCATAGCACCAGAGCTCCATGGCTTCAGAGCTCCATAGCACCATAGCTCCATACCTCCAGAGCTCCAGGGCTCCATAGCTCCATACCTCCAGAGCTCCATACCTCCAGAGCTCCATACCTCCAGAGCTCCAGAGCTCCATAGCACCAGAGCTCCATGGCTTCAGAGCTCCATAGCACCATAGCTCCATACCTCCAGAGCTCCAGGGCTCCATAGCTCCATACTTCCAGAGCTCCATACCTCCAGAGCTCCAGAGCTCCATAGCACCAGAGCTCCATGGCTTCAGAGCTCCATAGCACCATAGCTCCATACCTCCAGAGCTCCAGGGCTCCATAGCTCCATACCTCCAGAGCTCCATACCTCCAGAGCTCCAGAGCTCCATAGCACCAGAGCTCCATGGCTTCAGAGCTCCATAGCACCATAGCTCCATACCTCCAGAGCTCCAGGGCTCCAAAGCTCCATACCTCCAGAGCTCCATACCTCCAGAGCTCCATACCTCCAGAGCTCCATAGCTCCATAGCACCAGAGCTCCATAGCTCCATAGCACCAGAGCTCCATAGCACCAGAGCTCCATAGCACCAGAGCTCCATAGCTCCATAGCACCAGAGCTCCATAGCTCCATAGCACCAGAGCTCCATAGCTCCATAGCACCAGAGCTCCATACTTCCAGAGCTCCATAGCTCCATAGCACCAGAGCTCCATAGCTCCATAGCACCAGAGCTCCATAGCTCCATAGCACCAGAGCTCCATACTTCCATAGCTCCATAGCTCCATACCTCCAGAGCTCCATAGCTCCATAGCTCCATACCTCCAGAGCTCCATAGCTCCAGAGCTCCATAGCTCCATAGCACCAGAGCTCCATAGCTCCATAGCACCAGAGCTCCATACTTCCATAGCTCCAGGGCTCCATAGCTCC
This sequence comes from Syngnathus leptorhynchus, assembly GCF_054491065.1. Lineage (NCBI taxonomy): Eukaryota > Metazoa > Chordata > Actinopteri > Syngnathiformes > Syngnathidae > Syngnathus > Syngnathus leptorhynchus. The sequence goes on from NW_028232010.1 coordinate 296,318, forward strand.
AGGGCTCCATAGCTCCATACCTCCAGAGCTCCATAGCTCCATACTTCCAGAGCTCCATAGCTCCATAGCACCAGAGCTCCATAGCTCCATAGCACCAGAGCTCCATAGCTCCATAGCACCAGAGCTCCATAGCTCCATAGCACCAGAGCTCCATAGCTCCATAGCTCCAGGGCTCCATAGCTCCATAGCTCCAGGGCTCCATAGCTCCATAGCTCCAGGGCTCCATAGCTCCATAGCTCCATACCTCCAGAGCTCCATACCTCCAGAGCTCCATACCTCCATAGCACCAGAACTCCATAGCTCCAGGGCTCCAGGGCTCCATAGCTCCATACCTCCAGAGCTCCATAGCTCCATACTTCCAGAGCTCCATAGCTCCATAGCTCCATACTTCCATAGCTCCATAGCTCCATACTTCCATAGCACCTGAGCTCCATACCTCCAGAGCTCCATAGCTCCAGCCTGGGTGGCTGGTGGCTCCATAGCTCCATACTTCCATAGCTCTAAGTCAGAGAGTTGGCGAAAATTGCACTAAGTGCGAAAGCCCATTCATTTACAACGGCGTGTCCGCCAGGCGGCGACATTTCCCCGTTACCGGTGGCTGCGCGGCGGGTGAGTGACAGAGCTTATCCGAGCGGCTGGAACTCTGCGCCGGCGTGGTCGAGCATGAGGCCTCGGCCCTTTGGCTGCCTGGTACCTAAAACACTTCCATTGATCCAGCCACGGAGGGTGCTGGCTGGTGGCTCCATACCTCCATAGCTCCATAGCACCAGAGCTCCATAGCTCCATAGCACCAGAGCTCCATGGCTTCAGAGCTCCATAGCACCATAGCTCCATACCTCCAGAGCTCCAGGGCTCCAAAGCTCCATACCTCCAGAGCTCCATACCTCCAGAGCTCCATACCTCCAGAGCTCCATAGCTCCATAGCACCAGAGCTCCATAGCTCCATAGCACCAGAGCTCCATAGCACCATAGCTCCATAGCACCAGAGCTCCATAGCTCCATAGCACCAGAGCTCCATAGCTCCATAGCACCAGAGCTCCATAGCTCCATAGCACCAGAGCTCCATACTTCCAGAGCTCCATAGCTCCATAGCTCCATAGCACCAGAGCTCCATAGCTCCATAGCACCAGACCTCCATAGCTCCATAGCACCAGAGCTCCATACTTCCATAGCTCCATAGCTCCATACCTCCAGAGCTCCATAGCTCCATACCTCCAGAGCTCCATAGCTCCAGAGCTCCATAGCTCCATAGCACCAGAGCTCCATAGCTCCATAGCACCAGAGCTCCATACTTCCATAGCTCCAGGGCTCCATAGCTCCAGGGCTCCATAGCTCCATACCTCCAGAGCTCCATAGCTCCATACCTCCAGAGCTCCATAGCTCCATACTTCCAGAGCTCCATAGCTCCATAGCACCAGAGCTCCATAGCTCCATAGCACCAGAGCTCCATAGCTCCATAGCACCAGAGCTCCATAGCTCCATAGCACCAGAGCTCCATAGCTCCATAGCTCCAGGGCTCCATAGCTCCATAGCTCCAGGGCTCCATAGCTCCATAGCTCCAGGGCTCCATAGATCCAGGGCTCCAGGGCTCCATAGCTCCATACCTCCAGAGCTCCATAGCTCCATACTTCCAGAGCTCCATAGCTCCATAGCTCCATACTTCCATAGCTCCATAGCTCCATACTTCCATAGCACCAGAGCTCCATACCTCCAGAGCTCCATAGCTCCAGCCTGGGTGGCTGGTGGCTCCATAGCTCCATACTTCCATAGCTCCAGTCAGAGAGTTGGCGAAAATTGCACTAAGTGCGAAAGCCCATTCATTTACAACGGCGTGTCCACAAGGCGGCGACATTTCCCCGTTACCGGTGGCTGCGCGGCGGGTGAGTGACAGAGCTTATCCGAGCGGCTGGAACTCTGCGCCGGCGTGGTCGAGCGTGAGGCCTCGGCCCTTTGGCTGCCTGGTACCTAAAACACTTCCATTGATCCAGCCACGGAGGGTGCTGGCTGGTGGCTCCATACCTCCATAGCTCCATAGCACCAGAGCTCCATAGCTCCATAGCACCAGAGCTCCATGGCTTCAGAGCTCCATAGCACCATAGCTCCATACCTCCAGAGCTCCAGGGCTCCATAGCTCCATACCTCCAGAGCTCCATACCTCCAGAGCTCCATACCTCCAGAGCTCCATAGCACCAGAGCTCCATGGCTTCAGAGCTCCATAGCACCATAGCTCCATACCTCCAGAGCTCCAGGGCTCCATAGCTCCATACCTCCAGAGCTCCATACCTCCAGAGCTCCATACCTCCAGAGCTCCATAGCACCAGAGCTCCATGGCTTCAGAGCTCCATAGCACCATAGCTCCATACCTCCAGAGCTCCAGGGCTCCATAGCTCCATACCTCCAGAGCTCCATACCTCCAGAGCTCCATACCTCCAGAGCTCCAGAGCTCCATAGCACCAGAGCTCCATGGCTTCAGAGCTCCATAGCACCATAGCTCCATACCTCCAGAGCTCCAGGGCTCCATAGCTCCATACCTCCAGAGCTCCATACCTCCAGAGCTCCAGAGCTCCATAGCACCAGAGCTCCATGGCTTCAGAGCTCCATAGCACCATAGCTCCATACCTCCAGAGCTCCAGGGCTCCATAGTTCCATACCTCCAGAGCTCCATACCTCCAGAGCTCCATACCTCCAGAGCTCCATAGCTCCATAGCACCAGAGCTCCATAGCTCCATAGCACCAGAGCTCCATAGCACCAGAGCTCCATAGCACCAGAGCTCCATAGCTCCATAGCACCAGAGCTCCATAGCTCCATAGCACCAGAGCTCCATAGCTCCATAGCACCAGAGCTCCATACTTCCAGAGCTCCATAGCTCCATAGCTCCATAGCACCAGAGCTCCATAGCTCCATAGCACCAGAGCTCCATGGCTTCAGAGCTCCATAGCACCATAGCTCCATACCTCCAGAGCTCCAGGGCTCCATAGCTCCATACCTCCAGAGCTCCATACCTCCAGAGCTCCATACCTCCAGAGCTCCATAGCACCAGAGCTCCATAGCTCCATAGCACCAGAGCTCCATAGCACCAGAGCTCCATAGCACCAGAGCTCCATAGCTCCATAGCACCAGAGCTCCATAGCTCCATAGCACCAGAGCTCCATACTTCCAGAGCTCCATAGCTCCATAGCACCAGAGCTCCATAGCTCCATAGCACCAGAGCTCCATAGCTCCATAGCACCAGAGCTCCATACTTCCATAGCTCCATAGCTCCATACCTCCAGAGCTCCATAGCTCCATAGCTCCATACCTCCAGAGCTCCATAGCTCCAGAGCTCCATAGCTCCATAGCTCCATAGCACCAGAGCTCCATAGCTCCATAGCACCAGAGCTCCATACTTCCATAGCTCCAGGGCTCCATAGCTCCAGGGCTCCATACCTCCAGAGCTCCATAGCTCCATACTTCCAGAGCTCCATAGCTCCATACTTCCATAGCTCCATACTTCCATACCTCCATAGCTCCATACTTCCATAGCACCAGAGCTCCATACTTCCATAGCACCAGAGCTCCATACCTCCAGAGCTCCAGAGCTCCAGCCTGGGTGGCTGGTGGCTCCATAGCTCCATACTTCCATAGCTCTAAGTCAGAGAGTTGGCGAAAATTGCACTAAGTGCGAAAGCCCATTCATTTACAACGGCGTGTCCACAAGGCGGCGACATTTCCCCGTTACCGGTGGCTGCGCGGCGGGTGAGTGACAGAGCTTATCCGAGCGGCTGGAACTCTGCGCCGGCGTGGTCGAGCGTGAGGCCTCGGCCCTTTGGCTGCCTGGTACCTAAAACACTTCCATTGATCCAGCCACGGAGGGTGCTGGCTGGTGGCTCCATACCTCCATAGCTCCATAGCACCAGAGCTCCATAGCTCCATAGCACCAGAGCTCCATGGCTTCAGAGCTCCATAGCACCATAGCTCCATACCTCCAGAGCTCCAGGGCTCCATAGCTCCATACCTCCAGAGCTCCATACCTCCAGAGCTCCATACCTCCAGAGCTCCATAGCACCAGAGCTCCATGGCTTCAGAGCTCCATAGCACCATAGCTCCATACCTCCAGAGCTCCAGGGCTCCATAGCTCCATACCTCCAGAGCTCCATACCTCCAGAGCTCCATACCTCCAGAGCTCCATAGCACCAGAGCTCCATGGCTTCAGAGCTCCATAGCACCATAGCTCCATACCTCCAGAGCTCCAGGGCTCCATAGCTCCATACCTCCAGAGCTCCATACCTCCAGAGCTCCATACCTCCAGAGCTCCATAGCACCAGAGCTCCATGGCTTCAGAGCTCCATAGCACCATAGCTCCATACCTCCAGAGCTCCAGGGCTCCATAGCTCCATACCTCCAGAGCTCCATACCTCCAGAGCTCCATACCTCCAGAGCTCCAGAGCTCCATAGCACCAGAGCTCCATGGCTTCAGAGCTCCATAGCACCATAGCTCCATACCTCCAGAGCTCCAGGGCTCCATAGCTCCATACCTCCAGAGCTCCATACCTCCAGAGCTCCAGAGCTCCATAGCACCAGAGCTCCATGGCTTCAGAGCTCCATAGCACCATAGCTCCATACCTCCAGAGCTCCAGGGCTCCATAGCTCCATACCTCCAGAGCTCCATACCTCCAGAGCTCCAGAGCTCCATAGCACCAGAGCTCCATGGCTTCAGAGCTCCATAGCACCATAGCTCCATACCTCCAGAGCTCCAGGGCTCCAAAGCTCCATACCTCCAGAGCTCCATACCTCCAGAGCTCCATACCTCCAGAGCTCCATAGCTCCATAGCACCAGAGCTCCATAGCTCCATAGCACCAGAGCTCCATAGCACCAGAGCTCCATAGCACCAGAGCTCCATAGCTCCATAGCACCAGAGCTCCATAGCTCCATAGCACCAGAGCTCCATAGCTCCATAGCACCAGAGCTCCATACTTCCAGAGCTCCATAGCTCCATAGCTCCATAACACCAGAGCTCCATAGCTCCATAGCACCAGAGCTCCATAGCTCCATAGCACCAGAGCTCCATACTTCCATAGCTCCATAGCTCCATACCTCCAGAGCTCCATAGCTCCATAGCTCCATACCTCCAGAGCTCCATAGCTCCAGAGCTCCATAGCTCCATAGCACCAGAGCTCCATAGCTCCATAGCACCAGAGCTCAATACTTCCATAGCTCCAGGGCTCCATAGCTCCAGGGCTCCATAGCTCCATACCTCCAGAGCTCCATAGCTCCATACTTCCAGAGCTCCATAGCTCCATAGCACCAGAGCTCCATAGCTCCATAGCACCAGAGCTCCATAGCTCCATAACACCAGAGCTCCATAGCTCCATAGCACCAGAGCTCCATAGCTCCATAGCTCCAGGGCTCCATAGCTCCATAGCTCCAGGGCTCCATAGCTCCATAGCTCCAGGGCTCCATAGCTCCATAGCTCCATACCTCCAGAGCTCCATACCTCCAGAGCTCCATACCTCCATAGCACCAGAGCTCCATAGCTCCAGGGCTCCAGGGCTCCATAGCTCCATACCTCCAGAGCTCCATAGCTCCATACTTCCAGAGCTCCATAGCTCCATAGCTCCATACTTCCATAGCTCCATAGCTCCATACTTCCATAGCACCTGAGCTCCATACCTCCAGAGCTCCATAGCTCCAGCCTGGGTGGCTGGTGGCTCCATAGCTCCATACTTCCATAGCTCTAAGTCAGAGAGTTGGCGAAAATTGCACTAAGTGCGAAAGCCCATTCATTTACAACGGCGTGTCCGCCAGGCGGCGACATTTCCCCATTACCGGTGGCTGCGCGGCGGGTGAGTGACAGAGCTTATCCGAGCGGCTGGAACTCTGCGCCGGCGTGGTCGAGCGTGAGGCCTCGGCCCTTTGGCTGCCTGGTACCTAAAACACTTCCATTGATCCAGCCACGGAGGGTGCTGGCTGGTGGCTCCATACCTCCATAGCTCCAGAGCTCCATAGCTCCATAGCACCAGAGCTCCATGGCTTCAGAGCTCCATAGCACCATAGCTCCATACCTCCAGAGCTCCAGGGCTCCATAGCTCCATACCTCCAGAGCTCCATACCTCCAGAGCTCCATACCTCCAGAGCTCCATAGCACCAGAGCTCCATGGCTTCAGAGCTCCATAGCACCATAGCTCCATACCTCCAGAGCTCCAGGGCTCCATAGCTCCATACCTCCAGAGCTCCATACCTCCAGAGCTCCATACCTCCAGAGCTCCATAGCACCAGAGCTCCATGGCTTCAGAGCTCCATAGCACCATAGCTCCATACCTCCAGAGCTCCAGGGCTCCATAGCTCCATACCTCCAGAGCTCCATACCTCAAGAGCTCCATACCTCCAGAGCTCCAGAGCTCCATAGCACCAGAGCTCCATGGCTTCAGAGCTCCATAGCACCATAGCTCCATACCTCCAGAGCTCCAGGGCTCCATACCTCCAGAGCTCCATACCTCCAGAGCTCCAGAGCTCCATAGCACCAGAGCTCCATGGCTTCAGAGCTCCATAGCACCATAGCTCCATACCTCCAGAGCTCCAGGGCTCCATAGCTCCATACCTCCAGAGCTCCATACCTCCAGAGCTCCATACCTCCAGAGCTCCATAGCTCCATAGCACCAGAGCTCCATAGCTCCATAGCACCAGAGCTCCATAGCACCAGAGCTCCATAGCACCAGAGCTCCATAGCTCAATAGCACCAGAGCTCCATAGCTCCATAGCACCAGAGCTCCATAGCTCCATAGCACCAGAGCTCCATACTTCCAGAGCTCCATAGCTCCATAGCTCCATAGCACCAGAGCTCCATAGCTCCATAGCACCAGAGCTCCATGGCTTCAGAGCTCCATAGCACCATAGCTCCATACCTCCAGAGCTCCAGGGCTCCATAGCTCCATACCTCCAGAGCTCCATACCTCCAGAGCTCCATACCTCCAGAGCTCCATAGCACCAGAGCTCCATAGCTCCATAGCACCAGAGCTCCATAGCACCAGAGCTCCATAGCACCAGAGCTCCATAGCTCCATAGCACCAGAGCTCCATAGCTCCATAGCACCAGAGCTCCATACTTCCAGAGCTCCATAGCTCCATAGCTCCATAGCACCAGAGCTCCATAGCTCCATAGCACCAGAGCTCCATAGCTCCATAGCACCAGAGCTCCATACTTCCATAGCTCCATAGCTCCATACCTCCAGAGCTCCATAACTCCATAGCTCCATACCTCCAGAGCTCCATAGCTCCAGAGCTCCAGAGCTCCATAGCTCCATAGCACCAGAGCTCCATAGCTCCATAGCACCAGAGCTCCATACTTCCATAGCTCCAGGGCTCCATAGCTCCAGGGCTCCATACCTCCAGAGCTCCATAGCTCCATACTTCCAGAGCTCCATAGCTCCATACTTCCATAGCTCCATACTTCCATACCTCCATAGCTCCATACTTCCATAGCACCAGAGCTCCATACTTCCATAGCACCAGAGCTCCATACCTCCAGAGCTCCAGAGCTCCAGCCTGGGTGGCTGGTGGCTCCATAGCTCCATACTTCCATAGCTCTAAGTCAGAGAGTTGGCGAAAATTGCACTAAGTGCGAAAGCCCATTCATTTACAACGGCGTGTCCGCCAGGCGGCGACATTTCCCCGTTACCGGTGGCTGCGCGGCGGGTGAGTGACAGAGCTTATCCGAGCGGCTGGAACTCTGCGCCGGCGTGGTCGAGCGTGAGGCCTCGGCCCTTTGGCTGCCTGGTACCTAAAACACTTCCATTGATCCAGCCACGGAGGGTGCTGGCTGGTGGCTCCATACCTCCATAGCTCCATAGCACCAGAGCTCCATAGCTCCATAGCACCAGAGCTCCATGGCTTCAGAGCTCCATAGCACCATAGCTCCATACCTCCAGAGCTCCAGGGCTCCATAGCTCCATACCTCCAGAGCTCCATACCTCCAGAGCTCCATACCTCCAGAGCTCCATAGCACCAGAGCTCCATGGCTTCAGAGCTCCATAGCACCATAGCTCCATACCTCCAGAGCTCCAGGGCTCCATAGCTCCATACCTCCAGAGCTCCATACCTCCAGAGCTCCATACCTCCAGAGCTCCATAGCACCAGAGCTCCATGGCTTCAGAGCTCCATAGCACCATAGCTCCATACCTCCAGAGCTCCAGGGCTCCATAGCTCCATACCTCCAGAGCTCCATACCTCCAGAGCTCCATACCTCCAGAGCTCCAGAGCTCCATAGCACCAGAGCTCCATGGCTTCAGAGCTCCATAGCTCCATACCTCCAGAGCTCCAGGGCTCCATAGCTCCATACCTCCAGAGCTCCATACCTCCAGAGCTCCAGAGCTCCATAGCACCAGAGCTCCATGGCTTCAGAGCTCCATAGCACCTTAGCTCCATACCTCCAGAGCTCCAGGGCTCCATAGCTCCATACCTCCAGAGCTCCATACCTCCAGAGCTCCATACCTCCAGAGCTCCATAGCTCCATAGCACCAGAGCTCCATAGCTCCATAGCACCAGAGCTCCATAGCACCAGAGCTCCATAGCACCAGAGCTCCATAGCTCCATAGCACCAGAGCTCCATAGCTCCATAGCACCAGAGCTCCATACTTCCAGAGCTCCATAGCTCCATAGCTCCATAGCACCAGAGCTCCATAGCTCCATAGCACCAGAGCTCCATAGCTCCATAGCACCAGAGCTCCATACTTCCATAGCTCCATAGCTCCATACCTCCAGAGCTCCATAGCTCCATAGCTCCATACCTCCAGAGCTCCATAGCTCCAGAGCTCCATAGCTCCATAGCTCCATAGCACCAGAGCTCCATAGCTCCATAGCACCAGAGCTCCATACTTCCATAGCTCCAGGGCTCCATAGCTCCAGGGCTCCATACCTCCAGAGCTCCATAGCTCCATACTTCCAGAGCTCCATAGCTCCATACTTCCATAGCTCCATACTTCCATACCTCCATAGCTCCATACTTCCATAGCACCAGAGCTCCATACTTCCATAGCACCAGAGCTCCATACCTCCAGAGCTCCAGAGCTCCAGCCTGGGTGGCTGGTGGCTCCATAGCTCCATACTTCCATAGCTCTAAGTCAGAGAGTTGGCGAAAATTGCACTAAGTGCGAAAGCCCATTCATTTACAACGGCGTGTCCACAAGGCGGCGACATTTCCCCGTTACCGGTGGCTGCGCGGCGGGTGAGTGACAGAGCTTATCCGAGCGGCTGGAACTCTGCGCCGGCGTGGTCGAGCGTGAGGCCTCGGCCCTTTGGCTGCCTGGTACCTAAAACACTTCCATTGATCCAGCCACGGAGGGTGCTGGCTGGTGGCTCCATACCTCCATAGCTCCATAGCACCAGAGCTCCATAGCTCCATAGCACCAGAGCTCCATGGCTTCAGAGCTCCATAGCACCATAGCTCCATACCTCCAGAGCTCCAGGGCTCCATAGCTCCATACCTCCAGAGCTCCATACCTCCAGAGCTCCATACCTCCAAAGCTCCATAGCACCAGAGCTCCATGGCTTCAGAGCTCCATAGCACCATAGCTCCATACCTCCAGAGCTCCAGGGCTCCATAGCTCCATACCTCCAGAGCTCCATACCTCCAGAGCTCCATAGCACCAGAGCTCCATGGCTTCAGAGCTCCATAGCACCATAGCTCCATACCTCCAGAGCTCCAGGGCTCCATAGCTCCATACCTCCAGAGCTCCATACCTCCAGAGCTCCATAGCACCAGAGCTCCATGGCTTCAGAGCTCCATAGCACCATAGCTCCATACCTCCAGAGCTCCAGGGCTCCATAGCTCCATACCTCCAGAGCTCCATACCTCCAGAGCTCCATACCTCCAGAGCTCCAGAGCTCCATAGCACCAGAGCTCCATGGCTTCAGAGCTCCATAGCACCATAGCTCCATACCTCCAGAGCTCCAGGGCTCCATAGCTCCATACCTCCAGAGCTCCATACCTCCAGAGCTCCAGAGCTCCATAGCACCAGAGCTCCATGGCTTCAGAGCTCCATAGCACCATAGCTCCATACCTCCAGAGCTCCAGGGCTCCATAGCTCCATACCTCCAGAGCTCCATACCTCCAGAGCTCCAGAGCTCCATAGCACCAGAGCTCCATGGCTTCAGAGCTCCATAGCACCATAGCTCCATACCTCCAGAGCTCCAGGGCTACAAAGCTCCATACCTCCAGAGCTCCATACCTCCAGAGCTCCATACCTCCAGAGCTCCATAGCTCCATAGCACCAGAGCTCCATAGCTCCATAGCACCAGAGCTCCATAGCACCAGAGCTCCATAGCACCAGAGCTCCATAGCTCCATAGCACCAGAGCTCCATAGCTCCATAGCACCAGAGCTCCATAGCTCCATAGCACCAGAGCTCCATACTTCCAGAGCTCCATAGCTCCATAGCACCAGAGCTCCATAGCTCCATAGCACCAGAGCTCCATAGCTCCATAGCACCAGAGCTCCATACTTCCATAGCTCCATAGCTCCATACCTCCAGAGCTCCATAGCTCCATAGCTCCATACCTCCAGAGCTCCATAGCTCCAGAGCTCCATAGCTCCATAGCACCAGAGCTCCATAGCTCCATAGCACCAGAGCTCCATACTTCCATAGCTCCAGGGCTCCATAGCTCCAGGGCTCCATAGCTCCATACCTCCAGAGCTCCATAGCTCCATACCTCCAGAGCTCCATAGCTCCATACTTCCAGAGCTCCATAGCTCCATAGCACCAGAGCTCCATAGCTCCATAGCACCAGAGCTCCATAGCTCCATAGCACCAGAGCTCCATAGCTCCATAGCTCCAGGGCTCCATAGCTCCATAGCTCCAGGGCTCCATAGCTCCATAGCTCCAGGGCTCCATAGCTCCATAGCTCCATACCTCCAGAGCTCCATACCTCCATAGCACCAGAGCTCCATAGCTCCATGGCTCCAGGGCTCCATAGCTCCATACCTCCAGAGCTCCATAGCTCCATACTTCCAGAGCTCCATAGCTCCATAGCTCCATACTTCCATAGCTCCATAGCTCCATACTTCCATAGCACCTGAGCTCCATACCTCCAGAGCTCCATAGCTCCAGCCTGGGTGGCTGGTGGCTCCATAGCTCCATACTTCCATAGCTCCAGTCAGAGAGTTGGCGAAAATTGCACTAAGTGCGAAAGCCCATTCATTTACAACGGCGTGTCCACAAGGCGGCGACATTTCCCCGTTACCGGTGGCTGCGCGGCGGGTGAGTGACAGAGCTTATCCGAGCGGCTGGAACTCTGCGCCGGCGTGGTCGAGCGTGAGGCCTCGGCCCTTTGGCTGCCTGGTACCTAAAACACTTCCATTGATCCAGCCACGGAGGGTGCTGGCTGGTGGCTCCATACCTCCATAGCTCCATAGCACCAGAGCTCCATAGCTCCATAGCACCAGAGCTCCATGGCTTCAGAGCTCCATAGCACCATAGCTCCATACCTCCAGAGCTCCAGGGCTCCATAGCTCCATACCTCCAGAGCTCCATACCTCCAGAGCTCCATACCTCCAGAGCTCCATAGCACCAGAGCTCCATGGCTTCAGAGCTCCATAGCACCATAGCTCCATACCTCCAGAGCTCCAGGGCTCCATAGCTCCATACCTCCAGAGCTCCATACCTCCAGAGCTCCATACCTCCAGAGCTCCATAGCACCAGAGCTCCATGGCTTCAGAGCTCCATAGCACCATAGCTCCATACCTCCAGAGCTCCAGGGCTCCATAGCTCCATACCTCCAGAGCTCCATACCTCCAGAGCTCCATACCTCCAGAGCTCCAGAGCTCCATAGCACCAGAGCTCCATGGCTTCAGAGCTCCATAGCACCATAGCTCCATACCTCCAGAGCTCCAGGGCTCCATAGCTCCATACCTCCAGAGCTCCATACCTCCAGAGCTCCAGAGCTCCATAGCACCAGAGCTCCATGGCTTCAGAGCTCCATAGCACCATAGCTCCATACCTCCAGAGCTCCAGGGCTCCATAGCTCCATACCTCCAGAGCTCCATACCTCCGGAGCTCCATACCTCCAGAGCTCCATAGCTCCATAGCACCAGAGCTCCATAGCTCCATAGCACCAGAGCTCCATAGCACCAGAGCTCCATAGCACCAGAGCTCCATAGCTCCATAGCACCAGAGCTCCATAGCTCCATAGCACCAGAGCTCCATAGCTCCATAGCACCAGAGCTCCATACTTCCAGAGCTCCATAGCTCCATAGCTCCATAGCACCAGAGCTCCATAGCTCCATAGCACCAGAGCTCCATGGCTTCAGAGCTCCATAGCACCATAGCTCCATACCTCCAGAGCTCCAGGGCTCCATAGCTCCATACCTCCAGAGCTCCATACCTCCAGAGCTCCATACCTCCAGAGCTCCATAGCACCAGAGCTCCATAGCTCCATAGCACCAGAGCTCCATAGCACCAGAGCTCCATAGCACCAGAGCTCCATAGCTCCATAGCACCAGAGCTCCATAGCTCCATAGCACCAGAGCTCCATACTTCCAGAGCTCCATAGCTCCATAGCTCCATAGCACCAGAGCTCCATAGCTCCAAAGCACCAGAGCTCCATAGCTCCATAGCACCAGAGCTCCATACTTCCATAGCTCCATAGCTCCATACCTCCAGAGCTCCATAGCTCCATAGCTCCATACCTCCAGAGCTCCATAGCTCCAGAGCTCCATAGCTCCATAGCTCCATAGCACCAGAGCTCCATAGCTCCATAGCACCAGAGCTCCATACTTCCATAGCTCCAGGGCTCCATAGCTCCAGGGCTCCATACCTCCAGAGCTCCATAGCTCCATACTTCCAGAGCTCCATAGCTCCATACTTCCATAGCTCCATACTTCCATACCTCCATAGCTCCATACTTCCATAGCACCAGAGCTCCATACTTCCATAGCACCAGAGCTCCATACCTCCAGAGCTCCAGAGCTCCAGCCTGGGTGGCTGGTGGCTCCATAGCTCCATACTTCCATAGCTCTAAGTCAGAGAGTTGGCGAAAATTGCACTAAGTGCGAAAGCCCATTCATTTACAACGGCGTGTCCACAAGGCGGCGACATTTCCCCGTTACCGGTGGCTGCGCGGCGGGTGAGTGACAGAGCTTATCCGAGCGGCTGGAACTCTGCGCCGGCGTGGTCGAGCGTGAGGCCTCGGTACCTAAAACACTTCCATTGATCCAGCCACGGAGGGTGCTGGCTGGTGGCTCCATACCTCCATAGCTCCATAGCACCAGAGCTCCATAGCTCCATAGCACCAGAGCTCCATGGCTTCAGAGCTCCATAGCACCATAGCTCCATACCTCCAGAGCTCCAGGGCTCCATAGCTCCATACCTCCAGAGCTCCATACCTCCAGAGCTCCATACCTCCAGAGCTCCATAGCACCAGAGCTCCATGGCTTCAGAGCTCCATAGCACCATAGCTCCATACCTCCAGAGCTCCAGGGCTCCATAGCTCCATACCTCCAGAGCTCCATACCTCCAGAGCTCCATACCTCCAGAGCTCCATAGCACCAGAGCTCCATGGCTTCAGAGCTCCATAGCACCATAGCTCCATACCTCCAGAGCTCCAGGGCTCCATAGCTCCATACCTCCAGAGCTCCATACCTCAAGAGCTCCATACCTCCAGAGCTCCAGAGCTCCATAGCACCAGAGCTCCATGGCTTCAGAGCTCCATAGCACCATAGCTCCATACCTCCAGAGCTCCAGGGCTCCATACCTCCAGAGCTCCATACCTCCAGAGCTCCAGAGCTCCATAGCACCAGAGCTCCATGGCTTCAGAGCTCCATAGCACCATAGCTCCATACCTCCAGAGCTCCAGGGCTCCATAGCTCCATACCTCCAGAGCTCCATACCTCCAGAGCTCCATACCTCCAGAGCTCCATAGCTCCATAGCACCAGAGCTCCATAGCTCCATAGCACCAGAGCTCCATAGCACCAGAGCTCCATAGCACCAGAGCTCCATAGCTCAATAGCACCAGAGCTCCATAGCTCCATAGCACCAGAGCTCCATAGCTCCATAGCACCAGAGCTCCATACTTCCAGAGCTCCATAGCTCCATAGCTCCATAGCACCAGAGCTCCATAGCTCCATAGCTCCATACTTCCATAGCACATGAGCTCCATACCTCCAGAGCTCCATAGCTCCAGCCTGGGTGGCTGGTGGCTCCATAGCTCCATACTTCCATAGCTCTAAGTCAGAGAGTTGGCGAAAATTGCACTAAGTGCGAAAGCCCATTCATTTACAACGGCGTGTCCGCCAGGCGGCGACATTTCCCCGTTACCGGTGGCTGCGCGGCGGGTGAGTGACAGAGCTTATCCGAGCGGCTGGAACTCTGCGCCGGCGTGGTCGAGCGTGAGGCCTCGGCCCTTTGGCTGCCTGGTACCTAAAACACTTCCATTGATCCAGCCACGGAGGGTGCTGGCTGGTGGCTCCATACCTCCATAGCTCCATAGCACCAGAGCTCCATAGCTCCATAGCACCAGAGCTCCATGGCTTCAGAGCTCCATAGCACCATAGCTCCATACCTCCAGAGCTCCAGGGCTCCATAGCTCCATACCTCCAGAGCTCCATACCTCCAGAGCTCCATACCTCCAGAGCTCCATAGCACCAGAGCTCCATGGCTTCAGAGCTCCATAGCACCATAGCTCCATACCTCCAGAGCTCCAGGGCTCCATAGCTCCATACCTCCAGAGCTCCATACCTCCAGAGCTCCATACCTCCAGAGCTCCATAGCACCAGAGCTCCATGGCTTCAGAGCTCCATAGCACCATAGCTCCATACCTCCAGAGCTCCAGGGCTCCATACCTCCATACCTCCAGAGCTCCATACCTCCAGAGCTCCATACCTCCAGAGCTCCAGAGCTCCATAGCACCAGAGCTCCATGGCTTCAGAGCTCCATAGCACCATAGCTCCATACCTCCAGAGCTCCAGGGCTCCATAGCTCCATACCTCCAGAGCTCCATACCTCCAGAGCTCCAGAGCTCCATAGCACCAGAGCTCCATGGCTTCAGAGCTCCATAGCACCATAGCTCCATACCTCCAGAGCTCCAGGGCTCCATAGCTCCATACCTCCAGAGCTCCATACCTCCAGAGCTCCATACCTCCAGAGCTCCATAGCTCCATAGCACCAGAGCTCCATAGCTCCATAGCACCAGAGCTCCATAGCACCAGAGCTCCATAGCACCAGAGCTCCATAGCTCCATAGCACCAGAGCTCCATAGCTCCATAGCACCAGAGCTCCATAGCTCCATAGCACCAGAGCTCCATACTTCCAGAGCTCCATAGCTCCATAGCTCCATAGCACCAGAGCTCCATAGCTCCATAGCACCAGAGCTCCATGGCTTCAGAGCTCCATAGCACCATAGCTCCATACCTCCAGAGCTCCAGGGCTCCATAGCTCCATACCTCCAGAGCTCCATACCTCCAGAGCTCCATACCTCCAGAGCTCCATAGCACCAGAGCTCCATAGCTCCATAGCACCAGAGCTCCATAGCACCAGAGCTCCATAGCACCAGAGCTCCATAGCTCCATAGCACCAGAGCTCCATAGCTCCATAGCACCAGAGCTCCATACTTCCAGAGCTCCATAGCTCCATAGCTCCATAGCACCAGAGCTCCATAGCTCCATAGCACCAGAGCTCCATAGCTCCATAGCACCAGAGCTCCATACTTCCATAGCTCCATAGCTCCATACCTCCAGAGCTCCATAGCTCCATAGCTCCATACCTCCAGAGCTCCATAGCTCCAGAGCTCCATAGCTCCATAGCTCCATAGCACCAGAGCTCCATAGCTCCATAGCACCAGAGCTCCATACTTCCATAGCTCCAGGGCTCCATAGCTCCAGGGCTCCATACCTCCAGAGCTCCATAGCTCCATACTTCCAGAGCTCCATAGCTCCATACTTCCATAGCTCCATACTTCCATACCTCCATAGCTCCATACTTCCATAGCACCAGAGCTCCATACTTCCATAGCACCAGAGCTCCATACCTCCAGAGCTCCAGAGCTCCAGCCTGGGTGGCTGGTGGCTCCATAGCTCCATACTTCCATAGCTCTAAGTCAGAGAGTTGGCGAAAATTGCACTAAGTGCGAAAGCCCATTCATTTACAACGGCGTGTCCACAAGGCGGCGACATTTCCCCGTTACCGGTGGCTGCGCGGCGGGTGAGTGACAGAGCTTATCCGAGCGGCTGGAACTCTGCGCCGGCGTGGTCGAGCGTGAGGCCTCGGCCCTTTGGCTGCCTGGTACCTAAAACACTTCCATTGATCCAGCCACGGAGGGTGCTGGCTGGTGGCTCCATACCTCCATAGCTCCATAGCACCAGAGCTCCATAGCTCCATAGCACCAGAGCTCCATGGCTTCAGAGCTCCATAGCACCATAGCTCCATACCTCCAGAGCTCCAGGGCTCCATACCTCCAGAGCTCCATACCTCCAGAGCTCCATACCTCCAGAGCTCCATAGCACCAGAGCTCCATGGCTTCAGAGCTCCATAGCACCATAGCTCCATACCTCCAGAGCTCCAGGGCTCCATAGCTCCATACCTCCAGAGCTCCATACCTCCAGAGCTCCATACCTCCAGAGCTCCAGAGCTCCATAGCACCAGAGCTCCATGGCTTCAGAGCTCCATAGCACCATAGCTCCATACCTCCAGAGCTCCAGGGCTCCATAGCTCCATACCTCCAGAGCTCCATACCTCCAGAGCTCCAGAGCTCCATAGCACCAGAGCTCCATGGCTTCAGAGCTCCATAGCACCATAGCTCCATACCTCCAGAGCTCCAGGGCTCCATAGCTCCATACCTCCAGAGCTCCATACCTCCAGAGCTCCAGAGCTCCATAGCACCAGAGCTCCATGGCTTCAGAGCTCCATAGCACCATAGCTCCATACCTCCAGAGCTCCAGGGCTCCAAAGCTCCATACCTCCAGAGCTCCATACCTCCAGAGCTCCATACCTCCAGAGCTCCATAGCTCCATAGCACCAGAGCTCCATAGCTCCATAGCACCAGAGCTCCATAGCACCAGAGCTCCATAGCACCAGAGCTCCATAGCTCCATAGCACCAGAGCTCCATAGCTCCATAGCACCAGAGCTCCATAGCTCCATAGCACCAGAGCTCCATACTTCCAGAGCTCCATAGCTCCATAGCTCCATAGCACCAGAGCTCCATAGCTCCATAGCACCAGAGCTCCATAGCTCCATAGCACCAGAGCTCCATACTTCCATAGCTCCATAGCTCCATACCTCCAGAGCTCCATAGCTCCATAGCTCCATACCTCCAGAGCTCCATAGCTCCAGAGCTCCATAGCTCCATAGCACCAGAGCTCCATAGCTCCATAGCACCAGAGCTCCATACTTCCATAGCTCCAGGGCTCCATAGCTCCAGGGCTCCATAGCTCCATACCTCCAGAGCTCCATAGCTCCATACTTCCAGAGCTCCATAGCTCCATAGCACCAGAGCTCCATAGCTCCATAGCACCAGAGCTCCATAGCTCCATAGCACCAGAGCTCCATAGCTCCATAGCACCAGAGCTCCATAGCTCCATAGCTCCAGGGCTCCATAGCTCCATAGCTCCAGGGCTCCATAGCTCCATAGCTCCAGGGCTCCATAGCTCCATAGCTCCATACCTCCAGAGCTCCATACCTCCAGAGCTCCATACCTCCATAGCACCAGAGCTCCATAGCTCCAGGGCTCCAGGGCTCCATAGCTCCATACCTCCAGAGCTCCATAGCTCCATACTTTCAGAGCTCCATAGCTCCATAGCTCCATACTTCCATAGCTCCATAGCTCCATACTTCCATAGCACCTGAGCTCCATACCTCCAGAGCTCCATAGCTCCAGCCTGGGTGGCTGGTGGCTCCATAGCTCCATACTTCCATAGCTCTAAGTCAGAGAGTTGGCGAAAATTGCACTAAGTGCGAAAGCCCATTCATTTACAACGGCGTGTCCGCCAGGCGGCGACATTTCCCCGTTACCGGTGGCTGCGCGGCGGGTGAGTGACAGAGCTTATCCGAGCGGCTGGAACTCTGCGCCGGCGTGGTCGAGCGTGAGGCCTCGGCCCTTTGGCTGCCTGGTACCTAAAACACTTCCATTGATCCAGCCACGGAGGGTGCTGGCTGGTGGCTCCATACCTCCATAGCTCCATAGCACCAGAGCTCCATAGCTCCATAGCACCAGAGCTCCATGGCTTCAGAGCTCCATAGCACCATAGCTCCATACCTCCAGAGCTCCAGGGCTCCATAGCTCCATACCTCCAGAGCTCCATACCTCCAGAGCTCCATACCTCCAGAGCTCCATAGCACCAGAGCTCCATGGCTTCAGAGCTCCATAGCACCATAGCTCCATACCTCCAGAGCTCCAGGGCTCCATAGCTCCATACCTCCAGAGCTCCATACCTCCAGAGCTCCATACCTCCAGAGCTCCATAGCACCAGAGCTCCATGGCTTCAGAGCTCCATAGCACCATAGCTCCATACCTCCAGAGCTCCAGGGCTCCATAGCTCCATACCTCCAGAGCTCCATACCTCCAGAGCTCCATACCTCCAGAGCTCCAGAGCTCCATAGCACCAGAGCTCCATGGCTTCAGAGCTCCATAGCTCCATACCTCCAGAGCTCCAGGGCTCCATAGCTCCATACCTCCAGAGCTCCATACCTCCAGAGCTCCAGAGCTCCATAGCACCAGAGCTCCATGGCTTCAGAGCTCCATAGCACCATAGCTCCATACCTCCAGAGCTCCAGGGCTCCATAGCTCCATACCTCCAGAGCTCCATACCTCCAGAGCTCCATACCTCCAGAGCTCCATAGCTCCATAGCACCAGAGCTCCATAGCTCCATAGCACCAGAGCTCCATAGCACCAGAGCTCCATAGCACCAGAGCTCCATAGCTCCATAGCACCAGAGCTCCATAGCTCCATAGCACCAGAGCTCCATAGCTCCATAGCACCAGAGCTCCATACTTCCAGAGCTCCATAGCTCCATAGCTCCATAGCACCAGAGCTCCATAGCTCCATAGCACCAGAGCTCCATAGCTCCATAGCACCAGAGCTCCATACTTCCATAGCTCCATAGCTCCATACCTCCAGAGCTCCATAGCTCCATAGCTGCATACCTCCAGAGCTCCATAGCTCCAGAGCTCCATAGCTCCATAGCTCCATAGCACCAGAGCTCCATAGCTCCATAGCACCAGAGCTCCATACTTCCATAGCTCCAGGGCTCCATACCTCCAGAGCTCCATAGCTCCATACTTCCAGAGCTCCATAGCTCCATACTTCCATAGCTCCATACTTCCATACCTCCATAGCTCCATACTTCCATAGCACCAGAGCTCCATACTTCCATAGCACCAGAGCTCCATACCTCCAGAGCTCCAGAGCTCCAGCCTGGGTGGCTGGTGGCTCCATAGCTCCATACTTCCATAGCTCTAAGTCAGAGAGTTGGCGAAAATTGCACTAAGTGCGAAAGCCCATTCATTTACAACGGCGTGTCCACAAGGCGGCGACATTTCCCCGTTACCGGTGGCTGCGCGGCGGGTGAGTGACAGAGCTTATCCGAGCGGCTGGAACTCTGCGCCGGCGTGGTCGAGCGTGAGGCCTCGGCCCTTTGGCTGCCTGGTACCTAAAACACTTCCATTGATCCAGCCACGGAGGGTGCTGGCTGGTGGCTCCATACCTCCATAGCTCCATAGCACCAGAGCTCCATAGCTCCATAGCACCAGAGCTCCATGGCTTCAGAGCTCCATAGCACCATAGCTCCATACCTCCAGAGCTCCAGGGCTCCATAGCTCCATACCTCCAGAGCTCCATACCTCCAGAGCTCCATAGCACCAGAGCTCCATGGCTTCAGAGCTCCATAGCACCATAGCTCCATACCTCCAGAGCTCCAGGGCTCCATAGCTCCATACCTCCAGAGCTCCATACCTCCAGAGCTCCAGAGCTCCATAGCACCAGAGCTCCATGGCTTCAGAGCTCCATAGCTCCATACCTCCAGAGCTCCAGGGCTCCATAGCTCCATACCTCCAGAGCTCCATACCTCCAGAGCTCCAGAGCTCCATAGCACCAGAGCTCCATGGCTTCAGAGCTCCATAGCACCATAGCTCCATACCTCCAGAGCTCCAGGGCTCCATAGCTCCATACCTCCAGAGCTCCATACCTCCAGAGCTCCATACCTCCAGAGCTCCATAGCTCCATAGCACCAGAGCTCCATAGCTCCATAGCACCAGAGCTCCATAGCACCAGAGCTCCATAGCACCAGAGCTCCATAGCTCCATAGCACCAGAGCTCCATAGCTCCATAGCACCAGAGCTCCATAGCTCCATAGCACCAGAGCTCCATACTTCCAGAGCTCCATAGCTCCATAGCTCCATAGCACCAGAGCTCCATAGCTCCATAGCACCAGAGCTCCATAGCTCCATAGCACCAGAGCTCCATACTTCCATAGCTCCATAGCTCCATACCTCCAGAGCTCCATAGCTCCATAGCTGCATACCTCCAGAGCTCCATAGCTCCAGAGCTCCATAGCTCCATAGCTCCATAGCACCAGAGCTCCATAGCTCCATAGCACCAGAGCTCCATACTTCCATAGCTCCAGGGCTCCATACCTCCAGAGCTCCATAGCTCCATACTTCCAGAGCTCCATAGCTCCATACTTCCATAGCTCCATACTTCCATACCTCCATAGCTCCATACTTCCATAGCACCAGAGCTCCATACTTCCATAGCACCAGAGCTCCATACCTCCAGAGCTCCAGAGCTCCAGCCTGGGTGGCTGGTGGCTCCATAGCTCCATACTTCCATAGCTCTAAGTCAGAGAGTTGGCGAAAATTGCACTAAGTGCGAAAGCCCATTCATTTACAACGGCGTGTCCACAAGGCGGCGACATTTCCCCGTTACCGGTGGCTGCGCGGCGGGTGAGTGACAGAGCTTATCCGAGCGGCTGGAACTCTGCGCCGGCGTGGTCGAGCGTGAGGCCTCGGCCCTTTGGCTGCCTGGTACCTAAAACACTTCCATTGATCCAGCCACGGAGGGTGCTGGCTGGTGGCTCCATACCTCCATAGCTCCATAGCACCAGAGCTCCATAGCTCCATAGCACCAGAGCTCCATGGCTTCAGAGCTCCATAGCACCATAGCTCCATACCTCCAGAGCTCCAGGGCTCCATAGCTCCATACCTCCAGAGCTCCATACCTCCAGAGCTCCATACCTCCAGAGCTCCATAGCACCAGAGCTCCATGGCTTCAGAGCTCCATAGCACCATAGCTCCATACCTCCAGAGCTCCAGGGCTCCATAGCTCCATACCTCCAGAGCTCCATACCTCCAGAGCTCCATACCTCCAGAGCTCCAGAGCTCCATAGCACCAGAGCTCCATGGCTTCAGAGCTCCATAGCACCATAGCTCCATACCTCCAGAGCTCCAGGGCTCCATAGCTCCATACCTCCAGAGCTCCATACCTCCAGAGCTCCAGAGCTCCATAGCACCAGAGCTCCATGGCTTCAGAGCTCCATAGCACCATAGCTCCATACCTCCAGAGCTCCAGGGCTCCATAGCTCCATACCTCCAGAGCTCCATACCTCCAGAGCTCCAGAGCTCCATAGCACCAGAGCTCCATGGCTTCAGAGCTCCATAGCACCATAGCTCCATACCTCCAGAGCTCCAGGGCTCCAAAGCTCCATACCTCCAGAGCTCCATACCTCCAGAGCTCCATACCTCCAGAGCTCCATAGCTCCATAGCACCAGAGCTCCATAGCTCCATAGCACCAGAGCTCCATAGCACCAGAGCTCCATAGCACCAGAGCTCCATAGCTCCATAGCACCAGAGCTCCATAGCTCCATAGCACCAGAGCTCCATAGCTCCATAGCACCAGAGCTCCATACTTCCAGAGCTCCATAGCTCCATAGCTCCATAGCACCAGAGCTCCATAGCTCCATAGCACCAGAGCTCCATAGCTCCATAGCACCAGAGCTCCATACTTCCATAGCTCCATAGCTCCATACCTCCAGAGCTCCATAGCTCCATACCTCCAGAGCTCCATAGCTCCAGAGCTCCATAGCTCCATAGCACCAGAGCTCCATAGCTCCATAGCACCAGAGCTCCATACTTCCATAGCTCCAGGGCTCCATAGCTCCAGGGCTCCATAGCTCCATACCTCCAGAGCTCCATAGCTCCATACTTCCAGAGCTCCATAGCTCCATAGCACCAGAGCTCCATAGCTCCATAGCACCAGAGCTCCATAGCTCCATAGCACCAGAGCTCCATAGCTCCATAGCACCAGAGCTCCATAGCTCCATAGCACCAGAGCTCCATAGCTCCATAGCACCAGAGCTCCATAGCTCCATAGCACCAGAGCTCCATAGCTCCATAGCTCCAGGGCTCCATAGCTCCATAGCTCCAGGGCTCCATAGCTCCATAGCTCCAGGGCTCCATAGCTCCAGGGCTCCAGGGCTCCATAGCTCCATACCTCCAGAGCTCCATAGCTCCATACTTCCAGAGCTCCATAGCTCCATAGCTCCATACTTCCATAGCTCCATAGCTCCATACTTCCATAGCACCAGAGCTCCATACCTCCAGAGCTCCATAGCTCCAGCCTGGGTGGCTGGTGGCTCCATAGCTCCATACTTCCATAGCTCCAGTCAGAGAGTTGGCGAAAATTGCACTAAGTGCGAAAGCCCATTCATTTACAACGGCGTGTCCACAAGGCGGCGACATTTCCCCGTTACCGGTGGCTGCGCGGCGGGTGAGTGACAGAGCTTATCCGAGCGGCTGGAACTCTGCGCCGGCGTGGTCGAGCGTGAGGCCTCGGCCCTTTGGCTGCCTGGTACCTAAAACACTTCCATTGATCCAGCCACGGAGGGTGCTGGCTGGTGGCTCCATACCTCCATAGCTCCATAGCACCAGAGCTCCATAGCTCCATAGCACCAGAGCTCCATGGCTTCAGAGCTCCATAGCACCATAGCTCCATACCTCCAGAGCTCCAGGGCTCCATAGCTCCATACCTCCAGAGCTCCATACCTCCAGAGCTCCATACCTCCAGAGCTCCATAGCACCAGAGCTCCATGGCTTCAGAGCTCCATAGCACCATAGCTCCATACCTCCAGAGCTCCAGGGCTCCATAGCTCCATACCTCCAGAGCTCCATACCTCCAGAGCTCCATACCTCCAGAGCTCCATAGCACCAGAGCTCCATGGCTTCAGAGCTCCATAGCACCATAGCTCCATACCTCCAGAGCTCCAGGGCTCCATAGCTCCATACCTCCAGAGCTCCATACCTCCAGAGCTCCAGAGCTCCATAGCACCATAGCTCCATAGCACCAGAGCTCCATAGCTCCATAGCACCAGAGCTCCATGGCTTCAGAGCTCCATAGCACCATAGCTCCATACCTCCAGAGCTCCAGGGCTCCATAGCTCCATACCTCCAGAGCTCCATACCTCCAGAGCTCCATACCTCCAGAGCTCCATAGCACCAGAGCTCCATAGCTCCATAGCACCAGAGCTCCATAGCACCAGAGCTCCATAGCACCAGAGCTCCATAGTTCCATAGCACCAGAGCTCCATAGCTCCATAGCACCAGAGCTCCATACTTCCAGAGCTCCATAGCTCCATAGCTCCATAGCACCAGAGCTCCATAGCTCCATAGCACCAGAGCTCCATAGCTCCATAGCACCAGAGCTCCATACTTCCATAGCTCCATAGCTCCATACCTCCAGAGCTCCATAGCTCCATAGCTCCATACCTCCAGAGCTCCATAGCTCCAGAGCTCCATAGCTCCATAGCTCCATAGCACCAGAGCTCCATAGCTCCATAGCACCAGAGCTCCATACTTCCATAGCTCCAGGGCTCCATAGCTCCAGGGCTCCATACCTCCAGAGCTCCATAGCTCCATACTTCCAGAGCTCCATAGCTCCATACTTCCATAGCTCCATACTTCCATACCTCCATAGCTCCATACTTCCATAGCACCAGAGCTCCATACTTCCATAGCACCAGAGCTCCATACCTCCAGAGCTCCAGAGCTCCAGCCTGGGTGGCTGGTGGCTCCATAGCTCCATACTTCCATAGCTCTAAGTCAGAGAGTTGGCGAAAATTGCACTAAGTGCGAAAGCCCATTCATTTACAACGGCGTGTCCACAAGGCGGCGACATTTCCCCGTTACCGGTGGCTGCGCGGCGGGTGAGTGACAGAGCTTATCCGAGCGGCTGGAACTCTGCGCCGGCGTGGTCGAGCGTGAGGCCTCGGCCCTTTGGCTGCCTGGTACCTAAAACACTTCCATTGATCCAGCCACGGAGGGTGCTGGCTGGTGGCTCCATACCTCCATAGCTCCATAGCACCAGAGCTCCATAGCTCCATAGCACCAGAGCTCCATGGCTTCAGAGCTCCATAGCACCATAGCTCCATACCTCCAGAGCTCCAGGGCTCCATAGCTCCATACCTCCAGAGCTCCATACCTCCAGAGCTCCATACCTCCAGAGCTCCATAGCACCAGAGCTCCATGGCTTCAGAGCTCCATAGCACCATAGCTCCATACCTCCAGAGCTCCAGGGCTCCATAGCTCCATACCTCCAGAGCTCCATACCTCCAGAGCTCCATACCTCCAGAGCTCCATAGCACCAGAGCTCCATGGCTTCAGAGCTCCATAGCACCATAGCTCCATACCTCCAGAGCTCCAGGGCTCCATAGCTCCATACCTCCAGAGCTCCATACCTCCAGAGCTCCATACCTCCAGAGCTCCATAGCACCAGAGCTCCATGGCTTCAGAGCTCCATAGCACCATAGCTCCATACCTCCAGAGCTCCAGAGCTCCAGGGCTCCATAGCTCCATACCTCCAGAGCTCCATACCTCCAGAGCTCCATACCTCCAGAGCTCCAGAGCTCCATAGCACCAGAGCTCCATGGCTTCAGAGCTCCATAGCACCATAGCTCCATACCTCCAGAGCTCCAGGGCTCCATAGCTCCATACCTCCAGAGCTCCATACCTCCAGAGCTCCAGAGCTCCATAGCACCAGAGCTCCATGGCTTCAGAGCTCCATAGCACCATAGCTCCATACCTCCAGAGCTCCAGGGCTCCATAGCTCCATACCTCCAGAGCTCCATACCTCCAGAGCTCCAGAGCTCCATAGCACCAGAGCTCCATGGCTTCAGAGCTCCATAGCACCATAGCTCCATACCTCCAGAGCTCCAGGGCTCCAAAGCTCCATACCTCCAGAGCTCCATACCTCCAGAGCTCCATACCTCCAGAGCTCCATAGCTCCATAGCACCAGAGCTCCATAGCTCCATAGCACCAGAGCTCCATAGCACCAGAGCTCCATAGCACCAGAGCTCCATAGCTCCATAGCACCAGAGCTCCATAGCTCCATAGCACCAGAGCTCCATAGCTCCATAGCACCAGAGCTCCATACTTCCAGAGCTCCATAGCTCCATAGCTCCATAGCACCAGAGCTCCATAGCTCCATAGCACCAGAGCTCCATAGCTCCATAGCACCAGAGCTCCATACTTCCATAGCTCCATAGCTCCATACCTCCAGAGCTCCATAGCTCCATAGCTCCATACCTCCAGAGCTCCATAGCTCCAGAGCTCCATAGCTCCATAGCACCAGAGCTCCATAGCTCCATAGCACCAGAGCTCCATACTTCCATAGCTCCAGGGCTCCATAGCTCCAGGGCTCCATAGCTCCATACCTCCAGAGCTCCATAGCTCCATACTTCCAGAGCTCCATAGCTCCATAGCACCAGAGCTCCATAGCTCCATAGCACCAGAGCTCCATAGCTCCATAGCACCAGAGCTCCATAGCTCCATAGCACCAGAGCTCCATAGCTCCATAGCTCCAGGGCTCCATAGCTCCATAGCTCCAGGGCTCCATAGCTCCATAGCTCCAGGGCTCCATAGCTCCATAGCTCCATACCTCCAGAGCTCCATACCTCCAGAGCTCCATACCTCCATAGCACCAGAGCTCCATAGCTCCAGGGCTCCAGGGCTCCATAGCTCCATACCTCCAGAGCTCCATAGCTCCATACTTTCAGAGCTCCATAGCTCCATAGCTCCATACTTCCATAGCTCCATAGCTCCATACTTCCATAGCACCTGAGCTCCATACCTCCAGAGCTCCATAGCTCCAGCCTGGGTGGCTGGTGGCTCCATAGCTCCATACTTCCATAGCTCTAAGTCAGAGAGTTGGCGAAAATTGCACTAAGTGCGAAAGCCCATTCATTTACAACGGCGTGTCCGCCAGGCGGCGACATTTCCCCGTTACCGGTGGCTGCGCGGCGGGTGAGTGACAGAGCTTATCCGAGCGGCTGGAACTCTGCGCCGGCGTGGTCGAGCGTGAGGCCTCGGCCCTTTGGCTGCCTGGTACCTAAAACACTTCCATTGATCCAGCCACGGAGGGTGCTGGCTGGTGGCTCCATACCTCCATAGCTCCATAGCACCAGAGCTCCATAGCTCCATAGCACCAGAGCTCCATGGCTTCAGAGCTCCATAGCACCATAGCTCCATACCTCCAGAGCTCCAGGGCTCCATAGCTCCATACCTCCAGAGCTCCATACCTCCAGAGCTCCATACCTCCAGAGCTCCATAGCACCAGAGCTCCATGGCTTCAGAGCTCCATAGCACCATAGCTCCATACCTCCAGAGCTCCAGGGCTCCATAGCTCCATACCTCCAGAGCTCCATACCTCCAGAGCTCCATACCTCCAGAGCTCCATAGCACCAGAGCTCCATGGCTTCAGAGCTCCATAGCACCATAGCTCCATACCTCCAGAGCTCCAGGGCTCCATAGCTCCATACCTCCAGAGCTCCATACCTCCAGAGCTCCATACCTCCAGAGCTCCAGAGCTCCATAGCACCAGAGCTCCATGGCTTCAGAGCTCCATAGCTCCATACCTCCAGAGCTCCAGGGCTCCATAGCTCCATACCTCCAGAGCTCCATACCTCCAGAGCTCCAGAGCTCCATAGCACCAGAGCTCCATGGCTTCAGAGCTCCATAGCACCATAGCTCCATACCTCCAGAGCTCCAGGGCTCCATAGCTATGGAGCTATGGAGCTCTGGAGGTATGGAGCTATGGAGCTATGGAAGTATGGAGCTCTGGTGCTATGGAGCTATGGAGCTCTGGTGCTATGGAGCTATGGAGCTCTGGTGCTATGGAGCTATGGAGCTATGGAGCTCTGGAAGTATGGAGCTCTGGTGCTATGGAGCTATGGAGCTCTGGTGCTATGGAGCTATGGAGCTCTGGTGCTATGGAGCTATGGAGCTCTGGTGCTATGGAGCTCTGGTGCTATGGAGCTCTGGTGCTATGGAGCTATGGAGCTCTGGTGCTATGGAGCTATGGAGCTCTGGAGGTATGGAGCTCTGGAGGTATGGAGCTCTGGAGGTATGGAGCTTTGGAGCCCTGGAGCTCTGGAGGTATGGAGCTATGGTGCTATGGAGCTCTGAAGCCATGGAGCTCTGGTGCTATGGAGCTCTGGAGCTCTGGAGGTATGGAGCTCTGGAGGTATGGAGCTATGGAGCCCTGGAGCTCTGGAGGTATGGAGCTATGGTGCTATGGAGCTCTGAAGCCATGGAGCTCTGGTGCTATGGAGCTCTGGAGCTCTGGAGGTATGGAGCTCTGGAGGTATGGAGCTATGGAGCCCTGGAGCTCTGGAGGTATGGAGCTATGGTGCTATGGAGCTCTGAAGCCATGGAGCTCTGGTGCTATGGAGCTCTGGAGCTCTGGAGGTATGGAGCTCTGGAGGTATGGAGCTCTGGAGGTATGGAGCTATGGAGCCCTGGAGCTCTGGAGCTCTGGAGGTATGGAGCTATGGTGCTATGGAGCTCTGAAGCCATGGAGCTCTGGTGCTATGGAGCTCTGGAGGTATGGAGCTCTGGAGGTATGGAGCTCTGGAGGTATGGAGCTATGGAGCCCTGGAGCTCTGGAGGTATGGAGCTATGGTGCTATGGAGCTCTGAAGCCATGGAGCTCTGGTGCTATGGAGCTCTGGAGGTATGGAGCTCTGGAGGTATGGAGCTCTGGAGGTATGGAGCTATGGAGCCCTGGAGCTCTGGAGGTATGGAGCTATGGTGCTATGGAGCTCTGAAGCCATGGAGCTCTGGTGCTATGGAGCTCTGGAGGTATGGAGCTCTGGAGGTATGGAGCTCTGGAGGTATGGAGCTATGGAGCCCTGGAGCTCTGGAGGTATGGAGCTATGGTGCTATGGAGCTCTGAAGCCATGGAGCTCTGGTGCTATGGAGCTATGGAGCTCTGGTGCTATGGAGCTATGGAGGTATGGAGCCACCAGCCAGCACCCTCCGTGGCTGGATCAATGGAAGTGTTTTAGGTACCAGGCAGCCAAAGGGCCGAGGCCTCACGCTCGACCACGCCGGCGCAGAGTTCCAGCCGCTCGGATAAGCTCTGTCACTCACCCGCCGCGCAGCCACCGGTAACGGGGAAATGTCGCCGCCTTGTGGACACGCCGTTGTAAATGAATGGGCTTTCGCACTTAGTGCAATTTTCGCCAACTCTCTGACTTAGAGCTATGGAAGTATGGAGCTATGGAGCCACCAGCCACCCAGGCTGGAGCTCTGGAGCTCTGGAGGTATGGAGCTCTGGTGCTATGGAAGTATGGAGCTCTGGTGCTATGGAAGTATGGAGCTATGGAGGTATGGAAGTATGGAGCTATGGAAGTATGGAGCTATGGAGCTCTGGAAGTATGGAGCTATGGAGCTCTGGAGGTATGGAGCCCTGGAGCTATGGAGCCCTGGAGCTATGGAAGTATGGAGCTCTGGTGCTATGGAGCTATGGAGCTCTGGTGCTATGGAGCTATGGAGCTATGGAGCTCTGGAGCTATGGAGCTCTGGAGGTATGGAGCTATGGAGCTATGGAGCTCTGGAGGTATGGAGCTATGGAGCTATGGAAGTATGGAGCTCTGGTGCTATGGAGCTATGGAGCTCTGGTGCTATGGAGCTATGGAGCTCTGGTGCTATGGAGCTATGGAGCTATGGAGCTCTGGAAGTATGGAGCTCTGGTGCTATGGAGCTATGGAGCTCTGGTGCTATGGAACTATGGAGCTCTGGTGCTATGGAGCTCTGGTGCTATGGAGCTCTGGTGCTATGGAGCTATGGAGCTCTGGTGCTATGGAGCTCTGGAGGTATGGAGCTCTGGAGGTATGGAGCTCTGGAGGTATGGAGCTATGGAGCCCTGGAGCTCTGGAGGTATGGAGCTATGGTGCTATGGAGCTCTGAAGCCATGGAGCTCTGGTGCTATGGAGCTATGGAGCTCTGGTGCTATGGAGCTATGGTGCTATGGAGCTCTGGAGCTCTGGAGGTATGGAGCTCTGGAGGTATGGAGCTATGGAGCCCTGGAGCTCTGGAGGTATGGAGCTATGGTGCTATGGAGCTCTGAAGCCATGGAGCTCTGGTGCTATGGAGCTCTGGAGGTATGGAGCTCTGGAGGTATGGAGCTCTGGAGGTATGGAGCTATGGAGCCCTGGAGCTCTGGAGGTATGGAGCTATGGTGCTATGGAGCTCTGAAGCCATGGAGCTCTGGTGCTATGGAGCTCTGGAGGTATGGAGCTCTGGAGGTATGGAGCTCTGGAGGTATGGAGCTATGGAGCCCTGGAGCTCTGGAGGTATGGAGCTATGGTGCTATGGAGCTCTGAAGCCATGGAGCTCTGGTGCTATGGAGCTATGGAGCTCTGGTGCTATGGAGCTATGGAGGTATGGAGCCACCAGCCAGCACCCTCCGTGGCTGGATCAATGGAAGTGTTTTAGGTACCAGGCAGCCAAAGGGCCGAGGCCTCACGCTCGACCACGCCGGCGCAGAGTTCCAGCCGCTCGGATAAGCTCTGTCACTCACCCGCCGCGCAGCCACCGGTAACGGGGAAATGTCGCCGCCTTGTGGACACGCCGTTGTAAATGAATGGGCTTTCGCACTTAGTGCAATTTTCGCCAACTCTCTGACTGGAGCTATGGAAGTATGGAGCTATGGAGCCACCAGCCACCCAGGCTGGAGCTATGGAGCTCTGGAGGTATGGAGCTCTGGTGCTATGGAAGTATGGAGCTATGGAGCTATGGAAGTATGGAGCTATGGAGCTATGGAGCTCTGGAAGTATGGAGCTATGGAGCTCTGGAGGTATGGAGCTATGGAGCCCTGGAGCCCTGGAGCTATGGAGCCCTGGAGCTATGGAGCTATGGAGCCCTGGAGCTATGGAGCTATGGAGCCCTGGAGCTATGGAGCTATGGAGCTCTGGTGCTATGGAGCTATGGAGCTCTGGTGCTATGGAGCTATGGAGCTCTGGTGCTATGGAGCTATGGAGCTCTGGTGCTATGGAGCTATGGAGCTCTGGTGCTATGGAGCTATGGAGCTCTGGTGCTATGGAGCTATGGAGCTCTGGTGCTATGGAGCTATGGAGCTCTGGAAGTATGGAGCTATGGAGCTCTGGAGGTATGGAGCTATGGAGCCCTGGAGCTATGGAGCCCTGGAGCTATGGAAGTATGGAGCTCTGGTGCTATGGAGCTATGGAGCTCTGGTGCTATGGAGCTATGGAGCTCTGGAGCTATGGAGCTCTGGAGGTATGGAGCTATGGAGCTCTGGAGGTATGGAGCTATGGAGCTATGGAAGTATGGAGCTCTGGTGCTATGGAGCTATGGAGCTCTGGTGCTATGGAGCTATGGAGCTCTGGTGCTATGGAGCTATGGAGCTATGGAGCTCTGGAAGTATGGAGCTCTGGTGCTATGGAGCTATGGAGCTCTGGTGCTATGGAGCTATGGAGCTCTGGTGCTATGGAGCTATGGAGCTCTGGTGCTATGGAGCTCTGGTGCTATGGAGCTCTGGTGCTATGGAGCTATGGAGCTCTGGTGCTATGGAGCTATGGAGCTCTGGAGGTATGGAGCTCTGGAGGTATGGAGCTCTGGAGGTATGGAGCTTTGGAGCCCTGGAGCTCTGGAGGTATGGAGCTATGGTGCTATGGAGCTCTGAAGCCATGGAGCTCTGGTGCTATGGAGCTCTGGAGCTCTGGAGGTATGGAGCTCTGGAGGTATGGAGCTATGGAGCCCTGGAGCTCTGGAGGTATGGAGCTATGGTGCTATGGAGCTCTGAAGCCATGGAGCTCTGGTGCTATGGAGCTCTGGAGCTCTGGAGGTATGGAGCTCTGGAGGTATGGAGCTATGGAGCCCTGGAGCTCTGGAGGTATGGAGCTATGGTGCTATGGAGCTCTGAAGCCATGGAGCTCTGGTGCTATGGAGCTCTGGAGCTCTGGAGGTATGGAGCTCTGGAGGTATGGAGCTCTGGAGGTATGGAGCTATGGAGCCCTGGAGCTCTGGAGGTATGGAGCTATGGTGCTATGGAGCTCTGAAGCCATGGAGCTCTGGTGCTATGGAGCTCTGGAGGTATGGAGCTCTGGAGGTATGGAGCTCTGGAGGTATGGAGCTATGGAGCCCTGGAGCTCTGGAGGTATGGAGCTATGGTGCTATGGAGCTCTGAAGCCATGGAGCTCTGGTGCTATGGAGCTATGGAGCTCTGGTGCTATGGAGCTATGGAGGTATGGAGCCACCAGCCAGCACCCTCCGTGGCTGGATCAATGGAAGTGTTTTAGGTACCAGGCAGCCAAAGGGCCGAGGCCTCACGCTCGACCACGCCGGCGCAGAGTTCCAGCCGCTCGGATAAGCTCTGTCACTCACCCGCCGCGCAGCCACCGGTAACGGGGAAATGTCGCCGCCTTGTGGACACGCCGTTGTAAATGAATGGGCTTTCGCACTTAGTGCAATTTTCGCCAACTCTCTGACTTAGAGCTATGGAAGTATGGAGCTATGGAGCCACCAGCCACCCAGGCTGGAGCTCTGGAGCTCTGGAGGTATGGAGCTCTGGTGCTATGGAAGTATGGAGCTCTGGTGCTATGGAAGTATGGAGCTATGGAGGTATGGAAGTATGGAGCTATGGAAGTATGGAGCTATGGAGCTCTGGAAGTATGGAGCTATGGAGCTCTGGAGGTATGGAGCCCTGGAGCTATGGAAGTATGGAGCTCTGGTGCTATGGAGCTATGGAGCTCTGGTGCTATGGAGCTATGGAGCTATGGAGCTCTGGAGCTATGGAGCTCTGGAGGTATGCAGCTATGGAGCTATGGAGCTCTGGAGGTATGGAGCTATGGAGCTATGGAAGTATGGAGCTCTGGTGCTATGGAGCTATGGAGCTCTGGTGCTATGGAGCTATGGAGCTCTGGTGCTATGGAGCTATGGAGCTATGGAGCTCTGGAAGTATGGAGCTCTGGTGCTATGGAGCTATGGAGCTCTGGTGCTATGGAGCTATGGAGCTCTGGTGCTATGGAGCTATGGAGCTCTGGTGCTATGGAGCTCTGGTGCTATGGAGCTCTGGTGCTATGGAGCTATGGAGCTCTGGTGCTATGGAGCTATGGAGCTCTGGAGGTATGGAGCTCTGGAGGTATGGAGCTCTGGAGGTATGGAGCTATGGAGCCCTGGAGCTCTGGAGGTATGGAGCTATGGTGCTATGGAGCTCTGAAGCCATGGAGCTCTGGTGCTATGGAGCTCTGGAGCTCTGGAGGTATGGAGCTCTGGAGGTATGGAGCTATGGAGCCCTGGAGCTCTGGAGGTATGGAGCTATGGAGCTCTGAAGCCATGGAGCTCTGGTGCTATGGAGCTCTGGAGCTCTGGAGGTATGGAGCTCTGGAGGTATGGAGCTATGGAGCCCTGGAGCTCTGGAGGTATGGAGCTATGGTGCTATGGAGCTCTGAAGCCATGGAGCTCTGGTGCTATGGAGCTCTGGAGGTATGGAGCTCTGGAGGTATGGAGCTATGGAGCCCTGGAGCTCTGGAGGTATGGAGCTATGGTGCTATGGAGCTCTGAAGCCATGGAGCTCTGGTGCTATGGAGCTATGGAGCTCTGGTGCTATGGAGCTATGGAGGTATGGAGCCACCAGCCAGCACCCTCCGTGGCTGGATCAATGGAAGTGTTTTAGGTACCAGGCAGCCAAAGGGCCGAGGCCTCACGCTCGACCACGCCGGCGCAGAGTTCCAGCCGCTCGGATAAGCTCTGTCACTCACCCGCCGCGCAGCCACCGGTAACGGGGAAATGTCGCCGCCTTGTGGACACGCCGTTGTAAATGAATGGGCTTTCGCACTTAGTGCAATTTTCGCCAACTCTCTGACTTAGAGCTATGGAAGTATGGAGCTATGGAGCCACCAGCCACCCAGGCTGGAGCTCTGGAGCTCTGGAGGTATGGAGCTCTGGTGCTATGGAAGTATGGAGCTCTGGTGCTATGGAAGTATGGAGCTATGGAGGTATGGAAGTATGGAGCTATGGAAGTATGGAGCTATGGAGCTCTGGAAGTATGGAGCTATGGAGCTCTGGAGGTATGGAGCCCTGGAGCTATGGAAGTATGGAGCTCTGGTGCTATGGAGCTATGGAGCTCTGGTGCTATGGAGCTATGGAGCTATGGAGCTCTGGAGCTATGGAGCTCTGGAGGTATGCAGCTATGGAGCTATGGAGCTCTGGAGGTATGGAGCTATGGAGCTATGGAAGTATGGAGCTCTGGTGCTATGGAGCTATGGAGCTCTGGTGCTATGGAGCTATGGAGCTCTGGTGCTATGGAGCTATGGAGCTATGGAGCTCTGGAAGTATGGAGCTCTGGTGCTATGGAGCTATGGAGCTCTGGTGCTATGGAGCTATGGAGCTCTGGTGCTATGGAGCTATGGAGCTCTGGTGCTATGGAGCTCTGGTGCTATGGAGCTCTGGTGCTATGGAGCTATGGAGCTCTGGTGCTATGGAGCTATGGAGCTCTGGAGGTATGGAGCTCTGGAGGTATGGAGCTCTGGAGGTATGGAGCTATGGAGCCCTGGAGCTCTGGAGGTATGGAGCTATGGTGCTATGGAGCTCTGAAGCCATGGAGCTCTGGTGCTATGGAGCTCTGGAGCTCTGGAGGTATGGAGCTCTGGAGGTATGGAGCTATGGAGCCCTGGAGCTCTGGAGGTATGGAGCTATGGAGCTCTGAAGCCATGGAGCTCTGGTGCTATGGAGCTCTGGAGCTCTGGAGGTATGGAGCTCTGGAGGTATGGAGCTCTGGAGGTATGGAGCTATGGAGCCCTGGAGCTCTGGAGGTATGGAGCTATGGTGCTATGGAGCTCTGAAGCCATGGAGCTCTGGTGCTATGGAGCTCTGGAGGTATGGAGCTCTGGAGGTATGGAGCTCTGGAGGTATGGAGCTATGGAGCCCTGGAGCTCTGGAGGTATGGAGCTATGGTGCTATGGAGCTCTGAAGCCATGGAGCTCTGGTGCTATGGAGCTCTGGAGGTATGGAGCTCTGGAGGTATGGAGCTCTGGAGGTATGGAGCTATGGAGCCCTGGAGCTCTGGAGGTATGGAGCTATGGTGCTATGGAGCTCTGAAGCCATGGAGCTCTGGTGCTATGGAGCTATGGAGCTCTGGTGCTATGGAGCTATGGAGGTATGGAGCCACCAGCCAGCACCCTCCGTGGCTGGATCAATGGAAGTGTTTTAGGTACCAGGCAGCCAAAGGGCCGAGGCCTCACGCTCGACCACGCCGGCGCAGAGTTCCAGCCGCTCGGATAAGCTCTGTCACTCACCCGCCGCGCAGCCACCGGTAACGGGGAAATGTCGCCGCCTGGCGGACACGCCGTTGTAAATGAATGGGCTTTCGCACTTAGTGCAATTTTCGCCAACTCTCTGACTTAGAGCTATGGAAGTATGGAGCTATGGAGCCACCAGCCACCCAGGCTGGAGCTATGGAGCTCTCGAGGTATGGAGCTCAGGTGCTATGGAAGTATGGAGCTATGGAGCTATGGAAGTATGGAGCTATGGAGCTATGGAGCTCTGAAAGTATGGAGCTATGGAGCTCTGGAGGTATGGAGCTATGGAGCCCTGGAGCCCTGGAGCTATGGAGCTCTGGTGCTATGGAGGTATGGAGCTCTGGAGGTATGGAGCTCTGGAGGTATGGAGCTATGGAGCTATGGAGCCCTGGAGCTATGGAGCTATGGAGCCCTGGAGCTATGGAGCTATGGAGCCCTGGAGCTATGGAGCTATGGAGCTCTGGTGCTATGGAGCTATGGAGCTCTGGTGCTATGGAGCTATGGAGCTCTGGTGCTATGGAGCTATGGAGCTCTGGTGCTATGGAGCTATGGAGCTCTGGAAGTATGGAGCTATGGAGCTCTGGAGGTATGGAGCTATGGAGCCCTGGAGCTATGGAGCCCTGGAGCTATGGAAGTATGGAGCTCTGGTGCTATGGAGCTATGGAGCTCTGGTGCTATGGAGCTATGGAGCTCTGGAGCTATGGAGCTCTGGAGGTATGGAGCTATGGAGCTATGGAGCTCTGGAGGTATGGAGCTATGGAGCTATGGAAGTATGGAGCTCTGGTGCTATGGAGCTATGGAGCTCTGGTGCTATGGAGCTATGGAGCTCTGGTGCTATGGAGCTATGGAGCTATGGAGCTCTGGAAGTATGGAGCTCTGGTGCTATGGAGCTATGGAGCTCTGGTGCTATGGAGCTATGGAGCTCTGGTGCTATGGAGCTATGGAGCTCTGGTGCTATGGAGCTCTGGTGCTATGGAGCTCTGGTGCTATGGAGCTATGGAGCTCTGGTGCTATGGAGCTATGGAGCTCTGGAGGTATGGAGCTCTGGAGGTATGGAGCTCTGGAGGTATGGAGCTTTGGAGCCCTGGAGCTCTGGAGGTATGGAGCTATGGTGCTATGGAGCTCTGAAGCCATGGAGCTCTGGTGCTATGGAGCTCTGGAGCTCTGGAGGTATGGAGCTCTGGAGGTATGGAGCTATGGAGCCCTGGAGCTCTGGAGGTATGGAGCTATGGTGCTATGGAGCTCTGAAGCCATGGAGCTCTGGTGCTATGGAGCTCTGGAGCTCTGGAGGTATGGAGCTCTGGAGGTATGGAGCTATGGAGCCCTGGAGCTCTGGAGGTATGGAGCTATGGTGCTATGGAGCTCTGAAGCCATGGAGCTCTGGTGCTATGGAGCTCTGGAGCTCTGGAGGTATGGAGCTCTGGAGGTATGGAGCTCTGGAGGTATGGAGCTATGGAGCCCTGGAGCTCTGGAGGTATGGAGCTATGGTGCTATGGAGCTCTGAAGCCATGGAGCTCTGGTGCTATGGAGCTCTGGAGGTATGGAGCTCTGGAGGTATGGAGCTCTGGAGGTATGGAGCCCTGGAGCTCTGGAGGTATGGAGCTATGGTGCTATGGAGCTCTGAAGCCATGGAGCTCTGGTGCTATGGAGCTATGGAGCTCTGGTGCTATGGAGCTATGGAGGTATGGAGCCACCAGCCAGCACCCTCCGTGGCTGGATCAATGGAAGTGTTTTAGGTACCAGGCAGCCAAAGGGCCGAGGCCTCACGCTCGACCACGCCGGCGCAGAGTTCCAGCCGCTCGGATAAGCTCTGTCACTCACCCGCCGCGCAGCCACCGGTAACGGGGAAATGTCGCCGCCTTGTGGACACGCCGTTGTAAATGAATGGGCTTTCGCACTTAGTGCAATTTTCGCCAACTCTCTGACTTAGAGCTATGGAAGTATGGAGCTATGGAGCCACCAGCCACCCAGGCTGGAGCTCTGGAGCTCTGGAGGTATGGAGCTCTGGTGCTATGGAAGTATGGAGCTCTGGTGCTATGGAAGTATGGAGCTATGGAGGTATGGAAGTATGGAGCTATGGAAGTATGGAGCTATGGAGCTCTGGAAGTATGGAGCTATGGAGCTCTGGAGGTATGGAGCCCTGGAGCTATGGAGCCCTGGAGCTATGGAAGTATGGAGCTCTGGTGCTATGGAGCTATGGAGCTCTGGTGCTATGGAGCTATGGAGCTATGGAGCTCTGGAGCTATGGAGCTCTGGAGGTATGGAGCTATGGAGCTATGGAGCTCTGGAGGTATGGAGCTATGGAGCTATGGAAGTATGGAGCTCTGGTGCTATGGAGCTATGGAGCTCTGGTGCTATGGAGCTATGGAGCTCTGGTGCTATGGAGCTATGGAGCTATGGAGCTCTGGAAGTATGGAGCTCTGGTGCTATGGAGCTATGGAGCTCTGGTGCTATGGAGCTATGGAGCTCTGGTGCTATGGAGCTCTGGTGCTATGGAGCTCTGGTGCTATGGAGCTATGGAGCTCTGGTGCTATGGAGCTCTGGAGGTATGGAGCTCTGGAGGTATGGAGCTCTGGAGGTATGGAGCTATGGAGCCCTGGAGCTCTGGAGGTATGGAGCTATGGTGCTATGGAGCTCTGAAGCCATGGAGCTCTGGTGCTATGGAGCTATGGAGCTCTGGTGCTATGGAGCTATGGAGCTATGGAGCTCTGGAAGTATGGAGCTCTGGTGCTATGGAGCTATGGAGCTCTGGTGCTATGGAGCTATGGAGCTCTGGTGCTATGGAGCTATGGAGCTCTGGTGCTATGGAGCTCTGGTGCTATGGAGCTCTGGTGCTATGGAGCTATGGAGCTCTGGTGCTATGGAGCTATGGAGCTCTGGAGGTATGGAGCTCTGGAGGTATGGAGCTCTGGAGGTATGGAGCTATGGAGCCCTGGAGCTCTGGAGGTATGGAGCTATGGTGCTATGGAGCTCTGAAGCCATGGAGCTCTGGTGCTATGGAGCTCTGGAGCTCTGGAGGTATGGAGCTCTGGAGGTATGGAGCTATGGAGCCCTGGAGCTCTGGAGGTATGGAGCTATGGTGCTATGGAGCTCTGAAGCCATGGAGCTCTGGTGCTATGGAGCTCTGGAGCTCTGGAGGTATGGAGCTCTGGAGGTATGGAGCTCTGGAGGTATGGAGGTATGGAGCCCTGGAGCTCTGGAGGTATGGAGCTATGGTGCTATGGAGCTCTGAAGCCATGGAGCTCTGGTGCTATGGAGCTCTGGAGGTATGGAGCTCTGGAGGTATGGAGCCATAGCTCCAGGGCTCCATACCTCCAGAGCTCCATAGCTCCATAGTTCCATACTTCCATAGCTCCATACTTCCATACCTCCATAGCTCCATACTTCCATAGCACCAGAGCTCCATACTTCCATAGCACCAGAGCTCCATACCTCCAGAGCTCCAGAGCTCCAGCCTGGGTGGCTGGTGGCTCCATAGCTCCATACTTCCATAGCTCTAAGTCAGAGAGTTGGCAAAAATTGCACTAAGTGCGAAAGCCCATTCATTTACAACGGCGTGTCCACAAGGCGGCGACATTTCCCCGTTACCGGTGGCTGCGCGGCGGGTGAGTGACAGAGCTTATCCGAGCGGCTGGAACTCTGCGCCGGCGTGGTCGAGCGTGAGGCCTCGGCCCTTTGGCTGCCTGGTACCTAAAACACTTCCATTGATCCAGCCACGGAGGGTGCTGGCTGGTGGCTCCATACCTCCATAGCTCCATAGCACCAGAGCTCCATAGCTCCATAGCACCAGAGCTCCATGGCTTCAGAGCTCCATAGCACCATAGCTCCATACCTCCAGAGCTCCAGGGCTCCATAGCTCCATACCTCCAGAGCTCCATACCTCCAGAGCTCCATACCTCCAGAGCTCCATAGCACCAGAGCTCCATGGCTTCAGAGCTCCATAGCACCATAGCTCCATACCTCCAGAGCTCCAGGGCTCCATAGCTCCATACCTCCAGAGCTCCATACCTCCAGAGCTCCATACCTCCAGAGCTCCAGAGCTCCATAGCACCAGAGCTCCATGGCTTCAGAGCTCCATAGCACCATAGCTCCATACCTCCAGAGCTCCAGGGCTCCATAGCTCCATACCTCCAGAGCTCCATACCTCCAGAGCTCCATAGCACCAGAGCTCCATGGCTTCAGAGCTCCATAGCACCATAGCTCCATACCTCCAGAGCTCCAGGGCTCCATAGCTCCATACCTCCAGAGCTCCATACCTCCAGAGCTCCAGAGCTCCATAGCACCAGAGCTCCATGGCTTCAGAGCTCCATAGCACCATAGCTCCATACCTCCAGAGCTCCAGGGCTCCAAAGCTCCATACCTCCAGAGCTCCATACCTCCAGAGCTCCATACCTCCAGAGCTCCATAGCTCCATAGCACCAGAGCTCCATAGCTCCATAGCACCAGAGCTCCATAGCACCAGAGCTCCATAGCACCAGAGCTCCATAGCTCCATAGCACCAGAGCTCCATAGCTCCATAGCACCAGAGCTCCATAGCTCCATAGCACCAGAGCTCCATACTTCCAGAGCTCCATAGCTCCATAGCTCCATAGCACCAGAGCTCCATAGCTCCATAGCACCAGAGCTCCATAGCTCCATAGCACCAGAGCTCCATACTTCCATAGCTCCATAGCTCCATACCTCCAGAGCTCCATAGCTCCATAGCTCCATACCTCCAGAGCTCCATAGCTCCAGAGCTCCATAGCTCCATAGCACCAGAGCTCCATAGCTCCATAGCACCAGAGCTCCATACTTCCATAGCTCCAGGGCTCCATAGCTCCAGGGCTCCATAGCTCCATACCTCCAGAGCTCCATAGCTCCATACTTCCAGAGCTCCATAGCTCCATAGCACCAGAGCTCCATAGCTCCATAGCACCAGAGCTCCATAGCTCCATAGCACCAGAGCTCCATAGCTCCATAGCACCAGAGCTCCATAGCTCCATAGCTCCAGGGCTCCATAGCTCCATAGCTCCAGGGCTCCATAGCTCCATAGCTCCAGGGCTCCATAGCTCCATAGCTCCATACCTCCAGAGCTCCATACCTCCAGAGCTCCATACCTCCATAGCACCAGAGCTCCATAGCTCCAGGGCTCCAGGGCTCCATAGCTCCATACCTCCAGAGCTCCATAGCTCCATACTTCCAGAGCTCCATAGCTCCATAGCTCCATACTTCCATAGCTCCATAGCTCCATACTTCCATAGCACCTGAGCTCCATACCTCCAGAGCTCCATAGCTCCAGCCTGGGTGGCTGGTGGCTCCATAGCTCCATACTTCCATAGCTCTAAGTCAGAGAGTTGGCGAAAATTGCACTAAGTGCGAAAGCCCATTCATTTACAACGGCGTGTCCGCCAGGCGGCGACATTTCCCCGTTACCGGTGGCTGCGCGGCGGGTGAGTGACAGAGCTTA
Source organism: Syngnathus leptorhynchus (assembly GCF_054491065.1). Classification (NCBI taxonomy): domain Eukaryota; kingdom Metazoa; phylum Chordata; class Actinopteri; order Syngnathiformes; family Syngnathidae; genus Syngnathus; species Syngnathus leptorhynchus. Next base: position 336,314 of record NW_028232010.1, read on the forward strand.
TCCGAGCGGCTGGAACTCTGCGCCGGCGTGGTCGAGCGTGAGGCCTCGGCCCTTTGGCTGCCTGGTACCTAAAACACTTCCATTGATCCAGCCACGGAGGGTGCTGGCTGGTGGCTCCATACCTCCATAGCTCCATAGCACCAGAGCTCCATAGCTCCATAGCACCAGAGCTCCATGGCTTCAGAGCTCCATAGCACCATAGCTCCATACCTCCAGAGCTCCAGGGCTCCATAGCTCCATACCTCCAGAGCTCCATACCTCCAGAGCTCCATACCTCCAGAGCTCCATAGCACCAGAGCTCCATGGCTTCAGAGCTCCATAGCACCATAGCTCCATACCTCCAGAGCTCCAGGGCTCCATAGCTCCATACCTCCAGAGCTCCATACCTCCAGAGCTCCATAGCACCAGAGCTCCATGGCTTCAGAGCTCCATAGCACCATAGCTCCATACCTCCAGAGCTCCAGGGCTCCATAGCTCCATACCTCCAGAGCTCCATACCTCCAGAGCTCCATACCTCCAGAGCTCCAGAGCTCCATAGCACCAGAGCTCCATGGCTTCAGAGCTCCATAGCTCCATACCTCCAGAGCTCCAGGGCTCCATAGCTCCATACCTCCAGAGCTCCATACCTCCAGAGCTCCAGAGCTCCATAGCACCAGAGCTCCATGGCTTCAGAGCTCCATAGCACCATAGCTCCATACCTCCAGAGCTCCAGGGCTCCATAGCTCCATACCTCCAGAGCTCCATACCTCCAGAGCTCCATACCTCCAGAGCTCCATAGCTCCATAGCACCAGAGCTCCATAGCTCCATAGCACCAGAGCTCCATAGCACCAGAACTCCATAGCACCAGAGCTCCATAGCTCCATAGCACCAGAGCTCCATAGCTCCATAGCACCAGAGCTCCATAGCTCCATAGCACCAGAGCTCCATACTTCCAGAGCTCCATAGCTCCATAGCTCCATAGCACCAGAGCTCCATAGCTCCATAGCACCAGAGCTCCATAGCTCCATAGCACCAGAGCTCCATACTTCCATAGCTCCATAGCTCCATACCTCCAGAGCTCCATAGCTCCATAGCTGCATACCTCCAGAGCTCCATAGCTCCAGAGCTCCATAGCTCCATAGCTCCATAGCACCAGAGCTCCATAGCTCCATAGCACCAGAGCTCCATACTTCCATAGCTCCAGGGCTCCATACCTCCAGAGCTCCATAGCTCCATACTTCCAGAGCTCCATAGCTCCATACTTCCATAGCTCCATACTTCCATACCTCCATAGCTCCATACTTCCATAGCACCAGAGCTCCATACTTCCATAGCACCAGAGCTCCATACCTCCAGAGCTCCAGAGCTCCAGCCTGGGTGGCTGGTGGCTCCATAGCTCCATACTTCCATAGCTCTAAGTCAGAGAGTTGGCGAAAATTGCACTAAGTGCGAAAGCCCATTCATTTACAACGGCGTGTCCACAAGGCGGCGACATTTCCCCGTTACCGGTGGCTGCGCGGCGGGTGAGTGACAGAGCTTATCCGAGCGGCTGGAACTCTGCGCCGGCGTGGTCGAGCGTGAGGCCTCGGCCCTTTGGCTGCCTGGTACCTAAAACACTTCCATTGATCCAGCCACGGAGGGTGCTGGCTGGTGGCTCCATACCTCCATAGCTCCATAGCACCAGAGCTCCATAGCTCCATAGCACCAGAGCTCCATGGCTTCAGAGCTCCATAGCACCATAGCTCCATACCTCCAGAGCTCCAGGGCTCCATAGCTCCATACCTCCAGAGCTCCATACCTCCAGAGCTCCATACCTCCAGAGCTCCATAGCACCAGAGCTCCATGGCTTCAGAGCTCCATAGCACCATAGCTCCATACCTCCAGAGCTCCAGGGCTCCATAGCTCCATACCTCCAGAGCTCCATACCTCCAGAGCTCCATACCTCCAGAGCTCCAGAGCTCCATAGCACCAGAGCTCCATGGCTTCAGAGCTCCATAGCACCATAGCTCCATACCTCCAGAGCTCCAGGGCTCCATAGCTCCATACCTCCAGAGTTCCATACCTCCAGAGCTCCAGAGCTCCATAGCACCAGAGCTCCATGGCTTCAGAGCTCCATAGCACCATAGCTCCATACCTCCAGAGCTCCAGGGCTCCATAGCTCCATACCTCCAGAGCTCCATACCTCCAGAGCTCCAGAGCTCCATAGCACCAGAGCTCCATGGCTTCAGAGCTCCATAGCACCATAGCTCCATACCTCCAGAGCTCCAGGGCTCCAAAGCTCCATACCTCCAGAGCTCCATACCTCCAGAGCTCCATACCTCCAGAGCTCCATAGCTCCATAGCACCAGAGCTCCATAGCTCCATAGCACCAGAGCTCCATAGCACCAGAGCTCCATAGCACCAGAGCTCCATAGCTCCATAGCACCAGAGCTCCATAGCTCCATAGCACCAGAGCTCCATAGCTCCATAGCACCAGAGCTCCATACTTCCAGAGCTCCATAGCTCCATAGCTCCATAGCACCAGAGCTCCATAGCTCCATAGCACCAGAGCTCCATAGCTCCATAGCACCAGAGCTCCATACTTCCATAGCTCCATAGCTCCATACCTCCAGAGCTCCATAGCTCCATACCTCCAGAGCTCCATAGCTCCAGAGCTCCATAGCTCCATAGCACCAGAGCTCCATAGCTCCATAGCACCAGAGCTCCATACTTCCATAGCTCCAGGGCTCCATAGCTCCAGGGCTCCATAGCTCCATACCTCCAGAGCTCCATAGCTCCATACTTCCAGAGCTCCATAGCTCCATAGCACCAGAGCTCCATAGCTCCATAGCACCAGAGCTCCATAGCACCATAGCTCCATACCTCCAGAGCTCCAGGGCTCCATAGCTCCATACCTCCAGAGCTCCATACCTCCAGAGCTCCATAGCACCAGAGCTCCATGGCTTCAGAGCTCCATAGCACCATAGCTCCATACCTCCAGAGCTCCAGGGCTCCATAGCTCCATACCTCCAGAGCTCCATACCTCCAGAGCTCCATACCTCCAGAGCTCCAGAGCTCCATAGCACCAGAGCTCCATGGCTTCAGAGCTCCATAGCTCCATACCTCCAGAGCTCCAGGGCTCCATAGCTCCATACCTCCAGAGCTCCATACCTCCAGAGCTCCAGAGCTCCATAGCACCAGAGCTCCATGGCTTCAGAGCTCCATAGCACCATAGCTCCATACCTCCAGAGCTCCAGGGCTCCATAGCTCCATACCTCCAGAGCTCCATACCTCCAGAGCTCCATACCTCCAGAGCTCCATAGCTCCATAGCACCAGAGCTCCATAGCTCCATAGCACCAGAGCTCCATAGCACCAGAACTCCATAGCACCAGAGCTCCATAGCTCCATAGCACCAGAGCTCCATAGCTCCATAGCACCAGAGCTCCATAGCTCCATAGCACCAGAGCTCCATACTTCCAGAGCTCCATAGCTCCATAGCTCCATAGCACCAGAGCTCCATAGCTCCATAGCACCAGAGCTCCATAGCTCCATAGCACCAGAGCTCCATACTTCCATAGCTCCATAGCTCCATACCTCCAGAGCTCCATAGCTCCATAGCTGCATACCTCCAGAGCTCCATAGCTCCAGAGCTCCATAGCTCCATAGCTCCATAGCACCAGAGCTCCATAGCTCCATAGCACCAGAGCTCCATACTTCCATAGCTCCAGGGCTCCATACCTCCAGAGCTCCATAGCTCCATACTTCCAGAGCTCCATAGCTCCATACTTCCATAGCTCCATACTTCCATACCTCCATAGCTCCATACTTCCATAGCACCAGAGCTCCATACTTCCATAGCACCAGAGCTCCATACCTCCAGAGCTCCAGAGCTCCAGCCTGGGTGGCTGGTGGCTCCATAGCTCCATACTTCCATAGCTCTAAGTCAGAGAGTTGGCGAAAATTGCACTAAGTGCGAAAGCCCATTCATTTACAACGGCGTGTCCACAAGGCGGCGACATTTCCCCGTTACCGGTGGCTGCGCGGCGGGTGAGTGACAGAGCTTATCCGAGCGGCTGGAACTCTGCGCCGGCGTGGTCGAGCGTGAGGCCTCGGCCCTTTGGCTGCCTGGTACCTAAAACACTTCCATTGATCCAGCCACGGAGGGTGCTGGCTGGTGGCTCCATACCTCCATAGCTCCATAGCACCAGAGCTCCATAGCTCCATAGCACCAGAGCTCCATGGCTTCAGAGCTCCATAGCACCATAGCTCCATACCTCCAGAGCTCCAGGGCTCCATAGCTCCATACCTCCAGAGCTCCATACCTCCAGAGCTCCATAGCACCAGAGCTCCATGGCTTCAGAGCTCCATAGCACCATAGCTCCATACCTCCAGAGCTCCAGGGCTCCATAGCTCCATACCTCCAGAGCTCCATACCTCCAGAGCTCCATACCTCCAGAGCTCCAGAGCTCCATAGCACCAGAGCTCCATGGCTTCAGAGCTCCATAGCACCATAGCTCCATACCTCCAGAGCTCCAGGGCTCCATAGCTCCATACCTCCAGAGCTCCATACCTCCAGAGCTCCAGAGCTCCATAGCACCAGAGCTCCATGGCTTCAGAGCTCCATAGCACCATAGCTCCATACCTCCAGAGCTCCAGGGCTCCATAGCTCCATACCTCCAGAGCTCCATACCTCCAGAGCTCCAGAGCTCCATAGCACCAGAGCTCCATGGCTTCAGAGCTCCATAGCACCATAGCTCCATACCTCCAGAGCTCCAGGGCTCCAAAGCTCCATACCTCCAGAGCTCCATACCTCCAGAGCTCCATACCTCCAGAGCTCCATAGCTCCATAGCACCAGAGCTCCATAGCTCCATAGCACCAGAGCTCCATAGCACCAGAGCTCCATAGCACCAGAGCTCCATAGCTCCATAGCACCAGAGCTCCATAGCTCCATAGCACCAGAGCTCCATAGCTCCATAGCACCAGAGCTCCATACTTCCAGAGCTCCATAGCTCCATAGCTCCATAGCACCAGAGCTCCATAGCTCCATAGCACCAGAGCTCCATAGCTCCATAGCACCAGAGCTCCATACTTCCATAGCTCCATAGCTCCATACCTCCAGAGCTCCATAGCTCCATACCTCCAGAGCTCCATAGCTCCAGAGCTCCATAGCTCCATAGCACCAGAGCTCCATAGCTCCATAGCACCAGAGCTCCATACTTCCATAGCTCCAGGGCTCCATAGCTCCAGGGCTCCATAGCTCCATACCTCCAGAGCTCCATAGCTCCATACTTCCAGAGCTCCATAGCTCCATAGCACCAGAGCTCCATAGCTCCATAGCACCAGAGCTCCATAGCTCCATAGCACCAGAGCTCCATAGCTCCATAGCACCAGAGCTCCATAGCTCCATAGCACCAGAGCTCCATAGCTCCATAGCACCAGAGCTCCATAGCTCCATAGCACCAGAGCTCCATAGCTCCATAGCTCCAGGGCTCCATAGCTCCATAGCTCCAGGGCTCCATAGCTCCATAGCTCCAGGGCTCCATAGCTCCAGGGCTCCAGGGCTCCATAGCTCCATACCTCCAGAGCTCCATAGCTCCATACTTCCAGAGCTCCATAGCTCCATAGCTCCATACTTCCATAGCTCCATAGCTCCATACTTCCATAGCACCAGAGCTCCATACCTCCAGAGCTCCATAGCTCCAGCCTGGGTGGCTGGTGGCTCCATAGCTCCATACTTCCATAGCTCCAGTCAGAGAGTTGGCGAAAATTGCACTAAGTGCGAAAGCCCATTCATTTACAACGGCGTGTCCACAAGGCGGCGACATTTCCCCGTTACCGGTGGCTGCGAGGCGGGTGAGTGACAGAGCTTATCCGAGCGGCTGGAACTCTGCGCCGGCGTGGTCGAGCGTGAGGCCTCGGCCCTTTGGCTGCCTGGTACCTAAAACACTTCCATTGATCCAGCCACGGAGGGTGCTGGCTGGTGGCTCCATACCTCCATAGCTCCATAGCACCAGAGCTCCATAGCTCCATAGCACCAGAGCTCCATGGCTTCAGAGCTCCATAGCACCATAGCTCCATACCTCCAGAGCTCCAGGGCTCCATAGCTCCATACCTCCAGAGCTCCATACCTCCAGAGCTCCATACCTCCAGAGCTCCATAGCACCAGAGCTCCATGGCTTCAGAGCTCCATAGCACCATAGCTCCATACCTCCAGAGCTCCAGGGCTCCATAGCTCCATACCTCCAGAGCTCCATACCTCCAGAGCTCCATACCTCCAGAGCTCCATAGCACCAGAGCTCCATGGCTTCAGAGCTCCATAGCACCATAGCTCCATACCTCCAGAGCTCCAGGGCTCCATAGCTCCATACCTCCAGAGCTCCATACCTCCAGAGCTCCAGAGCTCCATAGCACCATAGCTCCATAGCACCAGAGCTCCATAGCTCCATAGCACCAGAGCTCCATGGCTTCAGAGCTCCATAGCACCATAGCTCCATACCTCCAGAGCTCCAGGGCTCCATAGCTCCATACCTCCAGAGCTCCATACCTCCAGAGCTCCATACCTCCAGAGCTCCATAGCACCAGAGCTCCATAGCTCCATAGCACCAGAGCTCCATAGCACCAGAGCTCCATAGCACCAGAGCTCCATAGTTCCATAGCACCAGAGCTCCATAGCTCCATAGCACCAGAGCTCCATACTTCCAGAGCTCCATAGCTCCATAGCTCCATAGCACCAGAGCTCCATAGCTCCATAGCACCAGAGCTCCATAGCTCCATAGCACCAGAGCTCCATACTTCCATAGCTCCATAGCTCCATACCTCCAGAGCTCCATAGCTCCATAGCTCCATACCTCCAGAGCTCCATAGCTCCAGAGCTCCATAGCTCCATAGCTCCATAGCACCAGAGCTCCATAGCTCCATAGCACCAGAGCTCCATACTTCCATAGCTCCAGGGCTCCATAGCTCCAGGGCTCCATACCTCCAGAGCTCCATAGCTCCATACTTCCAGAGCTCCATAGCTCCATACTTCCATAGCTCCATACTTCCATACCTCCATAGCTCCATACTTCCATAGCACCAGAGCTCCATACTTCCATAGCACCAGAGCTCCATACCTCCAGAGCTCCAGAGCTCCAGCCTGGGTGGCTGGTGGCTCCATAGCTCCATACTTCCATAGCTCTAAGTCAGAGAGTTGGCGAAAATTGCACTAAGTGCGAAAGCCCATTCATTTACAACGGCGTGTCCACAAGGCGGCGACATTTCCCCGTTACCGGTGGCTGCGCGGCGGGTGAGTGACAGAGCTTATCCGAGCGGCTGGAACTCTGCGCCGGCGTGGTCGAGCGTGAGGCCTCGGCCCTTTGGCTGCCTGGTACCTAAAACACTTCCATTGATCCAGCCACGGAGGGTGCTGGCTGGTGGCTCCATACCTCCATAGCTCCATAGCACCAGAGCTCCATAGCTCCATAGCACCAGAGCTCCATGGCTTCAGAGCTCCATAGCACCATAGCTCCATACCTCCAGAGCTCCAGGGCTCCATAGCTCCATACCTCCAGAGCTCCATACCTCCAGAGCTCCATACCTCCAGAGCTCCATAGCACCAGAGCTCCATGGCTTCAGAGCTCCATAGCACCATAGCTCCATACCTCCAGAGCTCCAGGGCTCCATAGCTCCATACCTCCAGAGCTCCATACCTCCAGAGCTCCATACTTCCAGAGCTCCAGAGCTCCATAGCACCAGAGCTCCATGGCTTCAGAGCTCCATAGCACCATAGCTCCATACCTCCAGAGCTCCAGGGCTCCATAGCTCCATACCTCCAGAGCTCCATACCTCCAGAGCTCCAGAGCTCCATAGCACCAGAGCTCCATGGCTTCAGAGCTCCATAGCACCATAGCTCCATACCTCCAGAGCTCCAGGGCTCCATAGCTCCATACCTCCATACCTCCAGAGCTCCATACCTCCAGAGCTCCAGAGCTCCATAGCACCAGAGCTCCATGGCTTCAGAGCTCCATAGCACCATAGCTCCATACCTCCAGAGCTCCAGGGCTCCATAGCTCCATACCTCCAGAGCTCCATACCTCCAGAGCTCCAGAGCTCCATAGCACCAGAGCTCCATGGCTTCAGAGCTCCATAGCACCATAGCTCCATACCTCCAGAGCTCCAGGGCTCCAAAGCTCCATACCTCCAGAGCTCCATACCTCCAGAGCTCCATACCTCCAGAGCTCCATAGCTCCATAGCACCAGAGCTCCATAGCTCCATAGCACCAGAGCTCCATAGCACCAGAGCTCCATAGCACCAGAGCTCCATAGCTCCATAGCACCAGAGCTCCATAGCTCCATAGCACCAGAGCTCCATAGCTCCATAGCACCAGAGCTCCATACTTCCAGAGCTCCATAGCTCCATAGCTCCATAGCACCAGAGCTCCATAGCTCCATAGCACCAGAGCTCCATAGCACCAGAGCTCCATACTTCCATAGCTCCATAGCTCCATACTTCCAGAGCTCCATAGCTCCATAGCTCCATACCTCCAGAGCTCCATAGCTCCAGAGCTCCATAGCTCCATAGCACCAGAGCTCCATAGCTCCATAGCACCAGAGCTCCATACTTCCATAGCTCCAGGGCTCCATAGCTCCAGGGCTCCATAGCTCCATACCTCCAGAGCTCCATAGCTCCATACTTCCAGAGCTCCATAGCTCCATAGCACCAGAGCTCCATAGCTCCATAGCACCAGAGCTCCATAGCTCCATAGCACCAGAGCTCCATAGCTCCATAGCACCAGAGCTCCATAGCTCCATAGCACCAGAGCTCCATAGCTCCATAGCACCAGAGCTCCATAGCTCCATAGCACCAGAGCTCCATAGCTCCATAGCTCCAGGGCTCCATAGCTCCATAGCTCCAGGGCTCCATAGCTCCATAGCTCCAGGGCTCCATAGCTCCAGGGCTCCAGGGCTCCATAGCTCCATACCTCCAGAGCTCCATAGCTCCATACTTCCAGAGCTCCATAGCTCCATAGCTCCATACTTCCATAGCTCCATAGCTCCATACTTCCATAGCACCAGAGCTCCATACCTCCAGAGCTCCATAGCTCCAGCCTGGGTGGCTGGTGGCTCCATAGCTCCATACTTCCATAGCTCCAGTCAGAGAGTTGGCGAAAATTGCACTAAGTGCGAAAGCCCATTCATTTACAACGGCGTGTCCACAAGGCGGCGACATTTCCCCGTTACCGGTGGCTGCGCGGCGGGTGAGTGACAGAGCTTATCCGAGCGGCTGGAACTCTGCGCCGGCGTGGTCGAGCGTGAGGCCTCGGCCCTTTGGCTGCCTGGTACCTAAAACACTTCCATTGATCCAGCCACGGAGGGTGCTGGCTGGTGGCTCCATACCTCCATAGCTCCATAGCACCAGAGCTCCATAGCTCCATAGCACCAGAGCTCCATGGCTTCAGAGCTCCATAGCACCATAGCTCCATACCTCCAGAGCTCCAGGGCTCCATAGCTCCATACCTCCAGAGCTCCATACCTCCAGAGCTCCATACCTCCAGAGCTCCATAGCACCAGAGCTCCATGGCTTCAGAGCTCCATAGCACCATAGCTCCATACCTCCAGAGCTCCAGGGCTCCATAGCTCCATACCTCCAGAGCTCCATACCTCCAGAGCTCCATACCTCCAGAGCTCCAGAGCTCCATAGCACCAGAGCTCCATGGCTTCAGAGCTCCATAGCACCATAGCTCCATACCTCCAGAGCTCCAGGGCTCCATAGCTCCATACCTCCAGAGCTCCATACCTCCAGAGCTCCATACCTCCAGAGCTCCAGAGCTCCATAGCACCAGAGCTCCATGGCTTCAGAGCTCCATAGCACCATAGCTCCATACCTCCAGAGCTCCAGGGCTCCATAGCTCCATACCTCCAGAGCTCCATACCTCCAGAGCTCCAGAGCTCCATAGCACCAGAGCTCCATGGCTTCAGAGCTCCATAGCACCATAGCTCCATACCTCCAGAGCTCCAGGGCTCCATAGCTCCATACCTCCAGAGCTCCATACCTCCAGAGCTCCATACCTCCAGAGCTCCATAGCTCCATAGCACCAGAGCTCCATAGCTCCATAGCACCAGAGCTCCATAGCACCAGAGCTCCATAGCACCAGAGCTCCATAGCTCCATAGCACCAGAGCTCCATAGCTCCATAGCACCAGAGCTCCATAGCTCCATAGCACCAGAGCTCCATACTTCCAGAGCTCCATAGCTCCATAGCTCCATAGCACCAGAGCTCCATAGCTCCATAGCACCAGAGCTCCATGGCTTCAGAGCTCCATAGCACCATAGCTCCATACCTCCAGAGCTCCAGGGCTCCATAGCTCCATACCTCCAGAGCTCCATACCTCCAGAGCTCCATACCTCCAGAGCTCCATAGCACCAGAGCTCCATAGCTCCATAGCACCAGAGCTCCATAGCACCAGAGCTCCATAGCACCAGAGCTCCATAGCTCCATAGCACCAGAGCTCCATAGCTCCATAGCACCAGAGCTCCATACTTCCAGAGCTCCATAGCTCCATAGCTCCATAGCACCAGAGCTCCATAGCTCCATAGCACCAGAGCTCCATAGCTCCATAGCACCAGAGCTCCATACTTCCATAGCTCCATAGCTCCATACCTCCAGAGCTCCATAGCTCCATAGCTCCATACCTCCAGAGCTCCATAGCTCCAGAGCTCCATAGCTCCATAGCTCCATAGCACCAGAGCTCCATAGCTCCATAGCACCAGAGCTCCATACTTCCATAGCTCCAGGGCTCCATAGCTCCAGGGCTCCATACCTCCAGAGCTCCATAGCTCCATACTTCCAGAGCTCCATAGCTCCATACTTCCATAGCTCCATACTTCCATACCTCCATAGCTCCATACTTCCATAGCACCAGAGCTCCATACTTCCATAGCACCAGAGCTCCATACCTCCAGAGCTCCAGAGCTCCAGCCTGGGTGGCTGGTGGCTCCATAGCTCCATACTTCCATAGCTCTAAGTCAGAGAGTTGGCGAAAATTGCACTAAGTGCGAAAGCCCATTCATTTACAACGGCGTGTCCACAAGGCGGCGACATTTCCCCGTTACCGGTGGCTGCGCGGCGGGTGAGTGACAGAGCTTATCCGAGCGGCTGGAACTCTGCGCCGGCGTGGTCGAGCGTGAGGCCTCGGCCCTTTGGCTGCCTGGTACCTAAAACACTTCCATTGATCCAGCCACGGAGGGTGCTGGCTGGTGGCTCCATACCTCCATAGCTCCATAGCACCAGAGCTCCATAGCTCCATAGCACCAGAGCTCCATGGCTTCAGAGCTCCATAGCACCATAGCTCCATACCTCCAGAGCTCCAGGGCTCCATAGCTCCATACCTCCAGAGCTCCATACCTCCAGAGCTCCATACCTCCAGAGCTCCATAGCACCAGAGCTCCATGGCTTCAGAGCTCCATAGCACCATAGCTCCATACCTCCAGAGCTCCAGGGCTCCATAGCTCCATACCTCCAGAGCTCCATACCTCCAGAGCTCCATACCTCCAGAGCTCCAGAGCTCCATAGCACCAGAGCTCCATGGCTTCAGAGCTCCATAGCACCATAGCTCCATACCTCCAGAGCTCCAGGGCTCCATAGCTCCATACCTCCAGAGCTCCATACCTCCAGAGCTCCAGAGCTCCATAGCACCAGAGCTCCATGGCTTCAGAGCTCCATAGCACCATAGCTCCATACCTCCAGAGCTCCAGGGCTCCATAGCTCCATACCTCCAGAGCTCCATACCTCCAGAGCTCCAGAGCTCCATAGCACCAGAGCTCCATGGCTTCAGAGCTCCATAGCACCATAGCTCCATACCTCCAGAGCTCCAGGGCTCCAAAGCTCCATACCTCCAGAGCTCCATACCTCCAGAGCTCCATACCTCCAGAGCTCCATAGCTCCATAGCACCAGAGCTCCATAGCTCCATAGCACCAGAGCTCCATAGCACCAGAGCTCCATAGCACCAGAGCTCCATAGCTCCATAGCACCAGAGCTCCATAGCTCCATAGCACCAGAGCTCCATAGCTCCATAGCACCAGAGCTCCATACTTCCAGAGCTCCATAGCTCCATAGCTCCATAGCACCAGAGCTCCATAGCTCCATAGCACCAGAGCTCCATAGCTCCATAGCACCAGAGCTCCATACTTCCATAGCTCCATAGCTCCATACCTCCAGAGCTCCATAGCTCCATAGCTCCATACCTCCAGAGCTCCATAGCTCCAGAGCTCCATAGCTCCATAGCACCAGAGCTCCATAGCTCCATAGCACCAGAGCTCCATACTTCCATAGCTCCAGGGCTCCATAGCTCCAGGGCTCCATAGCTCCATACCTCCAGAGCTCCATAGCTCCATACTTCCAGAGCTCCATAGCTCCATAGCACCAGAGCTCCATAGCTCCATAGCACCAGAGCTCCATAGCTCCATAGCACCAGAGCTCCATAGCTCCATAGCACCAGAGCTCCATAGCTCCATAGCTCCAGGGCTCCATAGCTCCATAGCTCCAGGGCTCCATAGCTCCATAGCTCCAGGGCTCCATAGCTCCATAGCTCCATACCTCCAGAGCTCCATACCTCCAGAGCTCCATACCTCCATAGCACCAGAGCTCCATAGCTCCAGGGCTCCAGGGCTCCATAGCTCCATACCTCCAGAGCTCCATAGCTCCATACTTCCAGAGATCCATAGCTCCATAGCTCCATACTTCCATAGCTCCATAGCTCCATACTTCCATAGCACCTGAGCTCCATACCTCCAGAGCTCCATAGCTCCAGCCTGGGTGGCTGGTGGCTCCATAGCTCCATACTTCCATAGCTCTAAGTCAGAGAGTTGGCGAAAATTGCACTAAGTGCGAAAGCCCATTCATTTACAACGGCGTGTCCGCCAGGCGGCGACATTTCCCCGTTACCGGTGGCTGCGCGGCGGGTGAGTGACAGAGCTTATCCGAGCGGCTGGAACTCTGCGCCGGCGTGGTCGAGCGTGAGGCCTCGGCCCTTTGGCTGCCTGGTACCTAAAACACTTCCATTGATCCAGCCACGGAGGGTGCTGGCTGGTGGCTCCATACCTCCATAGCTCCATAGCACCAGAGCTCCATAGCTCCATAGCACCAGAGCTCCATGGCTTCAGAGCTCCATAGCACCATAGCTCCATACCTCCAGAGCTCCAGGGCTCCATAGCTCCATACCTCCAGAGCTCCATACCTCCAGAGCTCCATACCTCCAGAGCTCCATAGCACCAGAGCTCCATGGCTTCAGAGCTCCATAGCACCATAGCTCCATACCTCCAGAGCTCCAGGGCTCCATAGCTCCATACCTCCAGAGCTCCATACCTCCAGAGCTCCATACCTCCAGAGCTCCATAGCACCAGAGCTCCATGGCTTCAGAGCTCCATAGCACCATAGCTCCATACCTCCATAGCTCCATACCTCCAGAGCTCCATACCTCCAGAGCTCCATACCTCCAGAGCTCCATAGCACCAGAGCTCCATGGCTTCAGAGCTTCAGAGCTCCATAGCTCCATACCTCCAGAGCTCCAGGGCTCCATAGCTCCATACCTCCAGAGCTCCATACCTCCAGAGCTCCAGAGCTCCATAGCACCAGAGCTCCATGGCTTCAGAGCTCCATAGCACCATAGCTCCATACCTCCAGAGCTCCAGGGCTCCATAGCTCCATACCTCCAGAGCTCCATACCTCCAGAGCTCCATACCTCCAGAGCTCCAGAGCTCCATAGCACCAGAGCTCCATGGCTTCAGAGCTCCATAGCACCATAGCTCCATACCTCCAGAGCTCCAGGGCTCCATAGCTCCATACCTCCAGAGCTCCATACCTCCAGAGCTCCAGAGCTCCATAGCACCAGAGCTCCATGGCTTCAGAGCTCCATAGCAACCTAGCTCCATACCTCCAGAGCTCCAGGGCTCCATAGCTCCATACCTCCAGAGCTCCATACCTCCAGAGCTCCAGAGCTCCATAGCACCAGAGCTCCATGGCTTCAGAGCTCCATAGCACCATAGCTCCATACCTCCAGAGCTCCAGGGCTCCAAAGCTCCATACCTCCAGAGCTCCATACCTCCAGAGCTCCATACCTCCAGAGCTCCATAGCTCCATAGCACCAGAGCTCCATAGCTCCATAGCACCAGAGCTCCATAGCACCAGAGCTCCATAGCACCAGAGCTCCATAGCTCCATAGCACCAGAGCTCCATAGCTCCATAGCACCAGAGCTCCATAGCTCCATAGCACCAGAGCTCCATACTTCCAGAGCTCCATAGCTCCATAGCACCAGAGCTCCATAGCTCCATAGCACCAGAGCTCCATAGCTCCATAGCACCAGAGCTCCATACTTCCATAGCTCCATAGCTCCATACCTCCAGAGCTCCATAGCTCCATAGCTCCATAGCTCCATACCTCCAGAGCTCCATAGCTCCAGAGCTCCATAGCTCCATAGCACCAGAGCTCCATAGCTCCATAGCACCAGAGCTCCATACTTCCATAGCTCCAGGGCTCCATAGCTCCAGGGCTCCATAGCTCCATACCTCCAGAGCTCCATAGCTCCATACTTCCAGAGCTCCATAGCTCCATAGCACCAGAGCTCCATAGCTCCATAGCACCAGAGCTCCATAGCTCCATAGCACCAGAGCTCCATAGCTCCATAGCACCAGAGCTCCATAGCTCCATAGCTCCAGGGCTCCATAGCTCCATAGCTCCAGGGCTCCATAGCTCCATAGCTCCAGGGCTCCATAGCTCCATAGCTCCATACCTCCAGAGCTCCATACCTCCAGAGCTCCATACCTCCATAGCACCAGAGCTCCATAGCTCCAGGGCTCCAGGGCTCCATAGCTCCATACCTCCAGAGCTCCATAGCTCCATACTTCCAGAGCTCCATAGCTCCATAGCTCCATACTTCCATAGCTCCATAGCTCCATACTTCCATAGCACCTGAGCTCCATACCTCCAGAGCTCCATAGCTCCAGCCTGGGTGGCTGGTGGCTCCATAGCTCCATACTTCCATAGCTCTAAGTCAGAGAGTTGGCGAAAATTGCACTAAGTGCAAAAGCCCATTCATTTACAACGGCGTGTCCGCCAGGCGGCGACATTTCCCCGTTACCGGTGGCTGCGCGGCGGGTGAGTGACAGAGCTTATCCGAGCGGCTGGACCTCTGCGCCGGCGTGGTCGAGCGTGAGGCCTCGGCCCTTTGGCTGCCTGGTACCTAAAACACTTCCATTGATCCAGCCACGGAGGGTGCTGGCTGGTGGCTCCATACCTCCATAGCTCCATAGCACCAGAGCTCCATAGCTCCATAGCACCAGAGCTCCATGGCTTCAGAGCTCCATAGCACCATAGCTCCATACCTCCAGAGCTCCAGGGCTCCATAGCTCCATACCTCCAGAGCTCCATACCTCCAGAGCTCCATACCTCCAGAGCTCCATAGCACCAGAGCTCCATGGCTTCAGAGCTCCATAGCACCATAGCTCCATACCTCCAGAGCTCCAGGGCTCCATAGCTCCATACCTCCAGAGCTCCATACCTCCAGAGCTCCATACCTCCAGAGCTCCATAGCACCAGAGCTCCATGGCTTCAGAGCTCCATAGCACCATAGCTCCATACCTCCAGAGCTCCAGGGCTCCATAGCTCCATACCTCCAGAGCTCCATACCTCCAGAGCTCCATACCTCCAGAGCTCCAGAGCTCCATAGCACCAGAGCTCCATGGCTTCAGAGCTCCATAGCTCCATACCTCCAGAGCTCCAGGGCTCCATAGCTCCATACCTCCAGAGCTCCATACCTCCAGAGCTCCAGAGCTCCATAGCACCAGAGCTCCATGGCTTCAGAGCTCCATAGCACCATAGCTCCATACCTCCAGAGCTCCAGGGCTCCATAGCTCCATACCTCCAGAGCTCCATACCTCCAGAGCTCCATACCTCCAGAGCTCCATAGCTCCATAGCACCAGAGCTCCATAGCTCCATAGCACCAGAGCTCCATAGCACCAGAGCTCCATAGCACCAGAGCTCCATAGCTCCATAGCACCAGAGCTCCATAGCTCCATAGCACCAGAGCTCCATAGCTCCATAGCACCAGAGCTCCATACTTCCAGAGCTCCATAGCTCCATAGCTCCATAGCACCAGAGCTCCATAGCTCCATAGCACCAGAGCTCCATAGCTCCATAGCACCAGAGCTCCATACTTCCATAGCTCCATAGCTCCATACCTCCAGAGCTCCATAGCTCCATAGCTGCATACCTCCAGAGCTCCATAGCTCCAGAGCTCCATAGCTCCATAGCTCCATAGCACCAGAGCTCCATAGCTCCATAGCACCAGAGCTCCATACTTCCATAGCTCCAGGGCTCCATAGCTCCAGGGCTCCATACCTCCAGAGCTCCATAGCTCCATACTTCCAGAGCTCCATAGCTCCATACTTCCATACCTCCATAGCTCCATACTTCCATAGCACCAGAGCTCCATACTTCCATAGCACCAGAGCTCCATACCTCCAGAGCTCCAGAGCTCCAGCCTGGGTGGCTGGTGGCTCCATAGCTCCATACTTCCATAGCTCTAAGTCAGAGAGTTGGCGAAAATTGCACTAAGTGCGAAAGCCCATTCATTTACAACGGCGTGTCCACAAGGCGGCGACATTTCCCCGTTACCGGTGGCTGCGCGGCGGGTGAGTGACAGAGCTTATCCGAGCGGCTGGAACTCTGCGCCGGCGTGGTCGAGCGTGAGGCCTCGGCCCTTTGGCTGCCTGGTACCTAAAACACTTCCATTGATCCAGCCACGGAGGGTGCTGGCTGGTGGCTCCATACCTCCATAGCTCCATAGCACCAGAGCTCCATAGCTCCATAGCACCAGAGCTCCATGGCTTCAGAGCTCCATAGCACCATAGCTCCATACCTCCAGAGCTCCAGGGCTCCATAGCTCCATACCTCCAGAGCTCCATACCTCCAGAGCTCCATACCTCCAGAGCTCCATAGCACCAGAGCTCCATGGCTTCAGAGCTCCATAGCACCATAGCTCCATACCTCCAGAGCTCCAGGGCTCCATAGCTCCATACCTCCAGAGCTCCATACCTCCAGAGCTCCATACCTCCAGAGCTCCAGAGCTCCATAGCACCAGAGCTCCATGGCTTCAGAGCTCCATAGCACCATAGCTCCATACCTCCAGAGCTCCAGGGCTCCATAGCTCCATACCTCCAGAGCTCCATACCTCCAGAGCTCCAGAGCTCCATAGCACCAGAGCTCCATGGCTTCAGAGCTCCATAGCACCATAGCTCCATACCTCCAGAGCTCCAGGGCTCCATAGCTCCATACCTCCAGAGCTCCATACCTCCAGAGCTCCAGAGCTCCATAGCACCAGAGCTCCATGGCTTCAGAGCTCCATAGCACCATAGCTCCATACCTCCAGAGCTCCAGGGCTCCAAAGCTCCATACCTCCAGAGCTCCATACCTCCAGAGCTCCATACCTCCAGAGCTCCATAGCTCCATAGCACCAGAGCTCCATAGCTCCATAGCACCAGAGCTCCATAGCACCAGAGCTCCATAGCACCAGAGCTCCATAGCTCCATAGCACCAGAGCTCCATAGCTCCATAGCACCAGAGCTCCATAGCTCCATAGCACCAGAGCTCCATACTTCCAGAGCTCCATAGCTCCATAGCTCCATAGCACCAGAGCTCCATAGCTCCATAGCACCAGAGCTCCATAGCTCCATAGCACCAGAGCTCCATACTTCCATAGCTCCATAGCTCCATACCTCCAGAGCTCCATAGCTCCATAGCTCCATACCTCCAGAGCTCCATAGCTCCAGAGCTCCATAGCTCCATAGCACCAGAGCTCCATAGCTCCATAGCACCAGAGCTCCATACTTCCATAGCTCCAGGGCTCCATAGCTCCAGGGCTCCATAGCTCCATACCTCCAGAGCTCCATAGCTCCATACTTCCAGAGCTCCATAGCTCCATAGCACCAGAGCTCCATAGCTCCATAGCACCAGAGCTCCATAGCTCCATAGCACCAGAGCTCCATAGCTCCATAGCACCAGAGCTCCATAGCTCCATAGCTCCAGGGCTCCATAGCTCCATAGCTCCAGGGCTCCATAGCTCCATAGCTCCAGGGCTCCATAGCTCCATAGCTCCATACCTCCAGAGCTCCATACCTCCAGAGCTCCATACCTCCATAGCACCAGAGCTCCATAGCTCCAGGGCTCCAGGGCTCCATAGCTCCATACCTCCAGAGCTCCATAGCTCCATACTTTCAGAGCTCCATAGCTCCATAGCTCCATACTTCCATAGCTCCATAGCTCCATACTTCCATAGCACCTGAGCTCCATACCTCCAGAGCTCCATAGCTCCAGCCTGGGTGGCTGGTGGCTCCATAGCTCCATACTTCCATAGCTCTAAGTCAGAGAGTTGGCGAAAATTGCACTAAGTGCGAAAGCCCATTCATTTACAACGGCGTGTCCGCCAGGCGGCGACATTTCCCCGTTACCGGTGGCTGCGCGGCGGGTGAGTGACAGAGCTTATCCGAGCGGCTGGAACTCTGCGCCGGCGTGGTCGAGCGTGAGGCCTCGGCCCTTTGGCTGCCTGGTACCTAAAACACTTCCATTGATCCAGCCACGGAGGGTGCTGGCTGGTGGCTCCATACCTCCATAGCTCCATAGCACCAGAGCTCCATAGCTCCATAGCACCAGAGCTCCATGGCTTCAGAGCTCCATAGCACCATAGCTCCATACCTCCAGAGCTCCAGGGCTCCATAGCTCCATACCTCCAGAGCTCCATACCTCCAGAGCTCCATACCTCCAGAGCTCCATAGCACCAGAGCTCCATGGCTTCAGAGCTCCATAGCACCATAGCTCCATACCTCCAGAGCTCCAGGGCTCCATAGCTCCATACCTCCAGAGCTCCATACCTCCAGAGCTCCATACCTCCAGAGCTCCATAGCACCAGAGCTCCATGGCTTCAGAGCTCCATAGCACCATAGCTCCATACCTCCAGAGCTCCAGGGCTCCATAGCTCCATACCTCCAGAGCTCCATACCTCCAGAGCTCCATACCTCCAGAGCTCCAGAGCTCCATAGCACCAGAGCTCCATGGCTTCAGAGCTCCATAGCTCCATACCTCCAGAGCTCCAGGGCTCCATAGCTCCATACCTCCAGAGCTCCATACCTCCAGAGCTCCAGAGCTCCATAGCACCAGAGCTCCATGGCTTCAGAGCTCCATAGCACCATAGCTCCATACCTCCAGAGCTCCAGGGCTCCATAGCTCCATACCTCCAGAGCTCCATACCTCCAGAGCTCCATACCTCCAGAGCTCCATAGCTCCATAGCACCAGAGCTCCATAGCTCCATAGCACCAGAGCTCCATAGCACCAGAGCTCCATAGCACCAGAGCTCCATAGCTCCATAGCACCAGAGCTCCATAGCTCCATAGCACCAGAGCTCCATAGCTCCATAGCACCAGAGCTCCATACTTCCAGAGCTCCATAGCTCCATAGCTCCATAGCACCAGAGCTCCATAGCTCCATAGCACCAGAGCTCCATAGCTCCATAGCACCAGAGCTCCATACTTCCATAGCTCCATAGCTCCATACCTCCAGAGCTCCATAGCTCCATAGCTGCATACCTCCAGAGCTCCATAGCTCCAGAGCTCCATAGCTCCATAGCTCCATAGCACCAGAGCTCCATAGCTCCATAGCACCAGAGCTCCATACTTCCATAGCTCCAGGGCTCCATACCTCCAGAGCTCCATAGCTCCATACTTCCAGAGCTCCATAGCTCCATACTTCCATAGCTCCATACTTCCATACCTCCATAGCTCCATACTTCCATAGCACCAGAGCTCCATACTTCCATAGCACCAGAGCTCCATACCTCCAGAGCTCCAGAGCTCCAGCCTGGGTGGCTGGTGGCTCCATAGCTCCATACTTCCATAGCTCTAAGTCAGAGAGTTGGCGAAAATTGCACTAAGTGCGAAAGCCCATTCATTTACAACGGCGTGTCCACAAGGCGGCGACATTTCCCCGTTACCGGTGGCTGCGCGGCGGGTGAGTGACAGAGCTTATCCGAGCGGCTGGAACTCTGCGCCGGCGTGGTCGAGCGTGAGGCCTCGGCCCTTTGGCTGCCTGGTACCTAAAACACTTCCATTGATCCAGCCACGGAGGGTGCTGGCTGGTGGCTCCATACCTCCATAGCTCCATAGCACCAGAGCTCCATAGCTCCATAGCACCAGAGCTCCATGGCTTCAGAGCTCCATAGCACCATAGCTCCATACCTCCAGAGCTCCAGGGCTCCATAGCTCCATACCTCCAGAGCTCCATACCTCCAGAGCTCCATAGCACCAGAGCTCCATGGCTTCAGAGCTCCATAGCACCATAGCTCCATACCTCCAGAGCTCCAGGGCTCCATAGCTCCATACCTCCAGAGCTCCATACCTCCAGAGCTCCAGAGCTCCATAGCACCAGAGCTCCATGGCTTCAGAGCTCCATAGCTCCATACCTCCAGAGCTCCAGGGCTCCATAGCTCCATACCTCCAGAGCTCCATACCTCCAGAGCTCCAGAGCTCCATAGCACCAGAGCTCCATGGCTTCAGAGCTCCATAGCACCATAGCTCCATACCTCCAGAGCTCCAGGGCTCCATAGCTCCATACCTCCAGAGCTCCATACCTCCAGAGCTCCATACCTCCAGAGCTCCATAGCTCCATAGCACCAGAGCTCCATAGCTCCATAGCACCAGAGCTCCATAGCACCAGAGCTCCATAGCACCAGAGCTCCATAGCTCCATAGCACCAGAGCTCCATAGCTCCATAGCACCAGAGCTCCATAGCTCCATAGCACCAGAGCTCCATACTTCCAGAGCTCCATAGCTCCATAGCTCCATAGCACCAGAGCTCCATAGCTCCATAGCACCAGAGCTCCATAGCTCCATAGCACCAGAGCTCCATACTTCCATAGCTCCATAGCTCCATACCTCCAGAGCTCCATAGCTCCATAGCTGCATACCTCCAGAGCTCCATAGCTCCAGAGCTCCATAGCTCCATAGCTCCATAGCACCAGAGCTCCATAGCTCCATAGCACCAGAGCTCCATACTTCCATAGCTCCAGGGCTCCATACCTCCAGAGCTCCATAGCTCCATACTTCCAGAGCTCCATAGCTCCATACTTCCATAGCTCCATACTTCCATACCTCCATAGCTCCATACTTCCATAGCACCAGAGCTCCATACTTCCATAGCACCAGAGCTCCATACCTCCAGAGCTCCAGAGCTCCAGCCTGGGTGGCTGGTGGCTCCATAGCTCCATACTTCCATAGCTCTAAGTCAGAGAGTTGGCGAAAATTGCACTAAGTGCGAAAGCCCATTCATTTACAACGGCGTGTCCACAAGGCGGCGACATTTCCCCGTTACCGGTGGCTGCGCGGCGGGTGAGTGACAGAGCTTATCCGAGCGGCTGGAACTCTGCGCCGGCGTGGTCGAGCGTGAGGCCTCGGCCCTTTGGCTGCCTGGTACCTAAAACACTTCCATTGATCCAGCCACGGAGGGTGCTGGCTGGTGGCTCCATACCTCCATAGCTCCATAGCACCAGAGCTCCATAGCTCCATAGCACCAGAGCTCCATGGCTTCAGAGCTCCATAGCACCATAGCTCCATACCTCCAGAGCTCCAGGGCTCCATAGCTCCATACCTCCAGAGCTCCATACCTCCAGAGCTCCATACCTCCAGAGCTCCATAGCACCAGAGCTCCATGGCTTCAGAGCTCCATAGCACCATAGCTCCATACCTCCAGAGCTCCAGGGCTCCATAGCTCCATACCTCCAGAGCTCCATACCTCCAGAGCTCCATACCTCCAGAGCTCCAGAGCTCCATAGCACCAGAGCTCCATGGCTTCAGAGCTCCATAGCACCATAGCTCCATACCTCCAGAGCTCCAGGGCTCCATAGCTCCATACCTCCAGAGCTCCATACCTCCAGAGCTCCAGAGCTCCATAGCACCAGAGCTCCATGGCTTCAGAGCTCCATAGCACCATAGCTCCATACCTCCAGAGCTCCAGGGCTCCATAGCTCCATACCTCCAGAGCTCCATACCTCCAGAGCTCCAGAGCTCCATAGCACCAGAGCTCCATGGCTTCAGAGCTCCATAGCACCATAGCTCCATACCTCCAGAGCTCCAGGGCTCCAAAGCTCCATACCTCCAGAGCTCCATACCTCCAGAGCTCCATACCTCCAGAGCTCCATAGCTCCATAGCACCAGAGCTCCATAGCTCCATAGCACCAGAGCTCCATAGCACCAGAGCTCCATAGCACCAGAGCTCCAAAGCTCCATAGCACCAGAGCTCCATAGCTCCATAGCACCAGAGCTCCATAGCTCCATAGCACCAGAGCTCCATACTTCCAGAGCTCCATAGCTCCATAGCTCCATAGCACCAGAGCTCCATAGCTCCATAGCACCAGAGCTCCATAGCTCCATAGCACCAGAGCTCCATACTTCCATAGCTCCATAGCTCCATACCTCCAGAGCTCCATAGCTCCATAGCTCCATACCTCCAGAGCTCCATAGCTCCAGAGCTCCATAGCTCCATAGCACCAGAGCTCCATAGCTCCATAGCACCAGAGCTCCATACTTCCATAGCTCCAGGGCTCCATAGCTCCAGGGCTCCATAGCTCCATACCTCCAGAGCTCCATAGCTCCATACTTCCAGAGCTCCATAGCTCCATAGCACCAGAGCTCCATAGCTCCATAGCACCAGAGCTCCATAGCTCCATAGCACCAGAGCTCCATAGCTCCATAGCACCAGAGCTCCATAGCTCCATAGCTCCAGGGCTCCATAGCTCCATAGCTCCAGGGCTCCATAGCTCCATAGCTCCAGGGCTCCATAGCTCCATAGCTCCATACCTCCAGAGCTCCATACCTCCAGAGCTCCATACCTCCATAGCACCAGAGCTCCATAGCTCCAGGGCTCCAGGGCTCCATAGCTCCATACCTCCAGAGCTCCATAGCTCCATACTTCCAGAGATCCATAGCTCCATAGCTCCATACTTCCATAGCTCCATAGCTCCATACTTCCATAGCACCTGAGCTCCATACCTCCAGAGCTCCATAGCTCCAGCCTGGGTGGCTGGTGGCTCCATAGCTCCATACTTCCATAGCTCTAAGTCAGAGAGTTGGCGAAAATTGCACTAAGTGCGAAAGCCCATTCATTTACAACGGCGTGTCCGCCAGGCGGCGACATTTCCCCGTTACCGGTGGCTGCGCGGCGGGTGAGTGACAGAGCTTATCCGAGCGGCTGGAACTCTGCGCCGGCGTGGTCGAGCGTGAGGCCTCGGCCCTTTGGCTGCCTGGTACCTAAAACACTTCCATTGATCCAGCCACGGAGGGTGCTGGCTGGTGGCTCCATACCTCCATAGCTCCATAGCACCAGAGCTCCATAGCTCCATAGCACCAGAGCTCCATGGCTTCAGAGCTCCATAGCACCATAGCTCCATACCTCCAGAGCTCCAGGGCTCCATAGCTCCATACCTCCAGAGCTCCATACCTCCAGAGCTCCATACCTCCAGAGCTCCATAGCACCAGAGCTCCATGGCTTCAGAGCTCCATAGCACCATAGCTCCATACCTCCAGAGCTCCAGGGCTCCATAGCTCCATACCTCCAGAGCTCCATACCTCCAGAGCTCCATACCTCCAGAGCTCCATAGCACCAGAGCTCCATGGCTTCAGAGCTCCATAGCACCATAGCTCCATACCTCCATAGCTCCATACCTCCAGAGCTCCATACCTCCAGAGCTCCATACCTCCAGAGCTCCATAGCACCAGAGCTCCATGGCTTCAGAGCTTCAGAGCTCCATAGCTCCATACCTCCAGAGCTTTAGGGCTCCATAGCTCCATACCTCCAGAGCTCCATACCTCCAGAGCTCCAGAGCTCCATAGCACCAGAGCTCCATGGCTTCAGAGCTCCATAGCACCATAGCTCCATACCTCCAGAGCTCCAGGGCTCCATAGCTCCATACCTCCAGAGCTCCATACCTCCAGAGCTCCATACCTCCAGAGCTCCAGAGCTCCATAGCACCAGAGCTCCATGGCTTCAGAGCTCCATAGCACCATAGCTCCATACCTCCAGAGCTCCAGGGCTCCATAGCTCCATACCTCCAGAGCTCCATACCTCCAGAGCTCCAGAGCTCCATAGCACCAGAGCTCCATGGCTTCAGAGCTCCATAGCAACCTAGCTCCATACCTCCAGAGCTCCAGGGCTCCATAGCTCCATACCTCCAGAGCTCCATACCTCCAGAGCTCCAGAGCTCCATAGCACCAGAGCTCCATGGCTTCAGAGCTCCATAGCACCATAGCTCCATACCTCCAGAGCTCCAGGGCTCCAAAGCTCCATACCTCCAGAGCTCCATACCTCCAGAGCTCCATACCTCCAGAGCTCCATAGCTCCATAGCACCAGAGCTCCATAGCTCCATAGCACCAGAGCTCCATAGCACCAGAGCTCCATAGCACCAGAGCTCCATAGCTCCATAGCACCAGAGCTCCATAGCTCCATAGCACCAGAGCTCCATAGCTCCATAGCACCAGAGCTCCATACTTCCAGAGCTCCATAGCTCCATAGCACCAGAGCTCCATAGCTCCATAGCACCAGAGCTCCATAGCTCCATAGCACCAGAGCTCCATACTTCCATAGCTCCATAGCTCCATACCTCCAGAGCTCCATAGCTCCATAGCTCCATAGCTCCATACCTCCAGAGCTCCATAGCTCCAGAGCTCCATAGCTCCATAGCACCAGAGCTCCATAGCTCCATAGCACCAGAGCTCCATACTTCCATAGCTCCAGGGCTCCATAGCTCCAGGGCTCCATAGCTCCATACCTCCAGAGCTCCATAGCTCCATACTTCCAGAGCTCCATAGCTCCATAGCACCAGAGCTCCATAGCTCCATAGCACCAGAGCTCCATAGCTCCATAGCACCAGAGCTCCATAGCTCCATAGCACCAGAGCTCCATAGCTCCATAGCTCCAGGGCTCCATAGCTCCATAGCTCCAGGGCTCCATAGCTCCATAGCTCCAGGGCTCCATAGCTCCATAGCTCCATACCTCCAGAGCTCCATACCTCCAGAGCTCCATACCTCCATAGCACCAGAGCTCCATAGCTCCAGGGCTCCAGGGCTCCATAGCTCCATACCTCCAGAGCTCCATAGCTCCATACTTCCAGAGCTCCATAGCTCCATAGCTCCATACTTCCATAGCTCCATAGCTCCATACTTCCATAGCACCTGAGCTCCATACCTCCAGAGCTCCATAGCTCCAGCCTGGGTGGCTGGTGGCTCCATAGCTCCATACTTCCATAGCTCTAAGTCAGAGAGTTGGCGAAAATTGCACTAAGTGCAAAAGCCCATTCATTTACAACGGCGTGTCCGCCAGGCGGCGACATTTCCCCGTTACCGGTGGCTGCGCGGCGGGTGAGTGACAGAGCTTATCCGAGCGGCTGGACCTCTGCGCCGGCGTGGTCGAGCGTGAGGCCTCGGCCCTTTGGCTGCCTGGTACCTAAAACACTTCCATTGATCCAGCCACGGAGGGTGCTGGCTGGTGGCTCCATACCTCCATAGCTCCATAGCACCAGAGCTCCATAGCTCCATAGCACCAGAGCTCCATGGCTTCAGAGCTCCATAGCACCATAGCTCCATACCTCCAGAGCTCCAGGGCTCCATAGCTCCATACCTCCAGAGCTCCATACCTCCAGAGCTCCATACCTCCAGAGCTCCATAGCACCAGAGCTCCATGGCTTCAGAGCTCCATAGCACCATAGCTCCATACCTCCAGAGCTCCAGGGCTCCATAGCTCCATACCTCCAGAGCTCCATACCTCCAGAGCTCCATACCTCCAGAGCTCCATAGCACCAGAGCTCCATGGCTTCAGAGCTCCATAGCACCATAGCTCCATACCTCCAGAGCTCCAGGGCTCCATAGCTCCATACCTCCAGAGCTCCATACCTCCAGAGCTCCATACCTCCAGAGCTCCAGAGCTCCATAGCACCAGAGCTCCATGGCTTCAGAGCTCCATAGCTCCATACCTCCAGAGCTCCAGGGCTCCATAGCTCCATACCTCCAGAGCTCCATACCTCCAGAGCTCCAGAGCTCCATAGCACCAGAGCTCCATGGCTTCAGAGCTCCATAGCACCATAGCTCCATACCTCCAGAGCTCCAGGGCTCCATAGCTCCATACCTCCAGAGCTCCATACCTCCAGAGCTCCATACCTCCAGAGCTCCATAGCTCCATAGCACCAGAGCTCCATAGCTCCATAGCACCAGAGCTCCATAGCACCAGAGCTCCATAGCACCAGAGCTCCATAGCTCCATAGCACCAGAGCTCCATAGCTCCATAGCACCAGAGCTCCATAGCTCCATAGCACCAGAGCTCCATACTTCCAGAGCTCCATAGCTCCATAGCTCCATAGCACCAGAGCTCCATAGCTCCATAGCACCAGAGCTCCATAGCTCCATAGCACCAGAGCTCCATACTTCCATAGCTCCATAGCTCCATACCTCCAGAGCTCCATAGCTCCATAGCTGCATACCTCCAGAGCTCCATAGCTCCAGAGCTCCATAGCTCCATAGCTCCATAGCACCAGAGCTCCATAGCTCCATAGCACCAGAGCTCCATACTTCCATAGCTCCAGGGCTCCATAGCTCCAGGGCTCCATACCTCCAGAGCTCCATAGCTCCATACTTCCAGAGCTCCATAGCTCCATACTTCCATACCTCCATAGCTCCATACTTCCATAGCACCAGAGCTCCATACTTCCATAGCACCAGAGCTCCATACCTCCAGAGCTCCAGAGCTCCAGCCTGGGTGGCTGGTGGCTCCATAGCTCCATACTTCCATAGCTCTAAGTCAGAGAGTTGGCGAAAATTGCACTAAGTGCGAAAGCCCATTCATTTACAACGGCGTGTCCACAAGGCGGCGACATTTCCCCGTTACCGGTGGCTGCGCGGCGGGTGAGTGACAGAGCTTATCCGAGCGGCTGGAACTCTGCGCCGGCGTGGTCGAGCGTGAGGCCTCGGCCCTTTGGCTGCCTGGTACCTAAAACACTTCCATTGATCCAGCCACGGAGGGTGCTGGCTGGTGGCTCCATACCTCCATAGCTCCATAGCACCAGAGCTCCATAGCTCCATAGCACCAGAGCTCCATGGCTTCAGAGCTCCATAGCACCATAGCTCCATACCTCCAGAGCTCCAGGGCTCCATAGCTCCATACCTCCAGAGCTCCATACCTCCAGAGCTCCATACCTCCAGAGCTCCATAGCACCAGAGCTCCATGGCTTCAGAGCTCCATAGCACCATAGCTCCATACCTCCAGAGCTCCAGGGCTCCATAGCTCCATACCTCCAGAGCTCCATACCTCCAGAGCTCCATACCTCCAGAGCTCCAGAGCTCCATAGCACCAGAGCTCCATGGCTTCAGAGCTCCATAGCACCATAGCTCCATACCTCCAGAGCTCCAGGGCTCCATAGCTCCATACCTCCAGAGCTCCATACCTCCAGAGCTCCAGAGCTCCATAGCACCAGAGCTCCATGGCTTCAGAGCTCCATAGCACCATAGCTCCATACCTCCAGAGCTCCAGGGCTCCATAGCTCCATACCTCCAGAGCTCCATACCTCCAGAGCTCCAGAGCTCCATAGCACCAGAGCTCCATGGCTTCAGAGCTCCATAGCACCATAGCTCCATACCTCCAGAGCTCCAGGGCTCCAAAGCTCCATACCTCCAGAGCTCCATACCTCCAGAGCTCCATACCTCCAGAGCTCCATAGCTCCATAGCACCAGAGCTCCATAGCTCCATAGCACCAGAGCTCCATAGCACCAGAGCTCCATAGCACCAGAGCTCCATAGCTCCATAGCACCAGAGCTCCATAGCTCCATAGCACCAGAGCTCCATAGCTCCATAGCACCAGAGCTCCATACTTCCAGAGCTCCATAGCTCCATAGCTCCATAGCACCAGAGCTCCATAGCTCCATAGCACCAGAGCTCCATAGCTCCATAGCACCAGAGCTCCATACTTCCATAGCTCCATAGCTCCATACCTCCAGAGCTCCATAGCTCCATAGCTCCATACCTCCAGAGCTCCATAGCTCCAGAGCTCCATAGCTCCATAGCACCAGAGCTCCATAGCTCCATAGCACCAGAGCTCCATACTTCCATAGCTCCAGGGCTCCATAGCTCCAGGGCTCCATAGCTCCATACCTCCAGAGCTCCATAGCTCCATACTTCCAGAGCTCCATAGCTCCATAGCACCAGAGCTCCATAGCTCCATAGCACCAGAGCTCCATAGCTCCATAGCACCAGAGCTCCATAGCTCCATAGCACCAGAGCTCCATAGCTCCATAGCTCCAGGGCTCCATAGCTCCATAGCTCCAGGGCTCCATAGCTCCATAGCTCCAGGGCTCCATAGCTCCATAGCTCCATACCTCCAGAGCTCCATACCTCCAGAGCTCCATACCTCCATAGCACCAGAGCTCCATAGCTCCAGGGCTCCAGGGCTCCATAGCTCCATACCTCCAGAGCTCCATAGCTCCATACTTTCAGAGCTCCATAGCTCCATAGCTCCATACTTCCATAGCTCCATAGCTCCATACTTCCATAGCACCTGAGCTCCATACCTCCAGAGCTCCATAGCTCCAGCCTGGGTGGCTGGTGGCTCCATAGCTCCATACTTCCATAGCTCTAAGTCAGAGAGTTGGCGAAAATTGCACTAAGTGCGAAAGCCCATTCATTTACAACGGCGTGTCCGCCAGGCGGCGACATTTCCCCGTTACCGGTGGCTGCGCGGCGGGTGAGTGACAGAGCTTATCCGAGCGGCTGGAACTCTGCGCCGGCGTGGTCGAGCGTGAGGCCTCGGCCCTTTGGCTGCCTGGTACCTAAAACACTTCCATTGATCCAGCCACGGAGGGTGCTGGCTGGTGGCTCCATACCTCCATAGCTCCATAGCACCAGAGCTCCATAGCTCCATAGCACCAGAGCTCCATGGCTTCAGAGCTCCATAGCACCATAGCTCCATACCTCCAGAGCTCCAGGGCTCCATAGCTCCATACCTCCAGAGCTCCATACCTCCAGAGCTCCATACCTCCAGAGCTCCATAGCACCAGAGCTCCATGGCTTCAGAGCTCCATAGCACCATAGCTCCATACCTCCAGAGCTCCAGGGCTCCATAGCTCCATACCTCCAGAGCTCCATACCTCCAGAGCTCCATAGCACCAGAGCTCCATGGCTTCAGAGCTCCATAGCACCATAGCTCCATACCTCCAGAGCTCCAGGGCTCCATAGCTCCATACCTCCAGAGCTCCATACCTCCAGAGCTCCATACCTCCAGAGCTCCAGAGCTCCATAGCACCAGAGCTCCATGGCTTCAGAGCTCCATAGCTCCATACCTCCAGAGCTCCAGGGCTCCATAGCTCCATACCTCCAGAGCTCCATACCTCCAGAGCTCCAGAGCTCCATAGCACCAGAGCTCCATGGCTTCAGAGCTCCATAGCACCATAGCTCCATACCTCCAGAGCTCCAGGGCTCCATAGCTCCATACCTCCAGAGCTCCATACCTCCAGAGCTCCATACCTCCAGAGCTCCATAGCTCCATAGCACCAGAGCTCCATAGCTCCATAGCACCAGAGCTCCATAGCACCAGAGCTCCATAGCACCAGAGCTCCATAGCTCCATAGCACCAGAGCTCCATAGCTCCATAGCACCAGAGCTCCATAGCTCCATAGCACCAGAGCTCCATACTTCCAGAGCTCCATAGCTCCATAGCTCCATAGCACCAGAGCTCCATAGCTCCATAGCACCAGAGCTCCATAGCTCCATAGCACCAGAGCTCCATACTTCCATAGCTCCATAGCTCCATACCTCCAGAGCTCCATAGCTCCATAGCTGCATACCTCCAGAGCTCCATAGCTCCAGAGCTCCATAGCTCCATAGCTCCATAGCACCAGAGCTCCATAGCTCCATAGCACCAGAGCTCCATACTTCCATAGCTCCAGGGCTCCATACCTCCAGAGCTCCATAGCTCCATACTTCCAGAGCTCCATAGCTCCATACTTCCATAGCTCCATACTTCCATACCTCCATAGCTCCATACTTCCATAGCACCAGAGCTCCATACTTCCATAGCACCAGAGCTCCATACCTCCAGAGCTCCAGAGCTCCAGCCTGGGTGGCTGGTGGCTCCATAGCTCCATACTTCCATAGCTCTAAGTCAGAGAGTTGGCGAAAATTGCACTAAGTGCGAAAGCCCATTCATTTACAACGGCGTGTCCACAAGGCGGCGACATTTCCCCGTTACCGGTGGCTGCGCGGCGGGTGAGTGACAGAGCTTATCCGAGCGGCTGGAACTCTGCGCCGGCGTGGTCGAGCGTGAGGCCTCGGCCCTTTGGCTGCCTGGTACCTAAAACACTTCCATTGATCCAGCCACGGAGGGTGCTGGCTGGTGGCTCCATACCTCCATAGCTCCATAGCACCAGAGCTCCATAGCTCCATAGCACCAGAGCTCCATGGCTTCAGAGCTCCATAGCACCATAGCTCCATACCTCCAGAGCTCCAGGGCTCCATAGCTCCATACCTCCAGAGCTCCATACCTCCAGAGCTCCATAGCACCAGAGCTCCATGGCTTCAGAGCTCCATAGCACCATAGCTCCATACCTCCAGAGCTCCAGGGCTCCATAGCTCCATACCTCCAGAGCTCCATACCTCCAGAGCTCCAGAGCTCCATAGCACCAGAGCTCCATGGCTTCAGAGCTCCATAGCTCCATACCTCCAGAGCTCCAGGGCTCCATAGCTCCATACCTCCAGAGCTCCATACCTCCAGAGCTCCAGAGCTCCATAGCACCAGAGCTCCATGGCTTCAGAGCTCCATAGCACCATAGCTCCATACCTCCAGAGCTCCAGGGCTCCATAGCTCCATACCTCCAGAGCTCCATACCTCCAGAGCTCCATACCTCCAGAGCTCCATAGCTCCATAGCACCAGAGCTCCATAGCTCCATAGCACCAGAGCTCCATAGCACCAGAGCTCCATAGCACCAGAGCTCCATAGCTCCATAGCACCAGAGCTCCATAGCTCCATAGCACCAGAGCTCCATAGCTCCATAGCACCAGAGCTCCATACTTCCAGAGCTCCATAGCTCCATAGCTCCATAGCACCAGAGCTCCATAGCTCCATAGCACCAGAGCTCCATAGCTCCATAGCACCAGAGCTCCATACTTCCATAGCTCCATAGCTCCATACCTCCAGAGCTCCATAGCTCCATAGCTGCATACCTCCAGAGCTCCATAGCTCCAGAGCTCCATAGCTCCATAGCTCCATAGCACCAGAGCTCCATAGCTCCATAGCACCAGAGCTCCATACTTCCATAGCTCCAGGGCTCCATACCTCCAGAGCTCCATAGCTCCATACTTCCAGAGCTCCATAGCTCCATACTTCCATAGCTCCATACTTCCATACCTCCATAGCTCCATACTTCCATAGCACCAGAGCTCCATACTTCCATAGCACCAGAGCTCCATACCTCCAGAGCTCCAGAGCTCCAGCCTGGGTGGCTGGTGGCTCCATAGCTCCATACTTCCATAGCTCTAAGTCAGAGAGTTGGCGAAAATTGCACTAAGTGCGAAAGCCCATTCATTTACAACGGCGTGTCCACAAGGCGGCGACATTTCCCCGTTACCGGTGGCTGCGCGGCGGGTGAGTGACAGAGCTTATCCGAGCGGCTGGAACTCTGCGCCGGCGTGGTCGAGCGTGAGGCCTCGGCCCTTTGGCTGCCTGGTACCTAAAACACTTCCATTGATCCAGCCACGGAGGGTGCTGGCTGGTGGCTCCATACCTCCATAGCTCCATAGCACCAGAGCTCCATAGCTCCATAGCACCAGAGCTCCATGGCTTCAGAGCTCCATAGCACCATAGCTCCATACCTCCAGAGCTCCAGGGCTCCATAGCTCCATACCTCCAGAGCTCCATACCTCCAGAGCTCCATACCTCCAGAGCTCCATAGCACCAGAGCTCCATGGCTTCAGAGCTCCATAGCACCATAGCTCCATACCTCCAGAGCTCCAGGGCTCCATAGCTCCATACCTCCAGAGCTCCATACCTCCAGAGCTCCATACCTCCAGAGCTCCAGAGCTCCATAGCACCAGAGCTCCATGGCTTCAGAGCTCCATAGCACCATAGCTCCATACCTCCAGAGCTCCAGGGCTCCATAGCTCCATACCTCCAGAGCTCCATACCTCCAGAGCTCCAGAGCTCCATAGCACCAGAGCTCCATGGCTTCAGAGCTCCATAGCACCATAGCTCCATACCTCCAGAGCTCCAGGGCTCCATAGCTCCATACCTCCAGAGCTCCATACCTCCAGAGCTCCAGAGCTCCATAGCACCAGAGCTCCATGGCTTCAGAGCTCCATAGCACCATAGCTCCATACCTCCAGAGCTCCAGGGCTCCAAAGCTCCATACCTCCAGAGCTCCATACCTCCAGAGCTCCATACCTCCAGAGCTCCATAGCTCCATAGCACCAGAGCTCCATAGCTCCATAGCACCAGAGCTCCATAGCACCAGAGCTCCATAGCACCAGAGCTCCATAGCTCCATAGCACCAGAGCTCCATAGCTCCATAGCACCAGAGCTCCATAGCTCCATAGCACCAGAGCTCCATACTTCCAGAGCTCCATAGCTCCATAGCTCCATAGCACCAGAGCTCCATAGCTCCATAGCACCAGAGCTCCATAGCTCCATAGCACCAGAGCTCCATACTTCCATAGCTCCATAGCTCCATACCTCCAGAGCTCCATAGCTCCATACCTCCAGAGCTCCATAGCTCCAGAGCTCCATAGCTCCATAGCACCAGAGCTCCATAGCTCCATAGCACCAGAGCTCCATACTTCCATAGCTCCAGGGCTCCATAGCTCCAGGGCTCCATAGCTCCATACCTCCAGAGCTCCATAGCTCCATACTTCCAGAGCTCCATAGCTCCATAGCACCAGAGCTCCATAGCTCCATAGCACCAGAGCTCCATAGCTCCATAGCACCAGAGCTCCATAGCTCCATAGCACCAGAGCTCCATAGCTCCATAGCACCAGAGCTCCATAGCTCCATAGCACCAGAGCTCCATAGCTCCATAGCACCAGAGCTCCATAGCTCCATAGCTCCAGGGCTCCATAGCTCCATAGCTCCAGGGCTCCATAGCTCCATAGCTCCAGGGCTCCATAGCTCCAGGGCTCCAGGGCTCCATAGCTCCATACCTCCAGAGCTCCATAGCTCCATACTTCCAGAGCTCCATAGCTCCATAGCTCCATACTTCCATAGCTCCATAGCTCCATACTTCCATAGCACCAGAGCTCCATACCTCCAGAGCTCCATAGCTCCAGCCTGGGTGGCTGGTGGCTCCATAGCTCCATACTTCCATAGCTCCAGTCAGAGAGTTGGCGAAAATTGCACTAAGTGCGAAAGCCCATTCATTTACAACGGCGTGTCCACAAGGCGGCGACATTTCCCCGTTACCGGTGGCTGCGCGGCGGGTGAGTGACAGAGCTTATCCGAGCGGCTGGAACTCTGCGCCGGCGTGGTCGAGCGTGAGGCCTCGGCCCTTTGGCTGCCTGGTACCTAAAACACTTCCATTGATCCAGCCACGGAGGGTGCTGGCTGGTGGCTCCATACCTCCATAGCTCCATAGCACCAGAGCTCCATAGCTCCATAGCACCAGAGCTCCATGGCTTCAGAGCTCCATAGCACCATAGCTCCATACCTCCAGAGCTCCAGGGCTCCATAGCTCCATACCTCCAGAGCTCCATACCTCCAGAGCTCCATACCTCCAGAGCTCCATAGCACCAGAGCTCCATGGCTTCAGAGCTCCATAGCACCATAGCTCCATACCTCCAGAGCTCCAGGGCTCCATAGCTCCATACCTCCAGAGCTCCATACCTCCAGAGCTCCATACCTCCAGAGCTCCAGAGCTCCATAGCACCAGAGCTCCATGGCTTCAGAGCTCCATAGCA
Organism: Syngnathus leptorhynchus; assembly: GCF_054491065.1. Classification (NCBI taxonomy): domain Eukaryota; kingdom Metazoa; phylum Chordata; class Actinopteri; order Syngnathiformes; family Syngnathidae; genus Syngnathus; species Syngnathus leptorhynchus. The sequence continues at coordinate 370,275 of NW_028232010.1, forward strand.
CCATAGCTCCATACCTCCAGAGCTCCAGGGCTCCATAGCTCCATACCTCCAGAGCTCCATACCTCCAGAGCTCCATACCTCCAGAGCTCCAGAGCTCCATAGCACCAGAGCTCCATGGCTTCAGAGCTCCATAGCACCATAGCTCCATACCTCCAGAGCTCCAGGGCTCCATAGCTCCATACCTCCAGAGCTCCATACCTCCAGAGCTCCAGAGCTCCATAGCACCAGAGCTCCATGGCTTCAGAGCTCCATAGCACCATAGCTCCATACCTCCAGAGCTCCAGGGCTCCATAGCTCCATACCTCCAGAGCTCCATACCTCCAGAGCTCCATACCTCCAGAGCTCCATAGCTCCATAGCACCAGAGCTCCATAGCTCCATAGCACCAGAGCTCCATAGCACCAGAGCTCCATAGCACCAGAGCTCCATAGCTCCATAGCACCAGAGCTCCATAGCTCCATAGCACCAGAGCTCCATAGCTCCATAGCACCAGAGCTCCATACTTCCAGAGCTCCATAGCTCCATAGCTCCATAGCACCAGAGCTCCATAGCTCCATAGCACCAGAGCTCCATGGCTTCAGAGCTCCATAGCACCATAGCTCCATACCTCCAGAGCTCCAGGGCTCCATAGCTCCATACCTCCAGAGCTCCATACCTCCAGAGCTCCATACCTCCAGAGCTCCATAGCACCAGAGCTCCATAGCTCCATAGCACCAGAGCTCCATAGCACCAGAGCTCCATAGCACCAGAGCTCCATAGCTCCATAGCACCAGAGCTCCATAGCTCCATAGCACCAGAGCTCCATACTTCCAGAGCTCCATAGCTCCATAGCTCCATAGCACCAGAGCTCCATAGCTCCATAGCACCAGAGCTCCATAGCTCCATAGCACCAGAGCTCCATACTTCCATAGCTCCATAGCTCCATACCTCCAGAGCTCCATAGCTCCATAGCTCCATACCTCCAGAGCTCCATAGCTCCAGAGCTCCATAGCTCCATAGCTCCATAGCACCAGAGCTCCATAGCTCCATAGCACCAGAGCTCCATACTTCCATAGCTCCAGGGCTCCATAGCTCCAGGGCTCCATACCTCCAGAGCTCCATAGCTCCATACTTCCAGAGCTCCATAGCTCCATACTTCCATAGCTCCATACTTCCATACCTCCATAGCTCCATACTTCCATAGCACCAGAGCTCCATACTTCCATAGCACCAGAGCTCCATACCTCCAGAGCTCCAGAGCTCCAGCCTGGGTGGCTGGTGGCTCCATAGCTCCATACTTCCATAGCTCTAAGTCAGAGAGTTGGCGAAAATTGCACTAAGTGCGAAAGCCCATTCATTTACAACGGCGTGTCCACAAGGCGGCGACATTTCCCCGTTACCGGTGGCTGCGCGGCGGGTGAGTGACAGAGCTTATCCGAGCGGCTGGAACTCTGCGCCGGCGTGGTCGAGCGTGAGGCCTCGGCCCTTTGGCTGCCTGGTACCTAAAACACTTCCATTGATCCAGCCACGGAGGGTGCTGGCTGGTGGCTCCATACCTCCATAGCTCCATAGCACCAGAGCTCCATAGCTCCATAGCACCAGAGCTCCATGGCTTCAGAGCTCCATAGCACCATAGCTCCATACCTCCAGAGCTCCAGGGCTCCATAGCTCCATACCTCCAGAGCTCCATACCTCCAGAGCTCCATACCTCCAGAGCTCCATAGCACCAGAGCTCCATGGCTTCAGAGCTCCATAGCACCATAGCTCCATACCTCCAGAGCTCCAGGGCTCCATAGCTCCATACCTCCAGAGCTCCATACCTCCAGAGCTCCATACCTCCAGAGCTCCAGAGCTCCATAGCACCAGAGCTCCATGGCTTCAGAGCTCCATAGCACCATAGCTCCATACCTCCAGAGCTCCAGGGCTCCATAGCTCCATACCTCCAGAGCTCCATACCTCCAGAGCTCCAGAGCTCCATAGCACCAGAGCTCCATGGCTTCAGAGCTCCATAGCACCATAGCTCCATACCTCCAGAGCTCCAGGGCTCCATAGCTCCATACCTCCAGAGCTCCATACCTCCAGAGCTCCAGAGCTCCATAGCACCAGAGCTCCATGGCTTCAGAGCTCCATAGCACCATAGCTCCATACCTCCAGAGCTCCAGGGCTCCAAAGCTCCATACCTCCAGAGCTCCATACCTCCAGAGCTCCATACCTCCAGAGCTCCATAGCTCCATAGCACCAGAGCTCCATAGCTCCATAGCACCAGAGCTCCATAGCACCAGAGCTCCATAGCACCAGAGCTCCATAGCTCCATAGCACCAGAGCTCCATAGCTCCATAGCACCAGAGCTCCATAGCTCCATAGCACCAGAGCTCCATACTTCCAGAGCTCCATAGCTCCATAGCTCCATAGCACCAGAGCTCCATAGCTCCATAGCACCAGAGCTCCATAGCTCCATAGCACCAGAGCTCCATACTTCCATAGCTCCATAGCTCCATACCTCCAGAGCTCCATAGCTCCATAGCTCCATACCTCCAGAGCTCCATAGCTCCAGAGCTCCATAGCTCCATAGCACCAGAGCTCCATAGCTCCATAGCACCAGAGCTCCATACTTCCATAGCTCCAGGGCTCCATAGCTCCAGGGCTCCATAGCTCCATACCTCCAGAGCTCCATAGCTCCATACTTCCAGAGCTCCATAGCTCCATAGCACCAGAGCTCCATAGCTCCATAGCACCAGAGCTCCATAGCTCCATAGCACCAGAGCTCCATAGCTCCATAGCACCAGAGCTCCATAGCTCCATAGCTCCAGGGCTCCATAGCTCCATAGCTCCAGGGCTCCATAGCTCCATAGCTCCAGGGCTCCATAGCTCCATAGCTCCATACCTCCAGAGCTCCATACCTCCAGAGCTCCATACCTCCATAGCACCAGAGCTCCATAGCTCCAGGGCTCCAGGGCTCCATAGCTCCATACCTCCAGAGCTCCATAGCTCCATACTTCCAGAGATCCATAGCTCCATAGCTCCATACTTCCATAGCTCCATAGCTCCATACTTCCATAGCACCTGAGCTCCATACCTCCAGAGCTCCATAGCTCCAGCCTGGGTGGCTGGTGGCTCCATAGCTCCATACTTCCATAGCTCTAAGTCAGAGAGTTGGCGAAAATTGCACTAAGTGCGAAAGCCCATTCATTTACAACGGCGTGTCCGCCAGGCGGCGACATTTCCCCGTTACCGGTGGCTGCGCGGCGGGTGAGTGACAGAGCTTATCCGAGCGGCTGGAACTCTGCGCCGGCGTGGTCGAGCGTGAGGCCTCGGCCCTTTGGCTGCCTGGTACCTAAAACACTTCCATTGATCCAGCCACGGAGGGTGCTGGCTGGTGGCTCCATACCTCCATAGCTCCATAGCACCAGAGCTCCATAGCTCCATAGCACCAGAGCTCCATGGCTTCAGAGCTCCATAGCACCATAGCTCCATACCTCCAGAGCTCCAGGGCTCCATAGCTCCATACCTCCAGAGCTCCATACCTCCAGAGCTCCATACCTCCAGAGCTCCATAGCACCAGAGCTCCATGGCTTCAGAGCTCCATAGCACCATAGCTCCATACCTCCAGAGCTCCAGGGCTCCATAGCTCCATACCTCCAGAGCTCCATACCTCCAGAGCTCCATACCTCCAGAGCTCCATAGCACCAGAGCTCCATGGCTTCAGAGCTCCATAGCACCATAGCTCCATACCTCCATAGCTCCATACCTCCAGAGCTCCATACCTCCAGAGCTCCATACCTCCAGAGCTCCATAGCACCAGAGCTCCATGGCTTCAGAGCTTCAGAGCTCCATAGCTCCATACCTCCAGAGCTCCAGGGCTCCATAGCTCCATACCTCCAGAGCTCCATACCTCCAGAGCTCCAGAGCTCCATAGCACCAGAGCTCCATGGCTTCAGAGCTCCATAGCACCATAGCTCCATACCTCCAGAGCTCCAGGGCTCCATAGCTCCATACCTCCAGAGCTCCATACCTCCAGAGCTCCATACCTCCAGAGCTCCAGAGCTCCATAGCACCAGAGCTCCATGGCTTCAGAGCTCCATAGCACCATAGCTCCATACCTCCAGAGCTCCAGGGCTCCATAGCTCCATACCTCCAGAGCTCCATACCTCCAGAGCTCCAGAGCTCCATAGCACCAGAGCTCCATGGCTTCAGAGCTCCATAGCAACCTAGCTCCATACCTCCAGAGCTCCAGGGCTCCATAGCTCCATACCTCCAGAGCTCCATACCTCCAGAGCTCCAGAGCTCCATAGCACCAGAGCTCCATGGCTTCAGAGCTCCATAGCACCATAGCTCCATACCTCCAGAGCTCCAGGGCTCCAAAGCTCCATACCTCCAGAGCTCCATACCTCCAGAGCTCCATACCTCCAGAGCTCCATAGCTCCATAGCACCAGAGCTCCATAGCTCCATAGCACCAGAGCTCCATAGCACCAGAGCTCCATAGCACCAGAGCTCCATAGCTCCATAGCACCAGAGCTCCATAGCTCCATAGCACCAGAGCTCCATAGCTCCATAGCACCAGAGCTCCATACTTCCAGAGCTCCATAGCTCCATAGCACCAGAGCTCCATAGCTCCATAGCACCAGAGCTCCATAGCTCCATAGCACCAGAGCTCCATACTTCCATAGCTCCATAGCTCCATACCTCCAGAGCTCCATAGCTCCATAGCTCCATAGCTCCATACCTCCAGAGCTCCATAGCTCCAGAGCTCCATAGCTCCATAGCACCAGAGCTCCATAGCTCCATAGCACCAGAGCTCCATACTTCCATAGCTCCAGGGCTCCATAGCTCCAGGGCTCCATAGCTCCATACCTCCAGAGCTCCATAGCTCCATACTTCCAGAGCTCCATAGCTCCATAGCACCAGAGCTCCATAGCTCCATAGCACCAGAGCTCCATAGCTCCATAGCACCAGAGCTCCATAGCTCCATAGCACCAGAGCTCCATAGCTCCATAGCTCCAGGGCTCCATAGCTCCATAGCTCCAGGGCTCCATAGCTCCATAGCTCCAGGGCTCCATAGCTCCATAGCTCCATACCTCCAGAGCTCCATACCTCCAGAGCTCCATACCTCCATAGCACCAGAGCTCCATAGCTCCAGGGCTCCAGGGCTCCATAGCTCCATACCTCCAGAGCTCCATAGCTCCATACTTCCAGAGCTCCATAGCTCCATAGCTCCATACTTCCATAGCTCCATAGCTCCATACTTCCATAGCACCTGAGCTCCATACCTCCAGAGCTCCATAGCTCCAGCCTGGGTGGCTGGTGGCTCCATAGCTCCATACTTCCATAGCTCTAAGTCAGAGAGTTGGCGAAAATTGCACTAAGTGCAAAAGCCCATTCATTTACAACGGCGTGTCCGCCAGGCGGCGACATTTCCCCGTTACCGGTGGCTGCGCGGCGGGTGAGTGACAGAGCTTATCCGAGCGGCTGGAACTCTGCGCCGGCGTGGTCGAGCGTGAGGCCTCGGCCCTTTGGCTGCCTGGTACCTAAAACACTTCCATTGATCCAGCCACGGAGGGTGCTGGCTGGTGGCTCCATACCTCCATAGCTCCATAGCACCAGAGCTCCATAGCTCCATAGCACCAGAGCTCCATGGCTTCAGAGCTCCATAGCACCATAGCTCCATACCTCCAGAGCTCCAGGGCTCCATAGCTCCATACCTCCAGAGCTCCATACCTCCAGAGCTCCATACCTCCAGAGCTCCATAGCACCAGAGCTCCATGGCTTCAGAGCTCCATAGCACCATAGCTCCATACCTCCAGAGCTCCAGGGCTCCATAGCTCCATACCTCCAGAGCTCCATACCTCCAGAGCTCCATACCTCCAGAGCTCCATAGCACCAGAGCTCCATGGCTTCAGAGCTCCATAGCACCATAGCTCCATACCTCCAGAGCTCCAGGGCTCCATAGCTCCATACCTCCAGAGCTCCATACCTCCAGAGCTCCATACCTCCAGAGCTCCAGAGCTCCATAGCACCAGAGCTCCATGGCTTCAGAGCTCCATAGCTCCATACCTCCAGAGCTCCAGGGCTCCATAGCTCCATACCTCCAGAGCTCCATACCTCCAGAGCTCCAGAGCTCCATAGCACCAGAGCTCCATGGCTTCAGAGCTCCATAGCACCATAGCTCCATACCTCCAGAGCTCCAGGGCTCCATAGCTCCATACCTCCAGAGCTCCATACCTCCAGAGCTCCATACCTCCAGAGCTCCATAGCTCCATAGCACCAGAGCTCCATAGCTCCATAGCACCAGAGCTCCATAGCACCAGAGCTCCATAGCACCAGAGCTCCATAGCTCCATAGCACCAGAGCTCCATAGCTCCATAGCACCAGAGCTCCATAGCTCCATAGCACCAGAGCTCCATACTTCCAGAGCTCCATAGCTCCATAGCTCCATAGCACCAGAGCTCCATAGCTCCATAGCACCAGAGCTCCATAGCTCCATAGCACCAGAGCTCCATACTTCCATAGCTCCATAGCTCCATACCTCCAGAGCTCCATAGCTCCATAGCTGCATACCTCCAGAGCTCCATAGCTCCAGAGCTCCATAGCTCCATAGCTCCATAGCACCAGAGCTCCATAGCTCCATAGCACCAGAGCTCCATACTTCCATAGCTCCAGGGCTCCATAGCTCCAGGGCTCCATACCTCCAGAGCTCCATAGCTCCATACTTCCAGAGCTCCATAGCTCCATACTTCCATACCTCCATAGCTCCATACTTCCATAGCACCAGAGCTCCATACTTCCATAGCACCAGAGCTCCATACCTCCAGAGCTCCAGAGCTCCAGCCTGGGTGGCTGGTGGCTCCATAGCTCCATACTTCCATAGCTCTAAGTCAGAGAGTTGGCGAAAATTGCACTAAGTGCGAAAGCCCATTCATTTACAACGGCGTGTCCACAAGGCGGCGACATTTCCCCGTTACCGGTGGCTGCGCGGCGGGTGAGTGACAGAGCTTATCCGAGCGGCTGGAACTCTGCGCCGGCGTGGTCGAGCGTGAGGCCTCGGCCCTTTGGCTGCCTGGTACCTAAAACACTTCCATTGATCCAGCCACGGAGGGTGCTGGCTGGTGGCTCCATACCTCCATAGCTCCATAGCACCAGAGCTCCATAGCTCCATAGCACCAGAGCTCCATGGCTTCAGAGCTCCATAGCACCATAGCTCCATACCTCCAGAGCTCCAGGGCTCCATAGCTCCATACCTCCAGAGCTCCATACCTCCAGAGCTCCATACCTCCAGAGCTCCATAGCACCAGAGCTCCATGGCTTCAGAGCTCCATAGCACCATAGCTCCATACCTCCAGAGCTCCAGGGCTCCATAGCTCCATACCTCCAGAGCTCCATACCTCCAGAGCTCCATACCTCCAGAGCTCCAGAGCTCCATAGCACCAGAGCTCCATGGCTTCAGAGCTCCATAGCACCATAGCTCCATACCTCCAGAGCTCCAGGGCTCCATAGCTCCATACCTCCAGAGCTCCATACCTCCAGAGCTCCAGAGCTCCATAGCACCAGAGCTCCATGGCTTCAGAGCTCCATAGCACCATAGCTCCATACCTCCAGAGCTCCAGGGCTCCATAGCTCCATACCTCCAGAGCTCCATACCTCCAGAGCTCCAGAGCTCCATAGCACCAGAGCTCCATGGCTTCAGAGCTCCATAGCACCATAGCTCCATACCTCCAGAGCTCCAGGGCTCCAAAGCTCCATACCTCCAGAGCTCCATACCTCCAGAGCTCCATACCTCCAGAGCTCCATAGCTCCATAGCACCAGAGCTCCATAGCTCCATAGCACCAGAGCTCCATAGCACCAGAGCTCCATAGCACCAGAGCTCCATAGCTCCATAGCACCAGAGCTCCATAGCTCCATAGCACCAGAGCTCCATAGCTCCATAGCACCAGAGCTCCATACTTCCAGAGCTCCATAGCTCCATAGCTCCATAGCACCAGAGCTCCATAGCTCCATAGCACCAGAGCTCCATAGCTCCATAGCACCAGAGCTCCATACTTCCATAGCTCCATAGCTCCATACCTCCAGAGCTCCATAGCTCCATAGCTCCATACCTCCAGAGCTCCATAGCTCCAGAGCTCCATAGCTCCATAGCACCAGAGCTCCATAGCTCCATAGCACCAGAGCTCCATACTTCCATAGCTCCAGGGCTCCATAGCTCCAGGGCTCCATAGCTCCATACCTCCAGAGCTCCATAGCTCCATACTTCCAGAGCTCCATAGCTCCATAGCACCAGAGCTCCATAGCTCCATAGCACCAGAGCTCCATAGCTCCATAGCACCAGAGCTCCATAGCTCCATAGCACCAGAGCTCCATAGCTCCATAGCTCCAGGGCTCCATAGCTCCATAGCTCCAGGGCTCCATAGCTCCATAGCTCCAGGGCTCCATAGCTCCATAGCTCCATACCTCCAGAGCTCCATACCTCCAGAGCTCCATACCTCCATAGCACCAGAGCTCCATAGCTCCAGGGCTCCAGGGCTCCATAGCTCCATACCTCCAGAGCTCCATAGCTCCATACTTTCAGAGCTCCATAGCTCCATAGCTCCATACTTCCATAGCTCCATAGCTCCATACTTCCATAGCACCTGAGCTCCATACCTCCAGAGCTCCATAGCTCCAGCCTGGGTGGCTGGTGGCTCCATAGCTCCATACTTCCATAGCTCTAAGTCAGAGAGTTGGCGAAAATTGCACTAAGTGCGAAAGCCCATTCATTTACAACGGCGTGTCCGCCAGGCGGCGACATTTCCCCGTTACCGGTGGCTGCGCGGCGGGTGAGTGACAGAGCTTATCCGAGCGGCTGGAACTCTGCGCCGGCGTGGTCGAGCGTGAGGCCTCGGCCCTTTGGCTGCCTGGTACCTAAAACACTTCCATTGATCCAGCCACGGAGGGTGCTGGCTGGTGGCTCCATACCTCCATAGCTCCATAGCACCAGAGCTCCATAGCTCCATAGCACCAGAGCTCCATGGCTTCAGAGCTCCATAGCACCATAGCTCCATACCTCCAGAGCTCCAGGGCTCCATAGCTCCATACCTCCAGAGCTCCATACCTCCAGAGCTCCATACCTCCAGAGCTCCATAGCACCAGAGCTCCATGGCTTCAGAGCTCCATAGCACCATAGCTCCATACCTCCAGAGCTCCAGGGCTCCATAGCTCCATACCTCCAGAGCTCCATACCTCCAGAGCTCCATACCTCCAGAGCTCCATAGCACCAGAGCTCCATGGCTTCAGAGCTCCATAGCACCATAGCTCCATACCTCCAGAGCTCCAGGGCTCCATAGCTCCATACCTCCAGAGCTCCATACCTCCAGAGCTCCATACCTCCAGAGCTCCAGAGCTCCATAGCACCAGAGCTCCATGGCTTCAGAGCTCCATAGCTCCATACCTCCAGAGCTCCAGGGCTCCATAGCTCCATACCTCCAGAGCTCCATACCTCCAGAGCTCCAGAGCTCCATAGCACCAGAGCTCCATGGCTTCAGAGCTCCATAGCACCATAGCTCCATACCTCCAGAGCTCCAGGGCTCCATAGCTCCATACCTCCAGAGCTCCATACCTCCAGAGCTCCATACCTCCAGAGCTCCATAGCTCCATAGCACCAGAGCTCCATAGCTCCATAGCACCAGAGCTCCATAGCACCAGAGCTCCATAGCACCAGAGCTCCATAGCTCCATAGCACCAGAGCTCCATAGCTCCATAGCACCAGAGCTCCATAGCTCCATAGCACCAGAGCTCCATACTTCCAGAGCTCCATAGCTCCATAGCTCCATAGCACCAGAGCTCCATAGCTCCATAGCACCAGAGCTCCATAGCTCCATAGCACCAGAGCTCCATACTTCCATAGCTCCATAGCTCCATACCTCCAGAGCTCCATAGCTCCATAGCTGCATACCTCCAGAGCTCCATAGCTCCAGAGCTCCATAGCTCCATAGCTCCATAGCACCAGAGCTCCATAGCTCCATAGCACCAGAGCTCCATACTTCCATAGCTCCAGGGCTCCATACCTCCAGAGCTCCATAGCTCCATACTTCCAGAGCTCCATAGCTCCATACTTCCATAGCTCCATACTTCCATACCTCCATAGCTCCATACTTCCATAGCACCAGAGCTCCATACTTCCATAGCACCAGAGCTCCATACCTCCAGAGCTCCAGAGCTCCAGCCTGGGTGGCTGGTGGCTCCATAGCTCCATACTTCCATAGCTCTAAGTCAGAGAGTTGGCGAAAATTGCACTAAGTGCGAAAGCCCATTCATTTACAACGGCGTGTCCACAAGGCGGCGACATTTCCCCGTTACCGGTGGCTGCGCGGCGGGTGAGTGACAGAGCTTATCCGAGCGGCTGGAACTCTGCGCCGGCGTGGTCGAGCGTGAGGCCTCGGCCCTTTGGCTGCCTGGTACCTAAAACACTTCCATTGATCCAGCCACGGAGGGTGCTGGCTGGTGGCTCCATACCTCCATAGCTCCATAGCACCAGAGCTCCATAGCTCCATAGCACCAGAGCTCCATGGCTTCAGAGCTCCATAGCACCATAGCTCCATACCTCCAGAGCTCCAGGGCTCCATAGCTCCATACCTCCAGAGCTCCATACCTCCAGAGCTCCATACCTCCAGAGCTCCATAGCACCAGAGCTCCATGGCTTCAGAGCTCCATAGCACCATAGCTCCATACCTCCAGAGCTCCAGGGCTCCATAGCTCCATACCTCCAGAGCTCCATACCTCCAGAGCTCCATACCTCCAGAGCTCCAGAGCTCCATAGCACCAGAGCTCCATGGCTTCAGAGCTCCATAGCACCATAGCTCCATACCTCCAGAGCTCCAGGGCTCCATAGCTCCATACCTCCAGAGCTCCATACCTCCAGAGCTCCAGAGCTCCATAGCACCAGAGCTCCATGGCTTCAGAGCTCCATAGCACCATAGCTCCATACCTCCAGAGCTCCAGGGCTCCATAGCTCCATACCTCCAGAGCTCCATACCTCCAGAGCTCCAGAGCTCCATAGCACCAGAGCTCCATGGCTTCAGAGCTCCATAGCACCATAGCTCCATACCTCCAGAGCTCCAGGGCTCCAAAGCTCCATACCTCCAGAGCTCCATACCTCCAGAGCTCCATACCTCCAGAGCTCCATAGCTCCATAGCACCAGAGCTCCATAGCTCCATAGCACCAGAGCTCCATAGCACCAGAGCTCCATAGCACCAGAGCTCCATAGCTCCATAGCACCAGAGCTCCATAGCTCCATAGCACCAGAGCTCCATAGCTCCATAGCACCAGAGCTCCATACTTCCAGAGCTCCATAGCTCCATAGCTCCATAGCACCAGAGCTCCATAGCTCCATAGCACCAGAGCTCCATAGCTCCATAGCACCAGAGCTCCATACTTCCATAGCTCCATAGCTCCATACCTCCAGAGCTCCATAGCTCCATACCTCCAGAGCTCCATAGCTCCAGAGCTCCATAGCTCCATAGCACCAGAGCTCCATAGCTCCATAGCACCAGAGCTCCATACTTCCATAGCTCCAGGGCTCCATAGCTCCAGGGCTCCATAGCTCCATACCTCCAGAGCTCCATAGCTCCATACTTCCAGAGCTCCATAGCTCCATAGCACCAGAGCTCCATAGCTCCATAGCACCAGAGCTCCATAGCTCCATAGCACCAGAGCTCCATAGCTCCATAGCACCAGAGCTCCATAGCTCCATAGCACCAGAGCTCCATAGCTCCATAGCACCAGAGCTCCATAGCTCCATAGCACCAGAGCTCCATAGCTCCATAGCTCCAGGGCTCCATAGCTCCATAGCTCCAGGGCTCCATAGCTCCATAGCTCCAGGGCTCCATAGCTCCAGGGCTCCAGGGCTCCATAGCTCCATACCTCCAGAGCTCCATAGCTCCATACTTCCAGAGCTCCATAGCTCCATAGCTCCATACTTCCATAGCTCCATAGCTCCATACTTCCATAGCACCAGAGCTCCATACCTCCAGAGCTCCATAGCTCCAGCCTGGGTGGCTGGTGGCTCCATAGCTCCATACTTCCATAGCTCCAGTCAGAGAGTTGGCGAAAATTGCACTAAGTGCGAAAGCCCATTCATTTACAACGGCGTGTCCACAAGGCGGCGACATTTCCCCGTTACCGGTGGCTGCGCGGCGGGTGAGTGACAGAGCTTATCCGAGCGGCTGGAACTCTGCGCCGGCGTGGTCGAGCGTGAGGCCTCGGCCCTTTGGCTGCCTGGTACCTAAAACACTTCCATTGATCCAGCCACGGAGGGTGCTGGCTGGTGGCTCCATACCTCCATAGCTCCATAGCACCAGAGCTCCATAGCTCCATAGCACCAGAGCTCCATGGCTTCAGAGCTCCATAGCACCATAGCTCCATACCTCCAGAGCTCCAGGGCTCCATAGCTCCATACCTCCAGAGCTCCATACCTCCAGAGCTCCATACCTCCAGAGCTCCATAGCACCAGAGCTCCATGGCTTCAGAGCTCCATAGCACCATAGCTCCATACCTCCAGAGCTCCAGGGCTCCATAGCTCCATACCTCCAGAGCTCCATACCTCCAGAGCTCCATACCTCCAGAGCTCCATAGCACCAGAGCTCCATGGCTTCAGAGCTCCATAGCACCATAGCTCCATACCTCCAGAGCTCCAGGGCTCCATAGCTCCATACCTCCAGAGCTCCATACCTCCAGAGCTCCAGAGCTCCATAGCACCATAGCTCCATAGCACCAGAGCTCCATAGCTCCATAGCACCAGAGCTCCATGGCTTCAGAGCTCCATAGCACCATAGCTCCATACCTCCAGAGCTCCAGGGCTCCATAGCTCCATACCTCCAGAGCTCCATACCTCCAGAGCTCCATACCTCCAGAGCTCCATAGCACCAGAGCTCCATAGCTCCATAGCACCAGAGCTCCATAGCACCAGAGCTCCATAGCACCAGAGCTCCATAGTTCCATAGCACCAGAGCTCCATAGCTCCATAGCACCAGAGCTCCATACTTCCAGAGCTCCATAGCTCCATAGCTCCATAGCACCAGAGCTCCATAGCTCCATAGCACCAGAGCTCCATAGCTCCATAGCACCAGAGCTCCATACTTCCATAGCTCCATAGCTCCATACCTCCAGAGCTCCATAGCTCCATAGCTCCATACCTCCAGAGCTCCATAGCTCCAGAGCTCCATAGCTCCATAGCTCCATAGCACCAGAGCTCCATAGCTCCATAGCACCAGAGCTCCATACTTCCATAGCTCCAGGGCTCCATAGCTCCAGGGCTCCATACCTCCAGAGCTCCATAGCTCCATACTTCCAGAGCTCCATAGCTCCATACTTCCATAGCTCCATACTTCCATACCTCCATAGCTCCATACTTCCATAGCACCAGAGCTCCATACTTCCATAGCACCAGAGCTCCATACCTCCAGAGCTCCAGAGCTCCAGCCTGGGTGGCTGGTGGCTCCATAGCTCCATACTTCCATAGCTCTAAGTCAGAGAGTTGGCGAAAATTGCACTAAGTGCGAAAGCCCATTCATTTACAACGGCGTGTCCACAAGGCGGCGACATTTCCCCGTTACCGGTGGCTGCGCGGCGGGTGAGTGACAGAGCTTATCCGAGCGGCTGGAACTCTGCGCCGGCGTGGTCGAGCGTGAGGCCTCGGCCCTTTGGCTGCCTGGTACCTAAAACACTTCCATTGATCCAGCCACGGAGGGTGCTGGCTGGTGGCTCCATACCTCCATAGCTCCATAGCACCAGAGCTCCATAGCTCCATAGCTCCATAGCACCAGAGCTCCATGGCTTCAGAGCTCCATAGCACCATAGCTCCATACCTCCAGAGCTCCAGGGCTCCATAGCTCCATACCTCCAGAGCTCCATACCTCCAGAGCTCCATACCTCCAGAGCTCCATAGCACCAGAGCTCCATGGCTTCAGAGCTCCATAGCACCATAGCTCCATACCTCCAGAGCTCCAGGGCTCCATAGCTCCATACCTCCAGAGCTCCATACCTCCAGAGCTCCATACCTCCAGAGCTCCATAGCACCAGAGCTCCATGGCTTCAGAGCTCCATAGCACCATAGCTCCATACCTCCAGAGCTCCAGGGCTCCATAGCTCCATACCTCCAGAGCTCCATACCTCCAGAGCTCCATACCTCCAGAGCTCCATAGCACCAGAGCTCCATGGCTTCAGAGCTCCATAGCACCATAGCTCCATACCTCCAGAGCTCCAGAGCTCCAGGGCTCCATAGCTCCATACCTCCAGAGCTCCATACCTCCAGAGCTCCATACCTCCAGAGCTCCAGAGCTCCATAGCACCAGAGCTCCATGGCTTCAGAGCTCCATAGCACCATAGCTCCATACCTCCAGAGCTCCAGGGCTCCATAGCTCCATACCTCCAGAGCTCCATACCTCCAGAGCTCCAGAGCTCCATAGCACCAGAGCTCCATGGCTTCAGAGCTCCATAGCACCATAGCTCCATACCTCCAGAGCTCCAGGGCTCCATAGCTCCATACCTCCAGAGCTCCATACCTCCAGAGCTCCAGAGCTCCATAGCACCAGAGCTCCATGGCTTCAGAGCTCCATAGCACCATAGCTCCATACCTCCAGAGCTCCAGGGCTCCAAAGCTCCATACCTCCAGAGCTCCATACCTCCAGAGCTCCATACCTCCAGAGCTCCATAGCTCCATAGCACCAGAGCTCCATAGCTCCATAGCACCAGAGCTCCATAGCACCAGAGCTCCATAGCACCAGAGCTCCATAGCTCCATAGCACCAGAGCTCCATAGCTCCATAGCACCAGAGCTCCATAGCTCCATAGCACCAGAGCTCCATACTTCCAGAGCTCCATAGCTCCATAGCTCCATAGCACCAGAGCTCCATAGCTCCATAGCACCAGAGCTCCATAGCTCCATAGCACCAGAGCTCCATACTTCCATAGCTCCATAGCTCCATACCTCCAGAGCTCCATAGCTCCATAGCTCCATACCTCCAGAGCTCCATAGCTCCAGAGCTCCATAGCTCCATAGCACCAGAGCTCCATAGCTCCATAGCACCAGAGCTCCATACTTCCATAGCTCCAGGGCTCCATAGCTCCAGGGCTCCATAGCTCCATACCTCCAGAGCTCCATAGCTCCATACTTCCAGAGCTCCATAGCTCCATAGCACCAGAGCTCCATAGCTCCATAGCACCAGAGCTCCATAGCTCCATAGCACCAGAGCTCCATAGCTCCATAGCACCAGAGCTCCATAGCTCCATAGCTCCAGGGCTCCATAGCTCCATAGCTCCAGGGCTCCATAGCTCCATAGCTCCAGGGCTCCATAGCTCCATAGCTCCATACCTCCAGAGCTCCATACCTCCAGAGCTCCATACCTCCATAGCACCAGAGCTCCATAGCTCCAGGGCTCCAGGGCTCCATAGCTCCATACCTCCAGAGCTCCATAGCTCCATACTTCCAGAGCTCCATAGCTCCATAGCTCCATACTTCCATAGCTCCATAGCTCCATACTTCCATAGCACCTGAGCTCCATACCTCCAGAGCTCCATAGCTCCAGCCTGGGTGGCTGGTGGCTCCATAGCTCCATACTTCCATAGCTCTAAGTCAGAGAGTTGGCGAAAATTGCACTAAGTGCGAAAGCCCATTCATTTACAACGGCGTGTCCGCCAGGCGGCGACATTTCCCCGTTACCGGTGGCTGCGCGGCGGGTGAGTGACAGAGCTTATCCGAGCGGCTGGAACTCTGCGCCGGCGTGGTCGAGCGTGAGGCCTCGGCCCTTTGGCTGCCTGGTACCTAAAACACTTCCATTGATCCAGCCACGGAGGGTGCTGGCTGGTGGCTCCATACCTCCATAGCTCCATAGCACCAGAGCTCCATAGCTCCATAGCACCAGAGCTCCATGGCTTCAGAGCTCCATAGCACCATAGCTCCATACCTCCAGAGCTCCAGGGCTCCATAGCTCCATACCTCCAGAGCTCCATACCTCCAGAGCTCCATACCTCCAGAGCTCCATAGCACCAGAGCTCCATGGCTTCAGAGCTCCATAGCACCATAGCTCCATACCTCCAGAGCTCCAGGGCTCCATAGCTCCATACCTCCAGAGCTCCATACCTCCAGAGCTCCATACCTCCAGAGCTCCATAGCACCAGAGCTCCATGGCTTCAGAGCTCCATAGCACCATAGCTCCATACCTCCAGAGCTCCAGGGCTCCATAGCTCCATACCTCCAGAGCTCCATACCTCCAGAGCTCCAGAGCTCCATAGCACCAGAGCTCCATGGCTTCAGAGCTCCATAGCTCCATACCTCCAGAGCTCCAGGGCTCCATAGCTCCATACCTCCAGAGCTCCATACCTCCAGAGCTCCAGAGCTCCATAGCACCAGAGCTCCATGGCTTCAGAGCTCCATAGCACCATAGCTCCATACCTCCAGAGCTCCAGGGCTCCATAGCTCCATACCTCCAGAGCTCCATACCTCCAGAGCTCCATACCTCCAGAGCTCCATAGCTCCATAGCACCAGAGCTCCATAGCTCCATAGCACCAGAGCTCCATAGCACCAGAGCTCCATAGCACCAGAGCTCCATAGCTCCATAGCACCAGAGCTCCATAGCTCCATAGCACCAGAGCTCCATAGCTCCATAGCACCAGAGCTCCATACTTCCAGAGCTCCATAGCTCCATAGCTCCATAGCACCAGAGCTCCATAGCTCCATAGCACCAGAGCTCCATGGCTTCAGAGCTCCATAGCACCATAGCTCCATACCTCCAGAGCTCCAGGGCTCCATAGCTCCATACCTCCAGAGCTCCATACCTCCAGAGCTCCATACCTCCAGAGCTCCATAGCACCAGAGCTCCATAGCTCCATAGCACCAGAGCTCCATAGCACCAGAGCTCCATAGCACCAGAGCTCCATAGCTCCATAGCACCAGAGCTCCATAGCTCCATAGCACCAGAGCTCCATACTTCCAGAGCTCCATAGCTCCATAGCTTTATAGCACCAGAGCTCCATAGCTCCATAGCACCAGAGCTCCATAGCTCCATAGCACCAGAGCTCCATACTTCCATAGCTCCATAGCTCCATACCTCCAGAGCTCCATAGCTCCATAGCTCCATACCTCCAGAGCTCCATAGCTCCAGAGCTCCATAGCTCCATAGCTCCATAGCACCAGAGCTCCATAGCTCCATAGCACCAGAGCTCCATACTTCCATAGCTCCAGGGCTCCATAGCTCCAGGGCTCCATACCTCCAGAGCTCCATAGCTCCATACTTCCAGAGCTCCATAGCTCCATACTTCCATAGCTCCATACTTCCATACCTCCATAGCTCCATACTTCCATAGCACCAGAGCTCCATACTTCCATAGCACCAGAGCTCCATACCTCCAGAGCTCCAGAGCTCCAGCCTGGGTGGCTGGTGGCTCCATAGCTCCATACTTCCATAGCTCTAAGTCAGAGAGTTGGCGAAAATTGCACTAAGTGCGAAAGCCCATTCATTTACAACGGCGTGTCCACAAGGCGGCGACATTTCCCCGTTACCGGTGGCTGCGCGGCGGGTGAGTGACAGAGCTTATCCGAGCGGCTGGAACTCTGCGCCGGCGTGGTCGAGCGTGAGGCCTCGGCCCTTTGGCTGCCTGGTACCTAAAACACTTCCATTGATCCAGCCACGGAGGGTGCTGGCTGGTGGCTCCATACCTCCATAGCTCCATAGCACCAGAGCTCCATAGCTCCATAGCACCAGAGCTCCATGGCTTCAGAGCTCCATAGCACCATAGCTCCATACCTCCAGAGCTCCAGGGCTCCATAGCTCCATACCTCCAGAGCTCCATACCTCCAGAGCTCCATACCTCCAGAGCTCCATAGCACCAGAGCTCCATGGCTTCAGAGCTCCATAGCACCATAGCTCCATACCTCCAGAGCTCCAGGGCTCCATAGCTCCATACCTCCAGAGCTCCATACCTCCAGAGCTCCATACCTCCAGAGCTCCAGAGCTCCATAGCACCAGAGCTCCATGGCTTCAGAGCTCCATAGCACCATAGCTCCATACCTCCAGAGCTCCAGGGCTCCATAGCTCCATACCTCCAGAGCTCCATACCTCCAGAGCTCCAGAGCTCCATAGCACCAGAGCTCCATGGCTTCAGAGCTCCATAGCACCATAGCTCCATACCTCCAGAGCTCCAGGGCTCCATAGCTCCATACCTCCAGAGCTCCATACCTCCAGAGCTCCAGAGCTCCATAGCACCAGAGCTCCATGGCTTCAGAGCTCCATAGCACCATAGCTCCATACCTCCAGAGCTCCAGGGCTCCAAAGCTCCATACCTCCAGAGCTCCATACCTCCAGAGCTCCATACCTCCAGAGCTCCATAGCTCCATAGCACCAGAGCTCCATAGCTCCATAGCACCAGAGCTCCATAGCACCAGAGCTCCATAGCACCAGAGCTCCATAGCTCCATAGCACCAGAGCTCCATAGCTCCATAGCACCAGAGCTCCATAGCTCCATAGCACCAGAGCTCCATACTTCCAGAGCTCCATAGCTCCATAGCTCCATAGCACCAGAGCTCCATAGCTCCATAGCACCAGAGCTCCATAGCTCCATAGCACCAGAGCTCCATACTTCCATAGCTCCATAGCTCCATACCTCCAGAGCTCCATAGCTCCATAGCTCCATACCTCCAGAGCTCCATAGCTCCAGAGCTCCATAGCTCCATAGCACCAGAGCTCCATAGCTCCATAGCACCAGAGCTCCATACTTCCATAGCTCCAGGGCTCCATAGCTCCAGGGCTCCATAGCTCCATACCTCCAGAGCTCCATAGCTCCATACTTCCAGAGCTCCATAGCTCCATAGCACCAGAGCTCCATAGCTCCATAGCACCAGAGCTCCATAGCTCCATAGCACCAGAGCTCCATAGCTCCATAGCACCAGAGCTCCATAGCTCCATAGCTCCAGGGCTCCATAGCTCCATAGCTCCAGGGCTCCATAGCTCCATAGCTCCAGGGCTCCATAGCTCCATAGCTCCATACCTCCAGAGCTCCATACCTCCAGAGCTCCATACCTCCATAGCACCAGAGCTCCATAGCTCCAGGGCTCCAGGGCTCCATAGCTCCATACCTCCAGAGCTCCATAGCTCCATACTTTCAGAGCTCCATAGCTCCATAGCTCCATACTTCCATAGCTCCATAGCTCCATACTTCCATAGCACCTGAGCTCCATACCTCCAGAGCTCCATAGCTCCAGCCTGGGTGGCTGGTGGCTCCATAGCTCCATACTTCCATAGCTCTAAGTCAGAGAGTTGGCGAAAATTGCACTAAGTGCGAAAGCCCATTCATTTACAACGGCGTGTCCGCCAGGCGGCGACATTTCCCCGTTACCGGTGGCTGCGCGGCGGGTGAGTGACAGAGCTTATCCGAGCGGCTGGAACTCTGCGCCGGCGTGGTCGAGCGTGAGGCCTCGGCCCTTTGGCTGCCTGGTACCTAAAACACTTCCATTGATCCAGCCACGGAGGGTGCTGGCTGGTGGCTCCATACCTCCATAGCTCCATAGCACCAGAGCTCCATAGCTCCATAGCACCAGAGCTCCATGGCTTCAGAGCTCCATAGCACCATAGCTCCATACCTCCAGAGCTCCAGGGCTCCATAGCTCCATACCTCCAGAGCTCCATACCTCCAGAGCTCCATACCTCCAGAGCTCCATAGCACCAGAGCTCCATGGCTTCAGAGCTCCATAGCACCATAGCTCCATACCTCCAGAGCTCCAGGGCTCCATAGCTCCATACCTCCAGAGCTCCATACCTCCAGAGCTCCATACCTCCAGAGCTCCATAGCACCAGAGCTCCATGGCTTCAGAGCTCCATAGCACCATAGCTCCATACCTCCAGAGCTCCAGGGCTCCATAGCTCCATACCTCCAGAGCTCCATACCTCCAGAGCTCCATACCTCCAGAGCTCCAGAGCTCCATAGCACCAGAGCTCCATGGCTTCAGAGCTCCATAGCTCCATACCTCCAGAGCTCCAGGGCTCCATAGCTCCATACCTCCAGAGCTCCATACCTCCAGAGCTCCAGAGCTCCATAGCACCAGAGCTCCATGGCTTCAGAGCTCCATAGCACCATAGCTCCATACCTCCAGAGCTCCAGGGCTCCATAGCTCCATACCTCCAGAGCTCCATACCTCCAGAGCTCCATACCTCCAGAGCTCCATAGCTCCATAGCACCAGAGCTCCATAGCTCCATAGCACCAGAGCTCCATAGCACCAGAGCTCCATAGCACCAGAGCTCCATAGCTCCATAGCACCAGAGCTCCATAGCTCCATAGCACCAGAGCTCCATAGCTCCATAGCACCAGAGCTCCATACTTCCAGAGCTCCATAGCTCCATAGCTCCATAGCACCAGAGCTCCATAGCTCCATAGCACCAGAGCTCCATAGCTCCATAGCACCAGAGCTCCATACTTCCATAGCTCCATAGCTCCATACCTCCAGAGCTCCATAGCTCCATAGCTGCATACCTCCAGAGCTCCATAGCTCCAGAGCTCCATAGCTCCATAGCTCCATAGCACCAGAGCTCCATAGCTCCATAGCACCAGAGCTCCATACTTCCATAGCTCCAGGGCTCCATAGCTCCAGGGCTCCATACCTCCAGAGCTCCATAGCTCCATAGTTCCATACTTCCATAGCTCCATACTTCCATACCTCCATAGCTCCATACTTCCATAGCACCAGAGCTCCATACTTCCATAGCACCAGAGCTCCATACCTCCAGAGCTCCAGAGCTCCAGCCTGGGTGGCTGGTGGCTCCATAGCTCCATACTTCCATAGCTCTAAGTCAGAGAGTTGGCAAAAATTGCACTAAGTGCGAAAGCCCATTCATTTACAACGGCGTGTCCACAAGGCGGCGACATTTCCCCGTTACCGGTGGCTGCGCGGCGGGTGAGTGACAGAGCTTATCCGAGCGGCTGTAACTCTGCGCCGGCGTGGTCGAGCGTGAGGCCTCGGCCCTTTGGCTGCCTGGTACCTAAAACACTTCCATTGATCCAGCCACGGAGGGTGCTGGCTGGTGGCTCCATACCTCCATAGCTCCATAGCACCAGAGCTCCATAGCTCCATAGCACCAGAGCTCCATGGCTTCAGAGCTCCATAGCACCATAGCTCCATACCTCCAGAGCTCCAGGGCTCCATAGCTCCATACCTCCAGAGCTCCATACCTCCAGAGCTCCATACCTCCAGAGCTCCATAGCACCAGAGCTCCATGGCTTCAGAGCTCCATAGCACCATAGCTCCATACCTCCAGAGCTCCAGGGCTCCATAGCTCCATACCTCCAGAGCTCCATACCTCCAGAGCTCCATACCTCCAGAGCTCCAGAGCTCCATAGCACCAGAGCTCCATGGCTTCAGAGCTCCATAGCACCATAGCTCCATACCTCCAGAGCTCCAGGGCTCCATAGCTCCATACCTCCAGAGCTCCATACCTCCAGAGCTCCAGAGCTCCATAGCACCAGAGCTCCATGGCTTCAGAGCTCCATAGCACCATAGCTCCATACCTCCAGAGCTCCAGGGCTCCATAGCTCCATACCTCCAGAGCTCCATACCTCCAGAGCTCCAGAGCTCCATAGCACCAGAGCTCCATGGCTTCAGAGCTCCATAGCACCATAGCTCCATACCTCCAGAGCTCCAGGGCTCCAAAGCTCCATACCTCCAGAGCTCCATACCTCCAGAGCTCCATACCTCCAGAGCTCCATAGCTCCATAGCACCAGAGCTCCATAGCTCCATAGCACCAGAGCTCCATAGCACCAGAGCTCCATAGCACCAGAGCTCCATAGCTCCATAGCACCAGAGCTCCATAGCTCCATAGCACCAGAGCTCCATAGCTCCATAGCACCAGAGCTCCATACTTCCAGAGCTCCATAGCTCCATAGCTCCATAGCACCAGAGCTCCATAGCTCCATAGCACCAGAGCTCCATAGCTCCATAGCACCAGAGCTCCATACTTCCATAGCTCCATAGCTCCATACCTCCAGAGCTCCATAGCTCCATAGCTCCATACCTCCAGAGCTCCATAGCTCCAGAGCTCCATAGCTCCATAGCACCAGAGCTCCATAGCTCCATAGCACCAGAGCTCCATACTTCCATAGCTCCAGGGCTCCATAGCTCCAGGGCTCCATAGCTCCATACCTCCAGAGCTCCATAGCTCCATACTTCCAGAGCTCCATAGCTCCATAGCACCAGAGCTCCATAGCTCCATAGCACCAGAGCTCCATAGCTCCATAGCACCAGAGCTCCATAGCTCCATAGCACCAGAGCTCCATAGCTCCATAGCTCCAGGGCTCCATAGCTCCATAGCTCCAGGGCTCCATAGCTCCATAGCTCCAGGGCTCCATAGCTCCATAGCTCCATACCTCCAGAGCTCCATACCTCCAGAGCTCCATACCTCCATAGCACCAGAGCTCCATAGCTCCAGGGCTCCAGGGCTCCATAGCTCCATACCTCCAGAGCTCCATAGCTCCATACTTCCAGAGCTCCATAGCTCCATAGCTCCATACTTCCATAGCTCCATAGCTCCATACTTCCATAGCACCTGAGCTCCATACCTCCAGAGCTCCATAGCTCCAGCCTGGGTGGCTGGTGGCTCCATAGCTCCATACTTCCATAGCTCTAAGTCAGAGAGTTGGCGAAAATTGCACTAAGTGCGAAAGCCCATTCATTTACAACGGCGTGTCCGCCAGGCGGCGACATTTCCCCGTTACCGGTGGCTGCGCGGCGGGTGAGTGACAGAGCTTATCCGAGCGGCTGGAACTCTGCGCCGGCGTGGTCGAGCGTGAGGCCTCGGCCCTTTGGCTGCCTGGTACCTAAAACACTTCCATTGATCCAGCCACGGAGGGTGCTGGCTGGTGGCTCCATACCTCCATAGCTCCATAGCACCAGAGCTCCATAGCTCCATAGCACCAGAGCTCCATGGCTTCAGAGCTCCATAGCACCATAGCTCCATACCTCCAGAGCTCCAGGGCTCCATAGCTCCATACCTCCAGAGCTCCATACCTCCAGAGCTCCATACCTCCAGAGCTCCATAGCACCAGAGCTCCATGGCTTCAGAGCTCCATAGCACCATAGCTCCATACCTCCAGAGCTCCAGGGCTCCATAGCTCCATACCTCCAGAGCTCCATACCTCCAGAGCTCCATAGCACCAGAGCTCCATGGCTTCAGAGCTCCATAGCACCATAGCTCCATACCTCCAGAGCTCCAGGGCTCCATAGCTCCATACCTCCAGAGCTCCATACCTCCAGAGCTCCATACCTCCAGAGCTCCAGAGCTCCATAGCACCAGAGCTCCATGGCTTCAGAGCTCCATAGCTCCATACCTCCAGAGCTCCAGGGCTCCATAGCTCCATACCTCCAGAGCTCCATACCTCCAGAGCTCCAGAGCTCCATAGCACCAGAGCTCCATGGCTTCAGAGCTCCATAGCACCATAGCTCCATACCTCCAGAGCTCCAGGGCTCCATAGCTCCATACCTCCAGAGCTCCATACCTCCAGAGCTCCATACCTCCAGAGCTCCATAGCTCCATAGCACCAGAGCTCCATAGCTCCATAGCACCAGAGCTCCATAGCACCAGAACTCCATAGCACCAGAGCTCCATAGCTCCATAGCACCAGAGCTCCATAGCTCCATAGCACCAGAGCTCCATAGCTCCATAGCACCAGAGCTCCATACTTCCAGAGCTCCATAGCTCCATAGCTCCATAGCACCAGAGCTCCATAGCTCCATAGCACCAGAGCTCCATAGCTCCATAGCACCAGAGCTCCATACTTCCATAGCTCCATAGCTCCATACCTCCAGAGCTCCATAGCTCCATAGCTGCATACCTCCAGAGCTCCATAGCTCCAGAGCTCCATAGCTCCATAGCTCCATAGCACCAGAGCTCCATAGCTCCATAGCACCAGAGCTCCATACTTCCATAGCTCCAGGGCTCCATACCTCCAGAGCTCCATAGCTCCATACTTCCAGAGCTCCATAGCTCCATACTTCCATAGCTCCATACTTCCATACCTCCATAGCTCCATACTTCCATAGCACCAGAGCTCCATACTTCCATAGCACCAGAGCTCCATACCTCCAGAGCTCCAGAGCTCCAGCCTGGGTGGCTGGTGGCTCCATAGCTCCATACTTCCATAGCTCTAAGTCAGAGAGTTGGCGAAAATTGCACTAAGTGCGAAAGCCCATTCATTTACAACGGCGTGTCCACAAGGCGGCGACATTTCCCCGTTACCGGTGGCTGCGCGGCGGGTGAGTGACAGAGCTTATCCGAGCGGCTGGAACTCTGCGCCGGCGTGGTCGAGCGTGAGGCCTCGGCCCTTTGGCTGCCTGGTACCTAAAACACTTCCATTGATCCAGCCACGGAGGGTGCTGGCTGGTGGCTCCATACCTCCATAGCTCCATAGCACCAGAGCTCCATAGCTCCATAGCACCAGAGCTCCATGGCTTCAGAGCTCCATAGCACCATAGCTCCATACCTCCAGAGCTCCAGGGCTCCATAGCTCCATACCTCCAGAGCTCCATACCTCCAGAGCTCCATACCTCCAGAGCTCCATAGCACCAGAGCTCCATGGCTTCAGAGCTCCATAGCACCATAGCTCCATACCTCCAGAGCTCCAGGGCTCCATAGCTCCATACCTCCAGAGCTCCATACCTCCAGAGCTCCATACCTCCAGAGCTCCAGAGCTCCATAGCACCAGAGCTCCATGGCTTCAGAGCTCCATAGCACCATAGCTCCATACCTCCAGAGCTCCAGGGCTCCATAGCTCCATACCTCCAGAGCTCCATACCTCCAGAGCTCCAGAGCTCCATAGCACCAGAGCTCCATGGCTTCAGAGCTCCATAGCACCATAGCTCCATACCTCCAGAGCTCCAGGGCTCCATAGCTCCATACCTCCAGAGCTCCATACCTCCAGAGCTCCAGAGCTCCATAGCACCAGAGCTCCATGGCTTCAGAGCTCCATAGCACCATAGCTCCATACCTCCAGAGCTCCAGGGCTCCAAAGCTCCATACCTCCAGAGCTCCATACCTCCAGAGCTCCATACCTCCAGAGCTCCATAGCTCCATAGCACCAGAGCTCCATAGCTCCATAGCACCAGAGCTCCATAGCACCAGAGCTCCATAGCACCAGAGCTCCATAGCTCCATAGCACCAGAGCTCCATAGCTCCATAGCACCAGAGCTCCATAGCTCCATAGCACCAGAGCTCCATACTTCCAGAGCTCCATAGCTCCATAGCTCCATAGCACCAGAGCTCCATAGCTCCATAGCACCAGAGCTCCATAGCTCCATAGCACCAGAGCTCCATACTTCCATAGCTCCATAGCTCCATACCTCCAGAGCTCCATAGCTCCATACCTCCAGAGCTCCATAGCTCCAGAGCTCCATAGCTCCATAGCACCAGAGCTCCATAGCTCCATAGCACCAGAGCTCCATACTTCCATAGCTCCAGGGCTCCATAGCTCCAGGGCTCCATAGCTCCATACCTCCAGAGCTCCATAGCTCCATACTTCCAGAGCTCCATAGCTCCATAGCACCAGAGCTCCATAGCTCCATAGCACCAGAGCTCCATAGCACCATAGCTCCATACCTCCAGAGCTCCAGGGCTCCATAGCTCCATACCTCCAGAGCTCCATACCTCCAGAGCTCCATAGCACCAGAGCTCCATGGCTTCAGAGCTCCATAGCACCATAGCTCCATACCTCCAGAGCTCCAGGGCTCCATAGCTCCATACCTCCAGAGCTCCATACCTCCAGAGCTCCATACCTCCAGAGCTCCAGAGCTCCATAGCACCAGAGCTCCATGGCTTCAGAGCTCCATAGCTCCATACCTCCAGAGCTCCAGGGCTCCATAGCTCCATACCTCCAGAGCTCCATACCTCCAGAGCTCCAGAGCTCCATAGCACCAGAGCTCCATGGCTTCAGAGCTCCATAGCACCATAGCTCCATACCTCCAGAGCTCCAGGGCTCCATAGCTCCATACCTCCAGAGCTCCATACCTCCAGAGCTCCATACCTCCAGAGCTCCATAGCTCCATAGCACCAGAGCTCCATAGCTCCATAGCACCAGAGCTCCATAGCACCAGAACTCCATAGCACCAGAGCTCCATAGCTCCATAGCACCAGAGCTCCATAGCTCCATAGCACCAGAGCTCCATAGCTCCATAGCACCAGAGCTCCATACTTCCAGAGCTCCATAGCTCCATAGCTCCATAGCACCAGAGCTCCATAGCTCCATAGCACCAGAGCTCCATAGCTCCATAGCACCAGAGCTCCATACTTCCATAGCTCCATAGCTCCATACCTCCAGAGCTCCATAGCTCCATAGCTGCATACCTCCAGAGCTCCATAGCTCCAGAGCTCCATAGCTCCATAGCTCCATAGCACCAGAGCTCCATAGCTCCATAGCACCAGAGCTCCATACTTCCATAGCTCCAGGGCTCCATACCTCCAGAGCTCCATAGCTCCATACTTCCAGAGCTCCATAGCTCCATACTTCCATAGCTCCATACTTCCATACCTCCATAGCTCCATACTTCCATAGCACCAGAGCTCCATACTTCCATAGCACCAGAGCTCCATACCTCCAGAGCTCCAGAGCTCCAGCCTGGGTGGCTGGTGGCTCCATAGCTCCATACTTCCATAGCTCTAAGTCAGAGAGTTGGCGAAAATTGCACTAAGTGCGAAAGCCCATTCATTTACAACGGCGTGTCCACAAGGCGGCGACATTTCCCCGTTACCGGTGGCTGCGCGGCGGGTGAGTGACAGAGCTTATCCGAGCGGCTGGAACTCTGCGCCGGCGTGGTCGAGCGTGAGGCCTCGGCCCTTTGGCTGCCTGGTACCTAAAACACTTCCATTGATCCAGCCACGGAGGGTGCTGGCTGGTGGCTCCATACCTCCATAGCTCCATAGCACCAGAGCTCCATAGCTCCATAGCACCAGAGCTCCATGGCTTCAGAGCTCCATAGCACCATAGCTCCATACCTCCAGAGCTCCAGGGCTCCATAGCTCCATACCTCCAGAGCTCCATACCTCCAGAGCTCCATAGCACCAGAGCTCCATGGCTTCAGAGCTCCATAGCACCATAGCTCCATACCTCCAGAGCTCCAGGGCTCCATAGCTCCATACCTCCAGAGCTCCATACCTCCAGAGCTCCATACCTCCAGAGCTCCAGAGCTCCATAGCACCAGAGCTCCATGGCTTCAGAGCTCCATAGCACCATAGCTCCATACCTCCAGAGCTCCAGGGCTCCATAGCTCCATACCTCCAGAGCTCCATACCTCCAGAGCTCCAGAGCTCCATAGCACCAGAGCTCCATGGCTTCAGAGCTCCATAGCACCATAGCTCCATACCTCCAGAGCTCCAGGGCTCCATAGCTCCATACCTCCAGAGCTCCATACCTCCAGAGCTCCAGAGCTCCATAGCACCAGAGCTCCATGGCTTCAGAGCTCCATAGCACCATAGCTCCATACCTCCAGAGCTCCAGGGCTCCAAAGCTCCATACCTCCAGAGCTCCATACCTCCAGAGCTCCATACCTCCAGAGCTCCATAGCTCCATAGCACCAGAGCTCCATAGCTCCATAGCACCAGAGCTCCATAGCACCAGAGCTCCATAGCACCAGAGCTCCATAGCTCCATAGCACCAGAGCTCCATAGCTCCATAGCACCAGAGCTCCATAGCTCCATAGCACCAGAGCTCCATACTTCCAGAGCTCCATAGCTCCATAGCTCCATAGCACCAGAGCTCCATAGCTCCATAGCACCAGAGCTCCATAGCTCCATAGCACCAGAGCTCCATACTTCCATAGCTCCATAGCTCCATACCTCCAGAGCTCCATAGCTCCATACCTCCAGAGCTCCATAGCTCCAGAGCTCCATAGCTCCATAGCACCAGAGCTCCATAGCTCCATAGCACCAGAGCTCCATACTTCCATAGCTCCAGGGCTCCATAGCTCCAGGGCTCCATAGCTCCATACCTCCAGAGCTCCATAGCTCCATACTTCCAGAGCTCCATAGCTCCATAGCACCAGAGCTCCATAGCTCCATAGCACCAGAGCTCCATAGCTCCATAGCACCAGAGCTCCATAGCTCCATAGCACCAGAGCTCCATAGCTCCATAGCACCAGAGCTCCATAGCTCCATAGCACCAGAGCTCCATAGCTCCATAGCACCAGAGCTCCATAGCTCCATAGCTCCAGGGCTCCATAGCTCCATAGCTCCAGGGCTCCATAGCTCCATAGCTCCAGGGCTCCATAGCTCCAGGGCTCCAGGGCTCCATAGCTCCATACCTCCAGAGCTCCATAGCTCCATACTTCCAGAGCTCCATAGCTCCATAGCTCCATACTTCCATAGCTCCATAGCTCCATACTTCCATAGCACCAGAGCTCCATACCTCCAGAGCTCCATAGCTCCAGCCTGGGTGGCTGGTGGCTCCATAGCTCCATACTTCCATAGCTCCAGTCAGAGAGTTGGCGAAAATTGCACTAAGTGCGAAAGCCCATTCATTTACAACGGCGTGTCCACAAGGCGGCGACATTTCCCCGTTACCGGTGGCTGCGCGGCGGGTGAGTGACAGAGCTTATCCGAGCGGCTGGAACTCTGCGCCGGCGTGGTCGAGCGTGAGGCCTCGGCCCTTTGGCTGCCTGGTACCTAAAACACTTCCATTGATCCAGCCACGGAGGGTGCTGGCTGGTGGCTCCATACCTCCATAGCTCCATAGCACCAGAGCTCCATAGCTCCATAGCACCAGAGCTCCATGGCTTCAGAGCTCCATAGCACCATAGCTCCATACCTCCAGAGCTCCAGGGCTCCATAGCTCCATACCTCCAGAGCTCCATACCTCCAGAGCTCCATACCTCCAGAGCTCCATAGCACCAGAGCTCCATGGCTTCAGAGCTCCATAGCACCATAGCTCCATACCTCCAGAGCTCCAGGGCTCCATAGCTCCATACCTCCAGAGCTCCATACCTCCAGAGCTCCATACCTCCAGAGCTCCAGAGCTCCATAGCACCAGAGCTCCATGGCTTCAGAGCTCCATAGCACCATAGCTCCATACCTCCAGAGCTCCAGGGCTCCATAGCTCCATACCTCCAGAGCTCCATACCTCCAGAGCTCCATACCTCCAGAGCTCCAGAGCTCCATAGCACCAGAGCTCCATGGCTTCAGAGCTCCATAGCACCATAGCTCCATACCTCCAGAGCTCCAGGGCTCCATAGCTCCATACCTCCAGAGCTCCATACCTCCAGAGCTCCAGAGCTCCATAGCACCAGAGCTCCATGGCTTCAGAGCTCCATAGCACCATAGCTCCATACCTCCAGAGCTCCAGGGCTCCATAGCTCCATACCTCCAGAGCTCCATACCTCCAGAGCTCCATACCTCCAGAGCTCCATAGCTCCATAGCACCAGAGCTCCATAGCTCCATAGCACCAGAGCTCCATAGCACCAGAGCTCCATAGCACCAGAGCTCCATAGCTCCATAGCACCAGAGCTCCATAGCTCCATAGCACCAGAGCTCCATAGCTCCATAGCACCAGAGCTCCATACTTCCAGAGCTCCATAGCTCCATAGCTCCATAGCACCAGAGCTCCATAGCTCCATAGCACCAGAGCTCCATGGCTTCAGAGCTCCATAGCACCATAGCTCCATACCTCCAGAGCTCCAGGGCTCCATAGCTCCATACCTCCAGAGCTCCATACCTCCAGAGCTCCATACCTCCAGAGCTCCATAGCACCAGAGCTCCATAGCTCCATAGCACCAGAGCTCCATAGCACCAGAGCTCCATAGCACCAGAGCTCCATAGCTCCATAGCACCAGAGCTCCATAGCTCCATAGCACCAGAGCTCCATACTTCCAGAGCTCCATAGCTCCATAGCTCCATAGCACCAGAGCTCCATAGCTCCATAGCACCAGAGCTCCATAGCTCCATAGCACCAGAGCTCCATACTTCCATAGCTCCATAGCTCCATACCTCCAGAGCTCCATAGCTCCATAGCTCCATACCTCCAGAGCTCCATAGCTCCAGAGCTCCATAGCTCCATAGCTCCATAGCACCAGAGCTCCATAGCTCCATAGCACCAGAGCTCCATACTTCCATAGCTCCAGGGCTCCATAGCTCCAGGGCTCCATACCTCCAGAGCTCCATAGCTCCATACTTCCAGAGCTCCATAGCTCCATACTTCCATAGCTCCATACTTCCATACCTCCATAGCTCCATACTTCCATAGCACCAGAGCTCCATACTTCCATAGCACCAGAGCTCCATACCTCCAGAGCTCCAGAGCTCCAGCCTGGGTGGCTGGTGGCTCCATAGCTCCATACTTCCATAGCTCTAAGTCAGAGAGTTGGCGAAAATTGCACTAAGTGCGAAAGCCCATTCATTTACAACGGCGTGTCCACAAGGCGGCGACATTTCCCCGTTACCGGTGGCTGCGCGGCGGGTGAGTGACAGAGCTTATCCGAGCGGCTGGAACTCTGCGCCGGCGTGGTCGAGCGTGAGGCCTCGGCCCTTTGGCTGCCTGGTACCTAAAACACTTCCATTGATCCAGCCACGGAGGGTGCTGGCTGGTGGCTCCATACCTCCATAGCTCCATAGCACCAGAGCTCCATAGCTCCATAGCACCAGAGCTCCATGGCTTCAGAGCTCCATAGCACCATAGCTCCATACCTCCAGAGCTCCAGGGCTCCATAGCTCCATACCTCCAGAGCTCCATACCTCCAGAGCTCCATACCTCCAGAGCTCCATAGCACCAGAGCTCCATGGCTTCAGAGCTCCATAGCACCATAGCTCCATACCTCCAGAGCTCCAGGGCTCCATAGCTCCATACCTCCAGAGCTCCATACCTCCAGAGCTCCATACCTCCAGAGCTCCAGAGCTCCATAGCACCAGAGCTCCATGGCTTCAGAGCTCCATAGCACCATAGCTCCATACCTCCAGAGCTCCAGGGCTCCATAGCTCCATACCTCCAGAGCTCCATACCTCCAGAGCTCCAGAGCTCCATAGCACCAGAGCTCCATGGCTTCAGAGCTCCATAGCACCATAGCTCCATACCTCCAGAGCTCCAGGGCTCCATAGCTCCATACCTCCAGAGCTCCATACCTCCAGAGCTCCAGAGCTCCATAGCACCAGAGCTCCATGGCTTCAGAGCTCCATAGCACCATAGCTCCATACCTCCAGAGCTCCAGGGCTCCAAAGCTCCATACCTCCAGAGCTCCATACCTCCAGAGCTCCATACCTCCAGAGCTCCATAGCTCCATAGCACCAGAGCTCCATAGCTCCATAGCACCAGAGCTCCATAGCACCAGAGCTCCATAGCACCAGAGCTCCATAGCTCCATAGCACCAGAGCTCCATAGCTCCATAGCACCAGAGCTCCATAGCTCCATAGCACCAGAGCTCCATACTTCCAGAGCTCCATAGCTCCATAGCTCCATAGCACCAGAGCTCCATAGCTCCATAGCACCAGAGCTCCATAGCTCCATAGCACCAGAGCTCCATACTTCCATAGCTCCATAGCTCCATACCTCCAGAGCTCCATAGCTCCATAGCTCCATACCTCCAGAGCTCCATAGCTCCAGAGCTCCATAGCTCCATAGCACCAGAGCTCCATAGCTCCATAGCACCAGAGCTCCATACTTCCATAGCTCCAGGGCTCCATAGCTCCAGGGCTCCATAGCTCCATACCTCCAGAGCTCCATAGCTCCATACTTCCAGAGCTCCATAGCTCCATAGCACCAGAGCTCCATAGCTCCATAGCACCAGAGCTCCATAGCTCCATAGCACCAGAGCTCCATAGCTCCATAGCACCAGAGCTCCATAGCTCCATAGCTCCAGGGCTCCATAGCTCCATAGCTCCAGGGCTCCATAGCTCCATAGCTCCAGGGCTCCATAGCTCCATAGCTCCATACCTCCAGAGCTCCATACCTCCAGAGCTCCATACCTCCATAGCACCAGAGCTCCATAGCTCCAGGGCTCCAGGGCTCCATAGCTCCATACCTCCAGAGCTCCATAGCTCCATACTTCCAGAGATCCATAGCTCCATAGCTCCATACTTCCATAGCTCCATAGCTCCATACTTCCATAGCACCTGAGCTCCATACCTCCAGAGCTCCATAGCTCCAGCCTGGGTGGCTGGTGGCTCCATAGCTCCATACTTCCATAGCTCTAAGTCAGAGAGTTGGCGAAAATTGCACTAAGTGCGAAAGCCCATTCATTTACAACGGCGTGTCCGCCAGGCGGCGACATTTCCCCGTTACCGGTGGCTGCGCGGCGGGTGAGTGACAGAGCTTATCCGAGCGGCTGGAACTCTGCGCCGGCGTGGTCGAGCGTGAGGCCTCGGCCCTTTGGCTGCCTGGTACCTAAAACACTTCCATTGATCCAGCCACGGAGGGTGCTGGCTGGTGGCTCCATACCTCCATAGCTCCATAGCACCAGAGCTCCATAGCTCCATAGCACCAGAGCTCCATGGCTTCAGAGCTCCATAGCACCATAGCTCCATACCTCCAGAGCTCCAGGGCTCCATAGCTCCATACCTCCAGAGCTCCATACCTCCAGAGCTCCATACCTCCAGAGCTCCATAGCACCAGAGCTCCATGGCTTCAGAGCTCCATAGCACCATAGCTCCATACCTCCAGAGCTCCAGGGCTCCATAGCTCCATACCTCCAGAGCTCCATACCTCCAGAGCTCCATACCTCCAGAGCTCCATAGCACCAGAGCTCCATGGCTTCAGAGCTCCATAGCACCATAGCTCCATACCTCCATAGCTCCATACCTCCAGAGCTCCATACCTCCAGAGCTCCATACCTCCAGAGCTCCATAGCACCAGAGCTCCATGGCTTCAGAGCTTCAGAGCTCCATAGCTCCATACCTCCAGAGCTCCAGGGCTCCATAGCTCCATACCTCCAGAGCTCCATACCTCCAGAGCTCCAGTGCTCCATAGCACCAGAGCTCCATGGCTTCAGAGCTCCATAGCACCATAGCTCCATACCTCCAGAGCTCCAGGGCTCCATAGCTCCATACCTCCAGAGCTCCATACCTCCAGAGCTCCATACCTCCAGAGCTCCAGAGCTCCATAGCACCAGAGCTCCATGGCTTCAGAGCTCCATAGCACCATAGCTCCATACCTCCAGAGCTCCAGGGCTCCATAGCTCCATACCTCCAGAGCTCCATACCTCCAGAGCTCCAGAGCTCCATAGCACCAGAGCTCCATGGCTTCAGAGCTCCATAGCAACCTAGCTCCATACCTCCAGAGCTCCAGGGCTCCATAGCTCCATACCTCCAGAGCTCCATACCTCCAGAGCTCCAGAGCTCCATAGCACCAGAGCTCCATGGCTTCAGAGCTCCATAGCACCATAGCTCCATACCTCCAGAGCTCCAGGGCTCCAAAGCTCCATACCTCCAGAGCTCCATACCTCCAGAGCTCCATACCTCCAGAGCTCCATAGCTCCATAGCACCAGAGCTCCATAGCTCCATAGCACCAGAGCTCCATAGCACCAGAGCTCCATAGCACCAGAGCTCCATAGCTCCATAGCACCAGAGCTCCATAGCTCCATAGCACCAGAGCTCCATAGCTCCATAGCACCAGAGCTCCATACTTCCAGAGCTCCATAGCTCCATAGCACCAGAGCTCCATAGCTCCATAGCACCAGAGCTCCATAGCTCCATAGCACCAGAGCTCCATACTTCCATAGCTCCATAGCTCCATACCTCCAGAGCTCCATAGCTCCATAGCTCCATAGCTCCATACCTCCAGAGCTCCATAGCTCCAGAGCTCCATAGCTCCATAGCACCAGAGCTCCATAGCTCCATAGCACCAGAGCTCCATACTTCCATAGCTCCAGGGCTCCATAGCTCCAGGGCTCCATAGCTCCATACCTCCAGAGCTCCATAGCTCCATACTTCCAGAGCTCCATAGCTCCATAGCACCAGAGCTCCATAGCTCCATAGCACCAGAGCTCCATAGCTCCATAGCACCAGAGCTCCATAGCTCCATAGCACCAGAGCTCCATAGCTCCATAGCTCCAGGGCTCCATAGCTCCATAGCTCCAGGGCTCCATAGCTCCATAGCTCCAGGGCTCCATAGCTCCATAGCTCCATACCTCCAGAGCTCCATACCTCCAGAGCTCCATACCTCCATAGCACCAGAGCTCCATAGCTCCAGGGCTCCAGGGCTCCATAGCTCCATACCTCCAGAGCTCCATAGCTCCATACTTCCAGAGCTCCATAGCTCCATAGCTCCATACTTCCATAGCTCCATAGCTCCATACTTCCATAGCACCTGAGCTCCATACCTCCAGAGCTCCATAGCTCCAGCCTGGGTGGCTGGTGGCTCCATAGCTCCATACTTCCATAGCTCTAAGTCAGAGAGTTGGCGAAAATTGCACTAAGTGCAAAAGCCCATTCATTTACAACGGCGTGTCCGCCAGGCGGCGACATTTCCCCGTTACCGGTGGCTGCGCGGCGGGTGAGTGACAGAGCTTATCCGAGCGGCTGGAACTCTGCGCCGGCGTGGTCGAGCGTGAGGCCTCGGCCCTTTGGCTGCCTGGTACCTAAAACACTTCCATTGATCCAGCCACGGAGGGTGCTGGCTGGTGGCTCCATACCTCCATAGCTCCATAGCACCAGAGCTCCATAGCTCCATAGCACCAGAGCTCCATGGCTTCAGAGCTCCATAGCACCATAGCTCCATACCTCCAGAGCTCCAGGGCTCCATAGCTCCATACCTCCAGAGCTCCATACCTCCAGAGCTCCATACCTCCAGAGCTCCATAGCACCAGAGCTCCATGGCTTCAGAGCTCCATAGCACCATAGCTCCATACCTCCAGAGCTCCAGGGCTCCATAGCTCCATACCTCCAGAGCTCCATACCTCCAGAGCTCCATACCTCCAGAGCTCCATAGCACCAGAGCTCCATGGCTTCAGAGCTCCATAGCACCATAGCTCCATACCTCCAGAGCTCCAGGGCTCCATAGCTCCATACCTCCAGAGCTCCATACCTCCAGAGCTCCATACCTCCAGAGCTCCAGAGCTCCATAGCACCAGAGCTCCATGGCTTCAGAGCTCCATAGCTCCATACCTCCAGAGCTCCAGGGCTCCATAGCTCCATACCTCCAGAGCTCCATACCTCCAGAGCTCCAGAGCTCCATAGCACCAGAGCTCCATGGCTTCAGAGCTCCATAGCACCATAGCTCCATACCTCCAGAGCTCCAGGGCTCCATAGCTCCATACCTCCAGAGCTCCATACCTCCAGAGCTCCATACCTCCAGAGCTCCATAGCTCCATAGCACCAGAGCTCCATAGCTCCATAGCACCAGAGCTCCATAGCACCAGAGCTCCATAGCACCAGAGCTCCATAGCTCCATAGCACCAGAGCTCCATAGCTCCATAGCACCAGAGCTCCATAGCTCCATAGCACCAGAGCTCCATACTTCCAGAGCTCCATAGCTCCATAGCTCCATAGCACCAGAGCTCCATAGCTCCATAGCACCAGAGCTCCATAGCTCCATAGCACCAGAGCTCCATACTTCCATAGCTCCATAGCTCCATACCTCCAGAGCTCCATAGCTCCATAGCTGCATACCTCCAGAGCTCCATAGCTCCAGAGCTCCATAGCTCCATAGCTCCATAGCACCAGAGCTCCATAGCTCCATAGCACCAGAGCTCCATACTTCCATAGCTCCAGGGCTCCATAGCTCCAGGGCTCCATACCTCCAGAGCTCCATAGCTCCATACTTCCAGAGCTCCATAGCTCCATACTTCCATACCTCCATAGCTCCATACTTCCATAGCACCAGAGCTCCATACTTCCATAGCACCAGAGCTCCATACCTCCAGAGCTCCAGAGCTCCAGCCTGGGTGGCTGGTGGCTCCATAGCTCCATACTTCCATAGCTCTAAGTCAGAGAGTTGGCGAAAATTGCACTAAGTGCGAAAGCCCATTCATTTACAACGGCGTGTCCACAAGGCGGCGACATTTCCCCGTTACCGGTGGCTGCGCGGCGGGTGAGTGACAGAGCTTATCCGAGCGGCTGGAACTCTGCGCCGGCGTGGTCGAGCGTGAGGCCTCGGCCCTTTGGCTGCCTGGTACCTAAAACACTTCCATTGATCCAGCCACGGAGGGTGCTGGCTGGTGGCTCCATACCTCCATAGCTCCATAGCACCAGAGCTCCATAGCTCCATAGCACCAGAGCTCCATGGCTTCAGAGCTCCATAGCACCATAGCTCCATACCTCCAGAGCTCCAGGGCTCCATAGCTCCATACCTCCAGAGCTCCATACCTCCAGAGCTCCATACCTCCAGAGCTCCATAGCACCAGAGCTCCATGGCTTCAGAGCTCCATAGCACCATAGCTCCATACCTCCAGAGCTCCAGGGCTCCATAGCTCCATACCTCCAGAGCTCCATACCTCCAGAGCTCCATACCTCCAGAGCTCCAGAGCTCCATAGCACCAGAGCTCCATGGCTTCAGAGCTCCATAGCACCATAGCTCCATACCTCCAGAGCTCCAGGGCTCCATAGCTCCATACCTCCAGAGCTCCATACCTCCAGAGCTCCAGAGCTCCATAGCACCAGAGCTCCATGGCTTCAGAGCTCCATAGCACCATAGCTCCATACCTCCAGAGCTCCAGGGCTCCATAGCTCCATACCTCCAGAGCTCCATACCTCCAGAGCTCCAGAGCTCCATAGCACCAGAGCTCCATGGCTTCAGAGCTCCATAGCACCATAGCTCCATACCTCCAGAGCTCCAGGGCTCCAAAGCTCCATACCTCCAGAGCTCCATACCTCCAGAGCTCCATACCTCCAGAGCTCCATAGCTCCATAGCACCAGAGCTCCATAGCTCCATAGCACCAGAGCTCCATAGCACCAGAGCTCCATAGCACCAGAGCTCCATAGCTCCATAGCACCAGAGCTCCATAGCTCCATAGCACCAGAGCTCCATAGCTCCATAGCACCAGAGCTCCATACTTCCAGAGCTCCATAGCTCCATAGCTCCATAGCACCAGAGCTCCATAGCTCCATAGCACCAGAGCTCCATAGCTCCATAGCACCAGAGCTCCATACTTCCATAGCTCCATAGCTCCATACCTCCAGAGCTCCATAGCTCCATAGCTCCATACCTCCAGAGCTCCATAGCTCCAGAGCTCCATAGCTCCATAGCACCAGAGCTCCATAGCTCCATAGCACCAGAGCTCCATACTTCCATAGCTCCAGGGCTCCATAGCTCCAGGGCTCCATAGCTCCATACCTCCAGAGCTCCATAGCTCCATACTTCCAGAGCTCCATAGCTCCATAGCACCAGAGCTCCATAGCTCCATAGCACCAGAGCTCCATAGCTCCATAGCACCAGAGCTCCATAGCTCCATAGCACCAGAGCTCCATAGCTCCATAGCACCAGAGCTCCATAGCTCCATAGCACCAGAGCTCCATAGCTCCATAGCACCAGAGCTCCATAGCTCCAGGGCTCCATAGCTCCATAGCTCCAGGGCTCCATAGCTCCATAGCTCCAGGGCTCCATAGCTCCAGGGCTCCAGGGCTCCATAGCTCCATACCTCCAGAGCTCCATAGCTCCATACTTCCAGAGCTCCATAGCTCCATAGCTCCATACTTCCATAGCTCCATAGCTCCATACTTCCATAGCACCAGAGCTCCATAGCTCCAGCCTGGGTGGCTGGTGGCTCCATAGCTCCATACTTCCATAGCTCCAGTCAGAGAGTTGGCGAAAATTGCACTAAGTGCGAAAGCCCATTCATTTACAACGGCGTGTCCACAAGGCGGCGACATTTCCCCGTTACCGGTGGCTGCGCGGCGGGTGAGTGACAGAGCTTATCCGAGCGGCTGGAACTCTGCGCCGGCGTGGTCGAGCGTGAGGCCTCGGCCCTTTGGCTGCCTGGTACCTAAAACACTTCCATTGATCCAGCCACGGAGGGTGCTGGCTGGTGGCTCCATACCTCCATAGCTCCATAGCACCAGAGCTCCATAGCTCCATAGCACCAGAGCTCCATGGCTTCAGAGCTCCATAGCACCATAGCTCCATACCTCCAGAGCTCCAGGGCTCCATAGCTCCATACCTCCAGAGCTCCATACCTCCAGAGCTCCATACCTCCAGAGCTCCATAGCACCAGAGCTCCATGGCTTCAGAGCTCCATAGCACCATAGCTCCATACCTCCAGAGCTCCAGGGCTCCATAGCTCCATACCTCCAGAGCTCCATACCTCCAGAGCTCCATACCTCCAGAGCTCCAGAGCTCCATAGCACCAGAGCTCCATGGCTTCAGAGCTCCATAGCACCATAGCTCCATACCTCCAGAGCTCCAGGGTTCCATAGCTCCATACCTCCAGAGCTCCATACCTCCAGAGCTCCATACCTCCAGAGCTCCAGAGCTCCATAGCACCAGAGCTCCATGGCTTCAGAGCTCCATAGCACCATAGCTCCATACCTCCAGAGCTCCAGGGCTCCATAGCTCCATACCTCCAGAGCTCCATACCTCCAGAGCTCCAGAGCTCAATAGCACCAGAGCTCCATGGCTTCAGAGCTCCATAGCACCATAGCTCCATACCTCCAGAGCTCCAGGGCTCCATAGCTCCATACCTCCAGAGCTCCATACCTCCAGAGCTCCATACCTCCAGAGCTCCATAGCTCCATAGCACCAGAGCTCCATAGCTCCATAGCACCAGAGCTCCATAGCACCAGAGCTCCATAGCACCAGAGCTCCATAGCTCCATAGCACCAGAGCTCCATAGCTCCAGAGCTCCAGGGCTCCATAGCTCCATACCTCCAGAGTTCCATACCTCCAGAGCTCCATACCTCCAGAGCTCCATAGCTCCATAGCACCAGAGCTCCATAGCACCAGAGCTCCATAGCACCAGAGCTCCATAGCTCCATAGCACCAGAGCTCCATAGCTCCATAGCACCAGAGCTCCATACTTCCAGAGCTCCATAGCTCCATAGCACCAGAGCTCCATAGCTCCATAGCTCCAGGGCTCCATAGCTCCATAGCTCCAGGGCTCCATAGCTCCATAGCTCCATGGCTCCATAGCTCCATAGCTCCATACCTCCAGAGCTCCATACCTCCAGAGCTCCATACCTCCATAGCACCAGAGCTCCATAGCTCCAGGGCTCCAGGGCTCCATAGCTCCATACCTCCAGAGCTCCATAGCTCCATACTTCCAGAGCTCCATAGCTCCATAGCTCCATACTTCCATAGCTCCATAGCTCCATACTTCCATAGCACCTGAGCTCCATACCTCCAGAGCTCCATAGCTCCAGCCTGGGTGGCTGGTGGCTCCATAGCTCCATACTTCCATAGCTCTAAGTCAGAGAGTTGGCGAAAATTGCACTAAGTGCGAAAGCCCATTCATTTACAACGGCGTGTCCGCCAGGCGGCGACATTTCCCCGTTACCGGTGGCTGCGCGGCGGGTGAGTGACAGAGCTTATCCGAGCGGCTGGAACTCTGCGCCGGCGTGGTCGAGCGTGAGGCCTCGGCCCTTTGGCTGCCTGGTACCTAAAACACTTCCATTGATCCAGCCACGGAGGGTGCTGGCTGGTGGCTCCATACCTCCATAGCTCCATAGCACCAGAGCTCCATAGCTCCATAGCACCAGAGCTCCATGGCTTCAGAGCTCCATAGCACCATAGCTCCATACCTCCAGAGCTCCAGGGCTCCATAGCTCCATACCTCCAGAGCTCCATACCTCCAGAGCTCCATACCTCCAGAGCTCCATAGCACCAGAGCTCCATGGCTTCAGAGCTCCATAGCACCATAGCTCCATACCTCCAGAGCTCCAGGGCTCCATAGCTCCATACCTCCAGAGCTCCATACCTCCAGAGCTCCATACCTCCAGAGCTCCATAGCACCAGAGCTCCATGGCTTCAGAGCTCCATAGCACCATAGCTCCATACCTCCAGAGCTCCAGGGCTCCATAGCTCCATACCTCCAGAGCTCCATACCTCCAGAGCTCCATACCTCCAGAGCTCCAGAGCTCCATAGCACCAGAGCTCCATGGCTTCAGAGCTCCATAGCACCATAGCTCCATACCTCCAGAGCTCCAGGGCTCCATAGCTCCATACCTCCAGAGCTCCATACCTCCAGAGCTCCAGAGCTCCATAGCACCAGAGCTCCATGGCTTCAGAGCTCCATAGCACCATAGCTCCATACCTCCAGAGCTCCAGGGCTCCATAGCTCCATACCTCCAGAGCTCCATACCTCCAGAGCTCCATACCTCCAGAGCTCCAGAGCTCCATAGCTCCATAGCACCAGAGCTCCATAGCTCCATAGCACCAGAGCTCCATAGCACCAGAGCTCCATAGCACCAGAGCTCCATAGCTCCATAGCACCAGAGCTCCATAGCTCCATAGCACCAGAGCTCCATAGCTCCATAGCACCAGAGCTCCATACTTCCAGAGCTCCATAGCTCCATAGCTCCATAGCACCAGAGCTCCATAGCTCCATAGCACCAGAGCTCCATGGCTTCAGAGCTCCATAGCACCATAGCTCCATACCTCCAGAGCTCCAGGGCTCCATAGCTCCATACCTCCAGAGCTCCATACCTCCAGAGCTCCATACCTCCAGAGCTCCATAGCACCAGAGCTCCATAGCTCCATAGCACCAGAGCTCCATAGCACCAGAGCTCCATAGCACCAGAGCTCCATAGCTCCATAGCACCAGAGCTCCATAGCTCCATAGCACCAGAGCTCCATACTTCCAGAGCTCCATAGCTCCATAGCTCCATAGCACCAGAGCTCCATAGCTCCATAGCACCAGAGCTCCATAGCTCCATAGCACCAGAGCTCCATACTTCCATAGCTCCATAGCTCCATACCTCCAGAGCTCCATAGCTCCATAGCTCCATACCTCCAGAGCTCCATAGCTCCAGAGCTCCATAGCTCCATAGCTCCATAGCACCAGAGCTCCATAGCTCCATAGCACCAGAGCTCCATACTTCCATAGCTCCAGGGCTCCATAGCTCCAGGGCTCCATACCTCCAGAGCTCCATAGCTCCATACTTCCAGAGCTCCATAGCTCCATACTTCCATAGCTCCATACTTCCATACCTCCATAGCTCCATACTTCCATAGCACCAGAGCTCCATACTTCCATAGCACCAGAGCTCCATACCTCCAGAGCTCCAGAGCTCCAGCCTGGGTGGCTGGTGGCTCCATAGCTCCATACTTCCATAGCTCTAAGTCAGAGAGTTGGCGAAAATTGCACTAAGTGCGAAAGCCCATTCATTTACAACGGCGTGTCCACAAGGCGGCGACATTTCCCCGTTACCGGTGGCTGCGCGGCGGGTGAGTGACAGAGCTTATCCGAGCGGCTGGAACTCTGCGCCGGCGTGGTCGAGCGTGAGGCCTCGGCCCTTTGGCTGCCTGGTACCTAAAACACTTCCATTGATCCAGCCACGGAGGGTGCTGGCTGGTGGCTCCATACCTCCATAGCTCCATAGCACCAGAGCTCCATAGCTCCATAGCACCAGAGCTCCATGGCTTCAGAGCTCCATAGCACCATAGCTCCATACCTCCAGAGCTCCAGGGCTCCATAGCTCCATACCTCCAGAGCTCCATACCTCCAGAGCTCCATACCTCCAGAGCTCCATAGCACCAGAGCTCCATGGCTTCAGAGCTCCATAGCACCATAGCTCCATACCTCCAGAGCTCCAGGGCTCCATAGCTCCATACCTCCAGAGCTCCATACCTCCAGAGCTCCATACCTCCAGAGCTCCAGAGCTCCATAGCACCAGAGCTCCATGGCTTCAGAGCTCCATAGCACCATAGCTCCATACCTCCAGAGCTCCAGGGCTCCATAGCTCCATACCTCCAGAGCTCCATACCTCCAGAGCTCCAGAGCTCCATAGCACCAGAGCTCCATGGCTTCAGAGCTCCATAGCACCATAGCTCCATACCTCCAGAGCTCCAGGGCTCCATAGCTCCATACCTCCAGAGCTCCATACCTCCAGAGCTCCAGAGCTCCATAGCACCAGAGCTCCATGGCTTCAGAGCTCCATAGCACCATAGCTCCATACCTCCAGAGCTCCAGGGCTCCAAAGCTCCATACCTCCAGAGCTCCATACCTCCAGAGCTCCATACCTCCAGAGCTCCATAGCTCCATAGCACCAGAGCTCCATAGCTCCATAGCACCAGAGCTCCATAGCACCAGAGCTCCATAGCACCAGAGCTCCATAGCTCCATAGCACCAGAGCTCCATAGCTCCATAGCACCAGAGCTCCATAGCTCCATAGCACCAGAGCTCCATACTTCCAGAGCTCCATAGCTCCATAGCTCCATAGCACCAGAGCTCCATAGCTCCATAGCACCAGAGCTCCATAGCTCCATAGCACCAGAGCTCCATACTTCCATAGCTCCATAGCTCCATACCTCCAGAGCTCCATAGCTCCATAGCTCCATACCTCCAGAGCTCCATAGCTCCATAGCTCCATAGCACCAGAGCTCCATAGCTCCATAGCACCAGAGCTCCATACTTCCATAGCTCCAGGGCTCCATAGCTCCAGGGCTCCATAGCTCCATACCTCCAGAGCTCCATAGCTCCATACTTCCAGAGCTCCATAGCTCCATAGCACCAGAGCTCCATAGCTCCATAGCACCAGAGCTCCATAGCTCCATAGCACCAGAGCTCCATAGCTCCATAGCACCAGAGCTCCATAGCTCCATAGCTCCAGGGCTCCATAGCTCCATAGCTCCAGGGCTCCATAGCTCCATAGCTCCAGGGCTC
Source organism: Syngnathus leptorhynchus (assembly GCF_054491065.1). Taxonomy (NCBI): domain Eukaryota; kingdom Metazoa; phylum Chordata; class Actinopteri; order Syngnathiformes; family Syngnathidae; genus Syngnathus; species Syngnathus leptorhynchus. The sequence goes on from NW_028232010.1 coordinate 412,985, forward strand.
CATAGCTCCATAGCTCCATACCTCCAGAGCTCCATACCTCCATAGCACCAGAGCTCCATAGCTCCAGGGCTCCAGGGCTCCATAGCTCCATACCTCCAGAGCTCCATAGCTCCATACTTCCAGAGCTCCATAGCTCCATAGCTCCATACTTCCATAGCTCCATAGCTCCATACTTCCATAGCACCTGAGCTCCATACCTCCAGAGCTCCATAGCTCCAGCCTGGGTGGCTGGTGGCTCCATAGCTCCATACTTCCATAGCTCTAAGTCAGAGAGTTGGCGAAAATTGCACTAAGTGCGAAAGCCCATTCATTTACAACGGCGTGTCCGCCAGGCGGCGACATTTCCCCGTTACCGGTGGCTGCGCGGCGGGTGAGTGACAGAGCTTATCCGAGCGGCTGGAACTCTGCGCCGGCGTGGTCGAGCGTGAGGCCTCGGCCCTTTGGCTGCCTGGTACCTAAAACACTTCCATTGATCCAGCCACGGAGGGTGCTGGCTGGTGGCTCCATACCTCCATAGCTCCATAGCACCAGAGCTCCATAGCTCCATAGCACCAGAGCTCCATGGCTTCAGAGCTCCATAGCACCATAGCTCCATACCTCCAGAGCTCCAGGGCTCCATAGCTCCATACCTCCAGAGCTCCATACCTCCAGAGCTCCATACCTCCAGAGCTCCATAGCACCAGAGCTCCATGGCTTCAGAGCTCCATAGCACCATAGCTCCATACCTCCAGAGCTCCAGGGCTCCATAGCTCCATACCTCCAGAGCTCCATACCTCCAGAGCTCCATACCTCCAGAGCTCCATAGCACCAGAGCTCCATGGCTTCAGAGCTCCATAGCACCATAGCTCCATACCTCCAGAGCTCCAGGGCTCCATAGCTCCATACCTCCAGAGCTCCATACCTCCAGAGCTCCATACCTCCAGAGCTCCAGAGCTCCATAGCACCAGAGCTCCATGGCTTCAGAGCTCCATAGCTCCATACCTCCAGAGCTCCAGGGCTCCATAGCTCCATACCTCCAGAGCTCCATACCTCCAGAGCTCCAGAGCTCCATAGCACCAGAGCTCCATGGCTTCAGAGCTCCATAGCACCATAGCTCCATACCTCCAGAGCTCCAGGGCTCCATAGCTCCATACCTCCAGAGCTCCATACCTCCAGAGCTCCATACCTCCAGAGCTCCATAGCTCCATAGCACCAGAGCTCCATAGCTCCATAGCACCAGAGCTCCATAGCACCAGAGCTCCATAGCACCAGAGCTCCATAGCTCCATAGCACCAGAGCTCCATAGCTCCATAGCACCAGAGCTCCATAGCTCCATAGCACCAGAGCTCCATACTTCCAGAGCTCCATAGCTCCATAGCTCCATAGCACCAGAGCTCCATAGCTCCATAGCACCAGAGCTCCATAGCTCCATAGCACCAGAGCTCCATACTTCCATAGCTCCATAGCTCCATACCTCCAGAGCTCCATAGCTCCATAGCTGCATACCTCCAGAGCTCCATAGCTCCAGAGCTCCATAGCTCCATAGCTCCATAGCACCAGAGCTCCATAGCTCCATAGCACCAGAGCTCCATACTTCCATAGCTCCAGGGCTCCATAGCTCCAGGGCTCCATACCTCCAGAGCTCCATAGCTCCATAGCTCCATACTTCCATAGCTCCATACTTCCATACCTCCATAGCTCCATACTTCCATAGCACCAGAGCTCCATACTTCCATAGCACCAGAGCTCCATACCTCCAGAGCTCCAGAGCTCCAGCCTGGGTGGCTGGTGGCTCCATAGCTCCATACTTCCATAGCTCTAAGTCAGAGAGTTGGCGAAAATTGCACTAAGTGCGAAAGCCCATTCATTTACAACGGCGTGTCCACAAGGCGGCGACATTTCCCCGTTACCGGTGGCTGCGCGGCGGGTGAGTGACAGAGCTTATCCGAGCGGCTGGAACTCTGCGCCGGCGTGGTCGAGCGTGAGGCCTCGGCCCTTTGGCTGCCTGGTACCTAAAACACTTCCATTGATCCAGCCACGGAGGGTGCTGGCTGGTGGCTCCTTACCTCCATAGCTCCATAGCACCAGAGCTCCATAGCTCCATAGCACCAGAGCTCCATAGCTCCATAGCACCAGAGCTCCATGGCTTCAGAGCTCCATAGCACCATAGCTCCATACCTCCAGAGCTCCAGGGCTCCATAGCTCCATACCTCCAGAGCTCCATACCTCCAGAGCTCCATACCTCCAGAGCTCCATAGCACCAGAGCTCCATGGCTTCAGAGCTCCATAGCACCATAGCTCCATACCTCCAGAGCTCCAGGGCTCCATAGCTCCATACCTCCAGAGCTCCATACCTCCAGAGCTCCATACCTCCAGAGCTCCAGAGCTCCATAGCACCAGAGCTCCATGGCTTCAGAGCTCCATAGCACCATAGCTCCATACCTCCAGAGCTCCAGGGCTCCATAGCTCCATACCTCCAGAGCTCCATACCTCCAGAGCTCCAGAGCTCCATAGCACCAGAGCTCCATGGCTTCAGAGCTCCATAGCACCATAGCTCCATACCTCCAGAGCTCCAAGGCTCCATAGCTCCATACCTCCAGAGCTCCATACCTCCAGAGCTCCAGAGCTCCATAGCACCAGAGCTCCATGGCTTCAGAGCTCCATAGCACCATAGCTCCATACCTCCAGAGCTCCAGGGCTCCAAAGCTCCATACCTCCAGAGCTCCATACCTCCAGAGCTCCATACCTCCAGAGCTCCATAGCTCCATAGCACCAGAGCTCCATAGCTCCATAGCACCAGAGCTCCATAGCACCAGAGCTCCATAGCACCAGAGCTCCATAGCTCCATAGCACCAGAGCTCCATAGCTCCATAGCACCAGAGCTCCATAGCTCCATAGCACCAGAGCTCCATACTTCCAGAGCTCCATAGCTCCATAGCTCCATAGCACCAGAGCTCCATAGCTCCATAGCACCAGAGCTCCATAGCTCCATAGCACCAGAGCTCCATACTTCCATAGCTCCATAGCTCCATACCTCCAGAGCTCCATAGCTCCATAGCTCCATACCTCCAGAGCTCCATAGCTCCAGAGCTCCATAGCTCCATAGCACCAGAGCTCCATAGCTCCATAGCACCAGAGCTCCATACTTCCATAGCTCCAGGGCTCCATAGCTCCAGGGCTCCATAGCTCCATACCTCCAGAGCTCCATAGCTCCATACTTCCAGAGCTCCATAGCTCCATAGCACCAGAGCTCCATAGCTCCATAGCACCAGAGCTCCATAGCTCCATAGCACCAGAGCTCCATAGCTCCATAGCACCAGAGCTCCATAGCTCCATAGCTCCAGGGCTCCATAGCTCCATAGCTCCAGGGCTCCATAGCTCCATAGCTCCAGGGCTCCATAGCTCCATAGCTCCATACCTCCAGAGCTCCATACCTCCAGAGCTCCATACCTCCATAGCACCAGAGCTCCATAGCTCCAGGGCTCCAGGGCTCCATAGCTCCATACCTCCAGAGCTCCATAGCTCCATACTTCCAGAGCTCCATAGCTCCATAGCTCCATACTTCCATAGCTCCATAGCTCCATACTTCCATAGCACCTGAGCTCCATACCTCCAGAGCTCCATAGCTCCAGCCTGGGTGGCTGGTGGCTCCATAGCTCCATACTTCCATAGCTCTAAGTCAGAGAGTTGGCGAAAATTGCACTAAGTGCGAAAGCCCATTCATTTACAACGGCGTGTCCGCCAGGCGGCGACATTTCCCCGTTACCGGTGGCTGCGCGGCGGGTGAGTGACAGAGCTTATCCGAGCGGCTGGAACTCTGCGCCGGCGTGGTCGAGCGTGAGGCCTCGGCCCTTTGGCTGCCTGGTACCTAAAACACTTCCATTGATCCAGCCACGGAGGGTGCTGGCTGGTGGCTCCATACCTCCATAGCTCCATAGCACCAGAGCTCCATAGCTCCATAGCACCAGAGCTCCATGGCTTCAGAGCTCCATAGCACCATAGCTCCATACCTCCAGAGCTCCAGGGCTCCATAGCTCCATACCTCCAGAGCTCCATACCTCCAGAGCTCCATACCTCCAGAGCTCCATAGCACCAGAGCTCCATGGCTTCAGAGCTCCATAGCACCATAGCTCCATACCTCCAGAGCTCCAGGGCTCCATAGCTCCATACCTCCAGAGCTCCATACCTCCAGAGCTCCATACCTCCAGAGCTCCATAGCACCAGAGCTCCATGGCTTCAGAGCTCCATAGCACCATAGCTCCATACCTCCAGAGCTCCAGGGCTCCATAGCTCCATACCTCCAGAGCTCCATACCTCCAGAGCTCCATACCTCCAGAGCTCCAGAGCTCCATAGCACCAGAGCTCCATGGCTTCAGAGCTCCATAGCTCCATACCTCCAGAGCTCCAGGGCTCCATAGCTCCATACCTCCAGAGCTCCATACCTCCAGAGCTCCAGAGCTCCATAGCACCAGAGCTCCATGGCTTCAGAGCTCCATAGCACCATAGCTCCATACCTCCAGAGCTCCAGGGCTCCATAGCTCCATACCTCCAGAGCTCCATACCTCCAGAGCTCCATACCTCCAGAGCTCCATAGCTCCATAGCACCAGAGCTCCATAGCTCCATAGCACCAGAGCTCCATAGCACCAGAGCTCCATAGCACCAGAGCTCCATAGCTCCATAGCACCAGAGCTCCATAGCTCCATAGCACCAGAGCTCCATAGCTCCATAGCACCAGAGCTCCATACTTCCAGAGCTCCATAGCTCCATAGCTCCATAGCACCAGAGCTCCATAGCTCCATAGCACCAGAGCTCCATAGCTCCATAGCACCAGAGCTCCATACTTCCATAGCTCCATAGCTCCATACCTCCAGAGCTCCATAGCTCCATAGCTGCATACCTCCAGAGCTCCATAGCTCCAGAGCTCCATAGCTCCATAGCTCCATAGCACCAGAGCTCCATAGCTCCATAGCACCAGAGCTCCATACTTCCATAGCTCCAGGGCTCCATACCTCCAGAGCTCCATAGCTCCATACTTCCAGAGCTCCATAGCTCCATACTTCCATAGCTCCATACTTCCATACCTCCATAGCTCCATACTTCCATAGCACCAGAGCTCCATACTTCCATAGCACCAGAGCTCCATACCTCCAGAGCTCCAGAGCTCCAGCCTGGGTGGCTGGTGGCTCCATAGCTCCATACTTCCATAGCTCTAAGTCAGAGAGTTGGCGAAAATTGCACTAAGTGCGAAAGCCCATTCATTTACAACGGCGTGTCCACAAGGCGGCGACATTTCCCCGTTACCGGTGGCTGCGCGGCGGGTGAGTGACAGAGCTTATCCGAGCGGCTGGAACTCTGCGCCGGCGTGGTCGAGCGTGAGGCCTCGGCCCTTTGGCTGCCTGGTACCTAAAACACTTCCATTGATCCAGCCACGGAGGGTGCTGGCTGGTGGCTCCATACCTCCATAGCTCCATAGCACCAGAGCTCCATAGCTCCATAGCACCAGAGCTCCATGGCTTCAGAGCTCCATAGCACCATAGCTCCATACCTCCAGAGCTCCAGGGCTCCATAGCTCCATACCTCCAGAGCTCCATACCTCCAGAGCTCCATACCTCCAGAGCTCCATAGCACCAGAGCTCCATGGCTTCAGAGCTCCATAGCACCATAGCTCCATACCTCCAGAGCTCCAGGGCTCCATAGCTCCATACCTCCAGAGCTCCATACCTCCAGAGCTCCATACCTCCAGAGCTCCATAGCACCAGAGCTCCATGGCTTCAGAGCTCCATAGCACCATAGCTCCATACCTCCAGAGCTCCAGGGCTCCATAGCTCCATACCTCCAGAGCTCCATACCTCCAGAGCTCCATACCTCCAGAGCTCCATAGCACCAGAGCTCCATGGCTTCAGAGCTCCATAGCACCATAGCTCCATACCTCCAGAGCTCCAGAGCTCCAGGGCTCCATAGCTCCATACCTCCAGAGCTCCATACCTCCAGAGCTCCATACCTCCAGAGCTCCAGAGCTCCATAGCACCAGAGCTCCATGGCTTCAGAGCTCCATAGCACCATAGCTCCATACCTCCAGAGCTCCAGGGCTCCATAGCTCCATACCTCCAGAGCTCCATACCTCCAGAGCTCCAGAGCTCCATAGCACCAGAGCTCCATGGCTTCAGAGCTCCATAGCACCATAGCTCCATACCTCCAGAGCTCCAGGGCTCCATAGCTCCATACCTCCAGAGCTCCATACCTCCAGAGCTCCAGAGCTCCATAGCACCAGAGCTCCATGGCTTCAGAGCTCCATAGCACCATAGCTCCATACCTCCAGAGCTCCAGGGCTCCAAAGCTCCATACCTCCAGAGCTCCATACCTCCAGAGCTCCATACCTCCAGAGCTCCATAGCTCCATAGCACCAGAGCTCCATAGCTCCATAGCACCAGAGCTCCATAGCACCAGAGCTCCATAGCACCAGAGCTCCATAGCTCCATAGCACCAGAGCTCCATAGCTCCATAGCACCAGAGCTCCATAGCTCCATAGCACCAGAGCTCCATACTTCCAGAGCTCCATAGCTCCATAGCTCCATAGCACCAGAGCTCCATAGCTCCATAGCACCAGAGCTCCATAGCTCCATAGCACCAGAGCTCCATACTTCCATAGCTCCATAGCTCCATACCTCCAGAGCTCCATAGCTCCATAGCTCCATACCTCCAGAGCTCCATAGCTCCAGAGCTCCATAGCTCCATAGCACCAGAGCTCCATAGCTCCATAGCACCAGAGCTCCATACTTCCATAGCTCCAGGGCTCGATAGCTCCAGGGCTCCATAGCTCCATACCTCCAGAGCTCCATAGCTCCATACTTCCAGAGCTCCATAGCTCCATAGCACCAGAGCTCCATAGCTCCATAGCACCAGAGCTCCATAGCTCCATAGCACCAGAGCTCCATAGCTCCATAGCACCAGAGCTCCATAGCTCCATAGCTCCAGGGCTCCATAGCTCCATAGCTCCAGGGCTCCATAGCTCCATAGCTCCAGGGCTCCATAGCTCCATAGCTCCATACCTCCAGAGCTCCATACCTCCAGAGCTCCATACCTCCATAGCACCAGAGCTCCATAGCTCCAGGGCTCCAGGGCTCCATAGCTCCATACCTCCAGAGCTCCATAGCTCCATACTTCCAGAGCTCCATAGCTCCATAGCTCCATACTTCCATAGCTCCATAGCTCCATACTTCCATAGCACCTGAGCTCCATACCTCCAGAGCTCCATAGCTCCAGCCTGGGTGGCTGGTGGCTCCATAGCTCCATACTTCCATAGCTCTAAGTCAGAGAGTTGGCGAAAATTGCACTAAGTGCGAAAGCCCATTCATTTACAACGGCGTGTCCGCCAGGCGGCGACATTTCCCCGTTACCGGTGGCTGCGCGGCGGGTGAGTGACAGAGCTTATCCGAGCGGCTGGAACTCTGCGCCGGCGTGGTCGAGCGTGAGGCCTCGGCCCTTTGGCTGCCTGGTACCTAAAACACTTCCATTGATCCAGCCACGGAGGGTGCTGGCTGGTGGCTCCATACCTCCATAGCTCCATAGCACCAGAGCTCCATAGCTCCATAGCACCAGAGCTCCATGGCTTCAGAGCTCCATAGCACCATAGCTCCATACCTCCAGAGCTCCAGGGCTCCATAGCTCCATACCTCCAGAGCTCCATACCTCCAGAGCTCCATACCTCCAGAGCTCCATAGCACCAGAGCTCCATGGCTTCAGAGCTCCATAGCACCATAGCTCCATACCTCCAGAGCTCCAGGGCTCCATAGCTCCATACCTCCAGAGCTCCATACCTCCAGAGCTCCATACCTCCAGAGCTCCATAGCACCAGAGCTCCATGGCTTCAGAGCTCCATAGCACCATAGCTCCATACCTCCAGAGCTCCAGGGCTCCATAGCTCCATACCTCCAGAGCTCCATACCTCCAGAGCTCCAGAGCTCCATAGCACCAGAGCTCCATGGCTTCAGAGCTCCATAGCTCCATACCTCCAGAGCTCCAGGGCTCCATAGCTCCATACCTCCAGAGCTCCATACCTCCAGAGCTCCAGAGCTCCATAGCACCAGAGCTCCATGGCTTCAGAGCTCCATAGCACCATAGCTCCATACCTCCAGAGCTCCAGGGCTCCATAGCTCCATACCTCCAGAGCTCCATACCTCCAGAGCTCCATACCTCCAGAGCTCCATAGCTCCATAGCACCAGAGCTCCATAGCTCCATAGCACCAGAGCTCCATAGCACCAGAGCTCCATAGCACCAGAGCTCCATAGCTCCATAGCACCAGAGCTCCATAGCTCCATAGCACCAGAGCTCCATAGCTCCATAGCACCAGAGCTCCATACTTCCAGAGCTCCATAGCTCCATAGCTCCATAGCACCAGAGCTCCATAGCTCCATAGCACCAGAGCTCCATGGCTTCAGAGCTCCATAGCACCATAGCTCCATACCTCCAGAGCTCCAGGGCTCCATAGCTCCATACCTCCAGAGCTCCATACCTCCAGAGCTCCATACCTCCAGAGCTCCATAGCACCAGAGCTCCATAGCTCCATAGCACCAGAGCTCCATAGCACCAGAGCTCCATAGCACCAGAGCTCCATAGCTCCATAGCACCAGAGCTCCATACTTCCATAGCTCCAGGGCTCCATAGCTCCAGGGCTCCATACCTCCAGAGCTCCATAGCTCCATACTTCCAGAGCTCCATAGCTCCATACTTCCATAGCTCCATACTTCCATACCTCCATAGCTCCATACTTCCATAGCACCAGAGCTCCATACTTCCATAGCACCAGAGCTCCATACCTCCAGAGCTCCAGAGCTCCAGCCTGGGTGGCTGGTGGCTCCATAGCTCCATACTTCCATAGCTCTAAGTCAGAGAGTTGGCGAAAATTGCACTAAGTGCGAAAGCCCATTCATTTACAACGGCGTGTCCACAAGGCGGCGACATTTCCCCGTTACCGGTGGCTGCGCGGCGGGTGAGTGACAGAGCTTATCCGAGCGGCTGGAACTCTGCGCCGGCGTGGTCGAGCGTGAGGCCTCGGCCCTTTGGCTGCCTGGTACCTAAAACACTTCCATTGATCCAGCCACGGAGGGTGCTGGCTGGTGGCTCCATACCTCCATAGCTCCATAGCACCAGAGCTCCATAGCTCCATAGCACCAGAGCTCCATGGCTTCAGAGCTCCATAGCACCATAGCTCCATACCTCCAGAGCTCCAGGGCTCCATAGCTCCATACCTCCAGAGCTCCATACCTCCAGAGCTCCATACCTCCAGAGCTCCATAGCACCAGAGCTCCATGGCTTCAGAGCTCCATAGCACCATAGCTCCATACCTCCAGAGCTCCAGGGCTCCATAGCTCCATACCTCCAGAGCTCCATACCTCCAGAGCTCCATACCTCCAGAGCTCCAGAGCTCCATAGCACCAGAGCTCCATGGCTTCAGAGCTCCATAGCACCATAGCTCCATACCTCCAGAGCTCCAGGGCTCCATAGCTCCATACCTCCAGAGCTCCATACCTCCAGAGCTCCATACCTCCAGAGCTCCAGAGCTCCATAGCACCAGAGCTCCATGGCTTCAGAGCTCCATAGCTCCATACCTCCAGAGCTCCAGGGCTCCATAGCTCCATACCTCCAGAGCTCCATACCTCCAGAGCTCCAGAGCTCCATAGCACCAGAGCTCCATGGCTTCAGAGCTCCATAGCACCATAGCTCCATACCTCCAGAGCTCCAGGGCTCCAAAGCTCCATACCTCCAGAGCTCCATACCTCCAGAGCTCCATACCTCCAGAGCTCCATAGCTCCATAGCACCAGAGCTCCATAGCTCCATAGCACCAGAGCTCCATAGCACCAGAGCTCCATAGCACCAGAGCTCCATAGCTCCATAGCACCAGAGCTCCATAGCTCCATAGCACCAGAGCTCCATAGCTCCATAGCACCAGAGCTCCATACTTCCAGAGCTCCATAGCTCCATAGCTCCATAGCACCAGAGCTCCATAGCTCCATAGCACCAGAGCTCCATAGCTCCATAGCACCAGAGCTCCATACTTCCATAGCTCCATAGCTCCATACCTCCAGAGCTCCATAGCTCCATAGCTCCATACCTCCAGAGCTCCATAGCTCCAGAGCTCCATAGCTCCATAGCACCAGAGCTCCATAGCTCCATAGCACCAGAGCTCCATACTTCCATAGCTCCAGGGCTCCATAGCTCCAGGGCTCCATAGCTCCATACCTCCAGAGCTCCATAGCTCCATACTTCCAGAGCTCCATAGCTCCATAGCACCAGAGCTCCATAGCTCCATAGCACCAGAGCTCCATAGCTCCATAGCACCAGAGCTCCATAGCTCCATAGCACCAGAGCTCCATAGCTCCATAGCTCCAGGGCTCCATAGCTCCATAGCTCCAGGGCTCCATAGCTCCATAGCTCCAGGGCTCCATAGCTCCATAGCTCCATACCTCCAGAGCTCCATACCTCCAGAGCTCCATACCTCCATAGCACCAGAGCTCCATAGCTCCAGGGCTCCAGGGCTCCATAGCTCCATACCTCCAGAGCTCCATAGCTCCATACTTTCAGAGCTCCATAGCTCCATAGCTCCATACTTCCATACCTCCATAGCTCCATACTTCCATAGCACCAGAGCTCCATACTTCCATAGCACCAGAGCTCCATACCTCCAGAGCTCCAGAGCTCCAGCCTGGGTGGCTGGTGGCTCCATAGCTCCATACTTCCATAGCTCTAAGTCAGAGAGTTGGCAAAAATTGCACTAAGTGCGAAAGCCCATTCATTTACAACGGCGTGTCCACAAGGCGGCGACATTTCCCCGTTACCGGTGGCTGCGCGGCGGGTGAGTGACAGAGCTTATCCGAGCGGCTGGAACTCTGCGCCGGCGTGGTCGAGCGTGAGGCCTCGGCCCTTTGGCTGCCTGGTACCTAAAACACTTCCATTGATCCAGCCACGGAGGGTGCTGGCTGGTGGCTCCATACCTCCATAGCTCCATAGCACCAGAGCTCCATAGCTCCATAGCACCAGAGCTCCATGGCTTCAGAGCTCCATAGCACCATAGCTCCATACCTCCAGAGCTCCAGGGCTCCATAGCTCCATACCTCCAGAGCTCCATACCTCCAGAGCTCCATACCTCCAGAGCTCCATAGCACCAGAGCTCCATGGCTTCAGAGCTCCATAGCACCATAGCTCCATACCTCCAGAGCTCCAGGGCTCCATAGCTCCATACCTCCAGAGCTCCATACCTCCAGAGCTCCATACCTCCAGAGCTCCAGAGCTCCATAGCACCAGAGCTCCATGGCTTCAGAGCTCCATAGCACCATAGCTCCATACCTCCAGAGCTCCAGGGCTCCATAGCTCCATACCTCCAGAGCTCCATACCTCCAGAGCTCCAGAGCTCCATAGCACCAGAGCTCCATGGCTTCAGAGCTCCATAGCACCATAGCTCCATACCTCCAGAGCTCCAGGGCTCCAAAGCTCCATACCTCCAGAGCTCCATACCTCCAGAGCTCCATACCTCCAGAGCTCCATAGCTCCATAGCACCAGAGCTCCATAGCTCCATAGCACCAGAGCTCCATAGCACCAGAGCTCCATAGCACCAGAGCTCCATAGCTCCATAGCACCAGAGCTCCATAGCTCCATAGCACCAGAGCTCCATAGCTCCATAGCACCAGAGCTCCATACTTCCAGAGCTCCATAGCTCCATAGCTCCATAGCACCAGAGCTCCATAGCTCCATAGCACCAGAGCTCCATAGCTCCATAGCACCAGAGCTCCATACTTCCATAGCTCCATAGCTCCATACCTCCAGAGCTCCATAGCTCCATACCTCCAGAGCTCCATAGCTCCAGAGCTCCATAGCTCCATAGCACCAGAGCTCCATAGCTCCATAGCACCAGAGCTCCATACTTCCATAGCTCCAGGGCTCCATAGCTCCAGGGCTCCATAGCTCCATACCTCCAGAGCTCCATAGCTCCATACTTCCAGAGCTCCATAGCTCCATAGCACCAGAGCTCCATAGCTCCATAGCACCAGAGCTCCATAGCACCATAGCTCCATACCTCCAGAGCTCCAGGGCTCCATAGCTCCATACCTCCAGAGCTCCATACCTCCAGAGCTCCATAGCACCAGAGCTCCATGGCTTCAGAGCTCCATAGCACCATAGCTCCATACCTCCAGAGCTCCAGGGCTCCATAGCTCCATACCTCCAGAGCTCCATACCTCCAGAGCTCCATACCTCCAGAGCTCCAGAGCTCCATAGCACCAGAGCTCCATGGCTTCAGAGCTCCATAGCTCCATACCTCCAGAGCTCCAGGGCTCCATAGCTCCATACCTCCAGAGCTCCATACCTCCAGAGCTCCAGAGCTCCATAGCACCAGAGCTCCATGGCTTCAGAGCTCCATAGCACCATAGCTCCATACCTCCAGAGCTCCAGGGCTCCATAGCTCCATACCTCCAGAGCTCCATACCTCCAGAGCTCCATACCTCCAGAGCTCCATAGCTCCATAGCACCAGAGCTCCATAGCTCCATAGCACCAGAGCTCCATAGCACCAGAACTCCATAGCACCAGAGCTCCATAGCTCCATAGCACCAGAGCTCCATAGCTCCATAGCACCAGAGCTCCATAGCTCCATAGCACCAGAGCTCCATACTTCCAGAGCTCCATAGCTCCATAGCTCCATAGCACCAGAGCTCCATAGCTCCATAGCACCAGAGCTCCATAGCTCCATAGCACCAGAGCTCCATACTTCCATAGCTCCATAGCTCCATACCTCCAGAGCTCCATAGCTCCATAGCTGCATACCTCCAGAGCTCCATAGCTCCAGAGCTCCATAGCTCCATAGCTCCATAGCACCAGAGCTCCATAGCTCCATAGCACCAGAGCTCCATACTTCCATAGCTCCAGGGCTCCATACCTCCAGAGCTCCATAGCTCCATACTTCCAGAGCTCCATAGCTCCATACTTCCATAGCTCCATACTTCCATACCTCCATAGCTCCATACTTCCATAGCACCAGAGCTCCATACTTCCATAGCACCAGAGCTCCATACCTCCAGAGCTCCAGAGCTCCAGCCTGGGTGGCTGGTGGCTCCATAGCTCCATACTTCCATAGCTCTAAGTCAGAGAGTTGGCGAAAATTGCACTAAGTGCGAAAGCCCATTCATTTACAACGGCGTGTCCACAAGGCGGCGACATTTCCCCGTTACCGGTGGCTGCGCGGCGGGTGAGTGACAGAGCTTATCCGAGCGGCTGGAACTCTGCGCCGGCGTGGTCGAGCGTGAGGCCTCGGCCCTTTGGCTGCCTGGTACCTAAAACACTTCCATTGATCCAGCCACGGAGGGTGCTGGCTGGTGGCTCCATACCTCCATAGCTCCATAGCACCAGAGCTCCATAGCTCCATAGCACCAGAGCTCCATGGCTTCAGAGCTCCATAGCACCATAGCTCCATACCTCCAGAGCTCCAGGGCTCCATAGCTCCATACCTCCAGAGCTCCATACCTCCAGAGCTCCATAGCACCAGAGCTCCATGGCTTCAGAGCTCCATAGCACCATAGCTCCATACCTCCAGAGCTCCAGGGCTCCATAGCTCCATACCTCCAGAGCTCCATACCTCCAGAGCTCCATACCTCCAGAGCTCCAGAGCTCCATAGCACCAGAGCTCCATGGCTTCAGAGCTCCATAGCACCATAGCTCCATACCTCCAGAGCTCCAGGGCTCCATAGCTCCATACCTCCAGAGCTCCATACCTCCAGAGCTCCAGAGCTCCATAGCACCAGAGCTCCATGGCTTCAGAGCTCCATAGCACCATAGCTCCATACCTCCAGAGCTCCAGGGCTCCATAGCTCCATACCTCCAGAGCTCCATACCTCCAGAGCTCCAGAGCTCCATAGCACCAGAGCTCCATGGCTTCAGAGCTCCATAGCACCATAGCTCCATACCTCCAGAGCTCCAGGGCTCCAAAGCTCCATACCTCCAGAGCTCCATACCTCCAGAGCTCCATACCTCCAGAGCTCCATAGCTCCATAGCACCAGAGCTCCATAGCTCCATAGCACCAGAGCTCCATAGCACCAGAGCTCCATAGCACCAGAGCTCCATAGCTCCATAGCACCAGAGCTCCATAGCTCCATAGCACCAGAGCTCCATAGCTCCATAGCACCAGAGCTCCATACTTCCAGAGCTCCATAGCTCCATAGCTCCATAGCACCAGAGCTCCATAGCTCCATAGCACCAGAGCTCCATAGCTCCATAGCACCAGAGCTCCATACTTCCATAGCTCCATAGCTCCATACCTCCAGAGCTCCATAGCTCCATACCTCCAGAGCTCCATAGCTCCAGAGCTCCATAGCTCCATAGCACCAGAGCTCCATAGCTCCATAGCACCAGAGCTCCATACTTCCATAGCTCCAGGGCTCCATAGCTCCAGGGCTCCATAGCTCCATACCTCCAGAGCTCCATAGCTCCATACTTCCAGAGCTCCATAGCTCCATAGCACCAGAGCTCCATAGCTCCATAGCACCAGAGCTCCATAGCTCCATAGCACCAGAGCTCCATAGCTCCATAGCACCAGAGCTCCATAGCTCCATAGCACCAGAGCTCCATAGCTCCATAGCACCAGAGCTCCATAGCTCCATAGCACCAGAGCTCCATAGCTCCATAGCTCCAGGGCTCCATAGCTCCATAGCTCCAGGGCTCCATAGCTCCATAGCTCCAGGGCTCCATAGCTCCAGGGCTCCAGGGCTCCATAGCTCCATACCTCCAGAGCTCCATAGCTCCATACTTCCAGAGCTCCATAGCTCCATAGCTCCATACTTCCATAGCTCCATAGCTCCATACTTCCATAGCACCAGAGCTCCATACCTCCAGAGCTCCATAGCTCCAGCCTGGGTGGCTGGTGGCTCCATAGCTCCATACTTCCATAGCTCCAGTCAGAGAGTTGGCGAAAATTGCACTAAGTGCGAAAGCCCATTCATTTACAACGGCGTGTCCACAAGGCGGCGACATTTCCCCGTTACCGGTGGCTGCGCGGCGGGTGAGTGACAGAGCTTATCCGAGCGGCTGGAACTCTGCGCCGGCGTGGTCGAGCGTGAGGCCTCGGCCCTTTGGCTGCCTGGTACCTAAAACACTTCCATTGATCCAGCCACGGAGGGTGCTGGCTGGTGGCTCCATACCTCCATAGCTCCATAGCACCAGAGCTCCATAGCTCCATAGCACCAGAGCTCCATGGCTTCAGAGCTCCATAGCACCATAGCTCCATACCTCCAGAGCTCCAGGGCTCCATAGCTCCATACCTCCAGAGCTCCATACCTCCAGAGCTCCATACCTCCAGAGCTCCATAGCACCAGAGCTCCATGGCTTCAGAGCTCCATAGCACCATAGCTCCATACCTCCAGAGCTCCAGGGCTCCATAGCTCCATACCTCCAGAGCTCCATACCTCCAGAGCTCCATACCTCCAGAGCTCCATAGCACCAGAGCTCCATGGCTTCAGAGCTCCATAGCACCATAGCTCCATACCTCCAGAGCTCCAGGGCTCCATAGCTCCATACCTCCAGAGCTCCATACCTCCAGAGCTCCAGAGCTCCATAGCACCATAGCTCCATAGCACCAGAGCTCCATAGCTCCATAGCACCAGAGCTCCATGGCTTCAGAGCTCCATAGCACCATAGCTCCATACCTCCAGAGCTCCAGGGCTCCATAGCTCCATACCTCCAGAGCTCCATACCTCCAGAGCTCCATACCTCCAGAGCTCCATAGCACCAGAGCTCCATAGCTCCATAGCACCAGAGCTCCATAGCACCAGAGCTCCATAGCACCAGAGCTCCATAGTTCCATAGCACCAGAGCTCCATAGCTCCATAGCACCAGAGCTCCATACTTCCAGAGCTCCATAGCTCCATAGCTCCATAGCACCAGAGCTCCATAGCTCCATAGCACCAGAGCTCCATAGCTCCATAGCACCAGAGCTCCATACTTCCATAGCTCCATAGCTCCATACCTCCAGAGCTCCATAGCTCCATAGCTCCATACCTCCAGAGCTCCATAGCTCCAGAGCTCCATAGCTCCATAGCTCCATAGCACCAGAGCTCCATAGCTCCATAGCACCAGAGCTCCATACTTCCATAGCTCCAGGGCTCCATAGCTCCAGGGCTCCATACCTCCAGAGCTCCATAGCTCCATACTTCCAGAGCTCCATAGCTCCATACTTCCATAGCTCCATACTTCCATACCTCCATAGCTCCATACTTCCATAGCACCAGAGCTCCATACTTCCATAGCACCAGAGCTCCATACCTCCAGAGCTCCAGAGCTCCAGCCTGGGTGGCTGGTGGCTCCATAGCTCCATACTTCCATAGCTCTAAGTCAGAGAGTTGGCGAAAATTGCACTAAGTGCGAAAGCCCATTCATTTACAACGGCGTGTCCACAAGGCGGCGACATTTCCCCGTTACCGGTGGCTGCGCGGCGGGTGAGTGACAGAGCTTATCCGAGCGGCTGGAACTCTGCGCCGGCGTGGTCGAGCGTGAGGCCTCGGCCCTTTGGCTGCCTGGTACCTAAAACACTTCCATTGATCCAGCCACGGAGGGTGCTGGCTGGTGGCTCCATACCTCCATAGCTCCATAGCACCAGAGCTCCATAGCTCCATAGCACCAGAGCTCCATGGCTTCAGAGCTCCATAGCACCATAGCTCCATACCTCCAGAGCTCCAGGGCTCCATAGCTCCATACCTCCAGAGCTCCATACCTCCAGAGCTCCATACCTCCAGAGCTCCATAGCACCAGAGCTCCATGGCTTCAGAGCTCCATAGCACCATAGCTCCATACCTCCAGAGCTCCAGGGCTCCATAGCTCCATACCTCCAGAGCTCCATACCTCCAGAGCTCCATACCTCCAGAGCTCCAGAGCTCCATAGCACCAGAGCTCCATGGCTTCAGAGCTCCATAGCACCATAGCTCCATACCTCCAGAGCTCCAGGGCTCCATAGCTCCATACCTCCAGAGCTCCATACCTCCAGAGCTCCAGAGCTCCATAGCACCAGAGCTCCATGGCTTCAGAGCTCCATAGCACCATAGCTCCATACCTCCAGAGCTCCAGGGCTCCATAGCTCCATACCTCCATACCTCCAGAGCTCCATACCTCCAGAGCTCCAGAGCTCCATAGCACCAGAGCTCCATGGCTTCAGAGCTCCATAGCACCATAGCTCCATACCTCCAGAGCTCCAGGGCTCCATAGCTCCATACCTCCAGAGCTCCATACCTCCAGAGCTCCAGAGCTCCATAGCACCAGAGCTCCATGGCTTCAGAGCTCCATAGCACCATAGCTCCATACCTCCAGAGCTCCAGGGCTCCAAAGCTCCATACCTCCAGAGCTCCATACCTCCAGAGCTCCATACCTCCAGAGCTCCATAGCTCCATAGCACCAGAGCTCCATAGCTCCATAGCACCAGAGCTCCATAGCACCAGAGCTCCATAGCACCAGAGCTCCATAGCTCCATAGCACCAGAGCTCCATAGCTCCATAGCACCAGAGCTCCATAGCTCCATAGCACCAGAGCTCCATACTTCCAGAGCTCCATAGCTCCATAGCTCCATAGCACCAGAGCTCCATAGCTCCATAGCACCAGAGCTCCATAGCACCAGAGCTCCATACTTCCATAGCTCCATAGCTCCATACCTCCAGAGCTCCATAGCTCCATAGCTCCATACCTCCAGAGCTCCATAGCTCCAGAGCTCCATAGCTCCATAGCACCAGAGCTCCATAGCTCCATAGCACCAGAGCTCCATACTTCCATAGCTCCAGGGCTCCATAGCTCCAGGGCTCCATAGCTCCATACCTCCAGAGCTCCATAGCTCCATACTTCCAGAGCTCCATAGCTCCATAGCACCAGAGCTCCATAGCTCCATAGCACCAGAGCTCCATAGCTCCATAGCACCAGAGCTCCATAGCTCCATAGCACCAGAGCTCCATAGCTCCATAGCACCAGAGCTCCATAGCTCCATAGCACCAGAGCTCCATAGCTCCATAGCACCAGAGCTCCATAGCTCCATAGCTCCAGGGCTCCATAGCTCCATAGCTCCAGGGCTCCATAGCTCCATAGCTCCAGGGCTCCATAGCTCCAGGGCTCCAGGGCTCCATAGCTCCATACCTCCAGAGCTCCATAGCTCCATACTTCCAGAGCTCCATAGCTCCATAGCTCCATACTTCCATAGCTCCATAGCTCCATACTTCCATAGCACCAGAGCTCCATACCTCCAGAGCTCCATAGCTCCAGCCTGGGTGGCTGGTGGCTCCATAGCTCCATACTTCCATAGCTCCAGTCAGAGAGTTGGCGAAAATTGCACTAAGTGCGAAAGCCCATTCATTTACAACGGCGTGTCCACAAGGCGGCGACATTTCCCCGTTACCGGTGGCTGCGCGGCGGGTGAGTGACAGAGCTTATCCGAGCGGCTGGAACTCTGCGCCGGCGTGGTCGAGCGTGAGGCCTCGGCCCTTTTGCTGCCTGGTACCTAAAACACTTCCATTGATCCAGCCACGGAGGGTGCTGGCTGGTGGCTCCATACCTCCATAGCTCCATAGCACCAGAGCTCCATAGCTCCATAGCACCAGAGCTCCATGGCTTCAGAGCTCCATAGCACCATAGCTCCATACCTCCAGAGCTCCAGGGCTCCATAGCTCCATACCTCCAGAGCTCCATACCTCCAGAGCTCCATACCTCCAGAGCTCCATAGCACCAGAGCTCCATGGCTTCAGAGCTCCATAGCACCATAGCTCCATACCTCCAGAGCTCCAGGGCTCCATAGCTCCATACCTCCAGAGCTCCATACCTCCAGAGCTCCATACCTCCAGAGCTCCAGAGCTCCATAGCACCAGAGCTCCATGGCTTCAGAGCTCCATAGCACCATAGCTCCATACCTCCAGAGCTCCAGGGCTCCATAGCTCCATACCTCCAGAGCTCCATACCTCCAGAGCTCCATACCTCCAGAGCTCCAGAGCTCCATAGCACCAGAGCTCCATGGCTTCAGAGCTCCATAGCACCATAGCTCCATACCTCCAGAGCTCCAGGGCTCCATAGCTCCATACCTCCAGAGCTCCATACCTCCAGAGCTCCAGAGCTCCATAGCACCAGAGCTCCATGGCTTCAGAGCTCCATAGCACCATAGCTCCATACCTCCAGAGCTCCAGGGCTCCATAGCTCCATACCTCCAGAGCTCCATACCTCCAGAGCTCCATACCTCCAGAGCTCCATAGCTCCATAGCACCAGAGCTCCATAGCTCCATAGCACCAGAGCTCCATAGCACCAGAGCTCCATAGCACCAGAGCTCCATAGCTCCATAGCACCAGAGCTCCATAGCTCCATAGCACCAGAGCTCCATAGCTCCATAGCACCAGAGCTCCATACTTCCAGAGCTCCATAGCTCCATAGCTCCATAGCACCAGAGCTCCATAGCTCCATAGCACCAGAGCTCCATGGCTTCAGAGCTCCATAGCACCATAGCTCCATACCTCCAGAGCTCCAGGGCTCCATAGCTCCATACCTCCAGAGCTCCATACCTCCAGAGCTCCATACCTCCAGAGCTCCATAGCACCAGAGCTCCATAGCTCCATAGCACCAGAGCTCCATAGCACCAGAGCTCCATAGCACCAGAGCTCCATAGCTCCATAGCACCAGAGCTCCATAGCTCCATAGCACCAGAGCTCCATACTTCCAGAGCTCCATAGCTCCATAGCTCCATAGCACCAGAGCTCCATAGCTCCATAGCACCAGAGCTCCATAGCTCCATAGCACCAGAGCTCCATACTTCCATAGCTCCATAGCTCCATACCTCCAGAGCTCCATAGCTCCATAGCTCCATACCTCCAGAGCTCCATAGCTCCAGAGCTCCATAGCTCCATAGCTCCATAGCACCAGAGCTCCATAGCTCCATAGCACCAGAGCTCCATACTTCCATAGCTCCAGGGCTCCATAGCTCCAGGGCTCCATACCTCCAGAGCTCCATAGCTCCATACTTCCAGAGCTCCATAGCTCCATACTTCCATAGCTCCATACTTCCATACCTCCATAGCTCCATACTTCCATAGCACCAGAGCTCCATACTTCCATAGCACCAGAGCTCCATACCTCCAGAGCTCCAGAGCTCCAGCCTGGGTGGCTGGTGGCTCCATAGCTCCATACTTCCATAGCTCTAAGTCAGAGAGTTGGCGAAAATTGCACTAAGTGCGAAAGCCCATTCATTTACAACGGCGTGTCCACAAGGCGGCGACATTTCCCCGTTACCGGTGGCTGCGCGGCGGGTGAGTGACAGAGCTTATCCGAGCGGCTGGAACTCTGCGCCGGCGTGGTCGAGCGTGAGGCCTCGGCCCTTTGGCTGCCTGGTACCTAAAACACTTCCATTGATCCAGCCACGGAGGGTGCTGGCTGGTGGCTCCATACCTCCATAGCTCCATAGCACCAGAGCTCCATAGCTCCATAGCACCAGAGCTCCATGGCTTCAGAGCTCCATAGCACCATAGCTCCATACCTCCAGGGCTCCATAGCTCCATACCTCCAGAGCTCCATACCTCCAGAGCTCCATACCTCCAGAGCTCCATAGCACCAGAGCTCCATGGCTTCAGAGCTCCATAGCACCATAGCTCCATACCTCCAGAGCTCCAGGGCTCCATAGCTCCATACCTCCAGAGCTCCATACCTCCAGAGCTCCATACCTCCAGAGCTCCAGAGCTCCATAGCACCAGAGCTCCATGGCTTCAGAGCTCCATAGCACCATAGCTCCATACCTCCAGAGCTCCAGGGCTCCATAGCTCCATACCTCCAGAGCTCCATACCTCCAGAGCTCCAGAGCTCCATAGCACCAGAGCTCCATGGCTTCAGAGCTCCATAGCACCATAGCTCCATACCTCCAGAGCTCCAGGGCTCCATAGCTCCATACCTCCAGAGCTCCATACCTCCAGAGCTCCAGAGCTCCATAGCACCAGAGCTCCATGGCTTCAGAGCTCCATAGCACCATAGCTCCATACCTCCAGAGCTCCAGGGCTCCAAAGCTCCATACCTCCAGAGCTCCATACCTCCAGAGCTCCATACCTCCAGAGCTCCATAGCTCCATAGCACCAGAGCTCCATAGCTCCATAGCACCAGAGCTCCATAGCACCAGAGCTCCATAGCACCAGAGCTCCATAGCTCCATAGCACCAGAGCTCCATAGCTCCATAGCACCAGAGCTCCATAGCTCCATAGCACCAGAGCTCCATACTTCCAGAGCTCCATAGCTCCATAGCTCCATAGCACCAGAGCTCCATAGCTCCATAGCACCAGAGCTCCATAGCTCCATAGCACCAGAGCTCCATACTTCCATAGCTCCATAGCTCCATACCTCCAGAGCTCCATAGCTCCATAGCTCCATACCTCCAGAGCTCCATAGCTCCAGAGCTCCATAGCTCCATAGCACCAGAGCTCCATAGCTCCATAGCACCAGAGCTCCATACTTCCATAGCTCCAGGGCTCCATAGCTCCAGGGCTCCATAGCTCCATACCTCCAGAGCTCCATAGCTCCATACTTCCAGAGCTCCATAGCTCCATAGCACCAGAGCTCCATAGCTCCATAGCACCAGAGCTCCATAGCTCCATAGCACCAGAGCTCCATAGCTCCATAGCACCAGAGCTCCATAGCTCCATAGCTCCAGGGCTCCATAGCTCCATAGCTCCAGGGCTCCATAGCTCCATAGCTCCAGGGCTCCATAGCTCCATAGCTCCATACCTCCAGAGCTCCATACCTCCAGAGCTCCATACCTCCATAGCACCAGAGCTCCATAGCTCCAGGGCTCCAGGGCTCCATAGCTCCATACCTCCAGAGCTCCATAGCTCCATACTTCCAGAGATCCATAGCTCCATAGCTCCATACTTCCATAGCTCCATAGCTCCATACTTCCATAGCACCTGAGCTCCATACCTCCAGAGCTCCATAGCTCCAGCCTGGGTGGCTGGTGGCTCCATAGCTCCATACTTCCATAGCTCTAAGTCAGAGAGTTGGCGAAAATTGCACTAAGTGCGAAAGCCCATTCATTTACAACGGCGTGTCCGCCAGGCGGCGACATTTCCCCGTTACCGGTGGCTGCGCGGCGGGTGAGTGACAGAGCTTATCCGAGCGGCTGGAACTCTGCGCCGGCGTGGTCGAGCGTGAGGCCTCGGCCCTTTGGCTGCCTGGTACCTAAAACACTTCCATTGATCCAGCCACGGAGGGTGCTGGCTGGTGGCTCCATACCTCCATAGCTCCATAGCACCAGAGCTCCATAGCTCCATAGCACCAGAGCTCCATGGCTTCAGAGCTCCATAGCACCATAGCTCCATACCTCCAGAGCTCCAGGGCTCCATAGCTCCATACCTCCAGAGCTCCATACCTCCAGAGCTCCATACCTCCAGAGCTCCATAGCACCAGAGCTCCATGGCTTCAGAGCTCCATAGCACCATAGCTCCATACCTCCAGAGCTCCAGGGCTCCATAGCTCCATACCTCCAGAGCTCCATACCTCCAGAGCTCCATACCTCCAGAGCTCCATAGCACCAGAGCTCCATGGCTTCAGAGCTCCATAGCACCATAGCTCCATACCTCCATAGCTCCATACCTCCAGAGCTCCATACCTCCAGAGCTCCATACCTCCAGAGCTCCATAGCACCAGAGCTCCATGGCTTCAGAGCTTCAGAGCTCCATAGCTCCATACCTCCAGAGCTCCAGGGCTCCATAGCTCCATACCTCCAGAGCTCCATACCTCCAGAGCTCCAGAGCTCCATAGCACCAGAGCTCCATGGCTTCAGAGCTCCATAGCACCATAGCTCCATACCTCCAGAGCTCCAGGGCTCCATAGCTCCATACCTCCAGAGCTCCATACCTCCAGAGCTCCATACCTCCAGAGCTCCAGAGCTCCATAGCACCAGAGCTCCATGGCTTCAGAGCTCCATAGCACCATAGCTCCATACCTCCAGAGCTCCAGGGCTCCATAGCTCCATACCTCCAGAGCTCCATACCTCCAGAGCTCCAGAGCTCCATAGCACCAGAGCTCCATGGCTTCAGAGCTCCATAGCAACCTAGCTCCATACCTCCAGAGCTCCAGGGCTCCATAGCTCCATACCTCCAGAGCTCCATACCTCCAGAGCTCCAGAGCTCCATAGCACCAGAGCTCCATGGCTTCAGAGCTCCATAGCACCATAGCTCCATACCTCCAGAGCTCCAGGGCTCCAAAGCTCCATACCTCCAGAGCTCCATACCTCCAGAGCTCCATACCTCCAGAGCTCCATAGCTCCATAGCACCAGAGCTCCATAGCTCCATAGCACCAGAGCTCCATAGCACCAGAGCTCCATAGCACCAGAGCTCCATAGCTCCATAGCACCAGAGCTCCATAGCTCCATAGCACCAGAGCTCCATAGCTCCATAGCACCAGAGCTCCATACTTCCAGAGCTCCATAGCTCCATAGCACCAGAGCTCCATAGCTCCATAGCACCAGAGCTCCATAGCTCCATAGCACCAGAGCTCCATACTTCCATAGCTCCATAGCTCCATACCTCCAGAGCTCCATAGCTCCATAGCTCCATAGCTCCATACCTCCAGAGCTCCATAGCTCCAGAGCTCCATAGCTCCATAGCACCAGAGCTCCATAGCTCCATAGCACCAGAGCTCCATACTTCCATAGCTCCAGGGCTCCATAGCTCCAGGGCTCCATAGCTCCATACCTCCAGAGCTCCATAGCTCCATACTTCCAGAGCTCCATAGCTCCATAGCACCAGAGCTCCATAGCTCCATAGCACCAGAGCTCCATAGCTCCATAGCACCAGAGCTCCATAGCTCCATAGCACCAGAGCTCCATAGCTCCATAGCTCCAGGGCTCCATAGCTCCATAGCTCCAGGGCTCCATAGCTCCATAGCTCCAGGGCTCCATAGCTCCATAGCTCCATACCTCCAGAGCTCCATACCTCCAGAGCTCCATACCTCCATAGCACCAGAGCTCCATAGCTCCAGGGCTCCAGGGCTCCATAGCTCCATACCTCCAGAGCTCCATAGCTCCATACTTCCAGAGCTCCATAGCTCCATAGCTCCATACTTCCATAGCTCCATAGCTCCATACTTCCATAGCACCTGAGCTCCATACCTCCAGAGCTCCATAGCTCCAGCCTGGGTGGCTGGTGGCTCCATAGCTCCATACTTCCATAGCTCTAAGTCAGAGAGTTGGCGAAAATTGCACTAAGTGCAAAAGCCCATTCATTTACAACGGCGTGTCCGCCAGGCGGCGACATTTCCCCGTTACCGGTGGCTGCGCGGCGGGTGAGTGACAGAGCTTATCCGAGCGGCTGGAACTCTGCGCCGGCGTGGTCGAGCGTGAGGCCTCGGCCCTTTGGCTGCCTGGTACCTAAAACACTTCCATTGATCCAGCCACGGAGGGTGCTGGCTGGTGGCTCCATACCTCCATAGCTCCATAGCACCAGAGCTCCATAGCTCCATAGCACCAGAGCTCCATGGCTTCAGAGCTCCATAGCACCATAGCTCCATACCTCCAGAGCTCCAGGGCTCCATAGCTCCATACCTCCAGAGCTCCATACCTCCAGAGCTCCATACCTCCAGAGCTCCATAGCACCAGAGCTCCATGGCTTCAGAGCTCCATAGCACCATAGCTCCATACCTCCAGAGCTCCAGGGCTCCATAGCTCCATACCTCCAGAGCTCCATACCTCCAGAGCTCCATACCTCCAGAGCTCCATAGCACCAGAGCTCCATGGCTTCAGAGCTCCATAGCACCATAGCTCCATACCTCCAGAGCTCCAGGGCTCCATAGCTCCATACCTCCAGAGCTCCATACCTCCAGAGCTCCATACCTCCAGAGCTCCAGAGCTCCATAGCACCAGAGCTCCATGGCTTCAGAGCTCCATAGCTCCATACCTCCAGAGCTCCAGGGCTCCATAGCTCCATACCTCCAGAGCTCCATACCTCCAGAGCTCCAGAGCTCCATAGCACCAGAGCTCCATGGCTTCAGAGCTCCATAGCACCATAGCTCCATACCTCCAGAGCTCCAGGGCTCCATAGCTCCATACCTCCAGAGCTCCATACCTCCAGAGCTCCATACCTCCAGAGCTCCATAGCTCCATAGCACCAGAGCTCCATAGCTCCATAGCACCAGAGCTCCATAGCACCAGAGCTCCATAGCACCAGAGCTCCATAGCTCCATAGCACCAGAGCTCCATAGCTCCATAGCACCAGAGCTCCATAGCTCCATAGCACCAGAGCTCCATACTTCCAGAGCTCCATAGCTCCATAGCTCCATAGCACCAGAGCTCCATAGCTCCATAGCACCAGAGCTCCATAGCTCCATAGCACCAGAGCTCCATACTTCCATAGCTCCATAGCTCCATACCTCCAGAGCTCCATAGCTCCATAGCTGCATACCTCCAGAGCTCCATAGCTCCAGAGCTCCATAGCTCCATAGCTCCATAGCACCAGAGCTCCATAGCTCCATAGCACCAGAGCTCCATACTTCCATAGCTCCAGGGCTCCATAGCTCCAGGGCTCCATACCTCCAGAGCTCCATAGCTCCATACTTCCAGAGCTCCATAGCTCCATACTTCCATACCTCCATAGCTCCATACTTCCATAGCACCAGAGCTCCATACTTCCATAGCACCAGAGCTCCATACCTCCAGAGCTCCAGAGCTCCAGCCTGGGTGGCTGGTGGCTCCATAGCTCCATACTTCCATAGCTCTAAGTCAGAGAGTTGGCGAAAATTGCACTAAGTGCGAAAGCCCATTCATTTACAACGGCGTGTCCACAAGGCGGCGACATTTCCCCGTTACCGGTGGCTGCGCGGCGGGTGAGTGACAGAGCTTATCCGAGCGGCTGGAACTCTGCGCCGGCGTGGTCGAGCGTGAGGCCTCGGCCCTTTGGCTGCCTGGTACCTAAAACACTTCCATTGATCCAGCCACGGAGGGTGCTGGCTGGTGGCTCCATACCTCCATAGCTCCATAGCACCAGAGCTCCATAGCTCCATAGCACCAGAGCTCCATGGCTTCAGAGCTCCATAGCACCATAGCTCCATACCTCCAGAGCTCCAGGGCTCCATAGCTCCATACCTCCAGAGCTCCATACCTCCAGAGCTCCATACCTCCAGAGCTCCATAGCACCAGAGCTCCATGGCTTCAGAGCTCCATAGCACCATAGCTCCATACCTCCAGAGCTCCAGGGCTCCATAGCTCCATACCTCCAGAGCTCCATACCTCCAGAGCTCCATACCTCCAGAGCTCCAGAGCTCCATAGCACCAGAGCTCCATGGCTTCAGAGCTCCATAGCACCATAGCTCCATACCTCCAGAGCTCCAGGGCTCCATAGCTCCATACCTCCAGAGCTCCATACCTCCAGAGCTCCAGAGCTCCATAGCACCAGAGCTCCATGGCTTCAGAGCTCCATAGCACCATAGCTCCATACCTCCAGAGCTCCAGGGCTCCATAGCTCCATACCTCCAGAGCTCCATACCTCCAGAGCTCCAGAGCTCCATAGCACCAGAGCTCCATGGCTTCAGAGCTCCATAGCACCATAGCTCCATACCTCCAGAGCTCCAGGGCTCCAAAGCTCCATACCTCCAGAGCTCCATACCTCCAGAGCTCCATACCTCCAGAGCTCCATAGCTCCATAGCACCAGAGCTCCATAGCTCCATAGCACCAGAGCTCCATAGCACCAGAGCTCCATAGCACCAGAGCTCCATAGCTCCATAGCACCAGAGCTCCATAGCTCCATAGCACCAGAGCTCCATAGCTCCATAGCACCAGAGCTCCATACTTCCAGAGCTCCATAGCTCCATAGCTCCATAGCACCAGAGCTCCATAGCTCCATAGCACCAGAGCTCCATAGCTCCATAGCACCAGAGCTCCATACTTCCATAGCTCCATAGCTCCATACCTCCAGAGCTCCATAGCTCCATAGCTCCATACCTCCAGAGCTCCATAGCTCCAGAGCTCCATAGCTCCATAGCACCAGAGCTCCATAGCTCCATAGCACCAGAGCTCCATACTTCCATAGCTCCAGGGCTCCATAGCTCCAGGGCTCCATAGCTCCATACCTCCAGAGCTCCATAGCTCCATACTTCCAGAGCTCCATAGCTCCATAGCACCAGAGCTCCATAGCTCCATAGCACCAGAGCTCCATAGCTCCATAGCACCAGAGCTCCATAGCTCCATAGCACCAGAGCTCCATAGCTCCATAGCACCAGAGCTCCATAGCTCCATAGCACCAGAGCTCCATAGCTCCATAGCACCAGAGCTCCATAGCTCCAGGGCTCCATAGCTCCATAGCTCCAGGGCTCCATAGCTCCATAGCTCCAGGGCTCCATAGCTCCAGGGCTCCAGGGCTCCATAGCTCCATACCTCCAGAGCTCCATAGCTCCATACTTCCAGAGCTCCATAGCTCCATAGCTCCATACTTCCATAGCTCCATAGCTCCATACTTCCATAGCACCAGAGCTCCATAGCTCCAGCCTGGGTGGCTGGTGGCTCCATAGCTCCATACTTCCATAGCTCCAGTCAGAGAGTTGGCGAAAATTGCACTAAGTGCGAAAGCCCATTCATTTACAACGGCGTGTCCACAAGGCGGCGACATTTCCCCGTTACCGGTGGCTGCGCGGCGGGTGAGTGACAGAGCTTATCCGAGCGGCTGGAACTCTGCGCCGGCGTGGTCGAGCGTGAGGCCTCGGCCCTTTGGCTGCCTGGTACCTAAAACACTTCCATTGATCCAGCCACGGAGGGTGCTGGCTGGTGGCTCCATACCTCCATAGCTCCATAGCACCAGAGCTCCATAGCTCCATAGCACCAGAGCTCCATGGCTTCAGAGCTCCATAGCACCATAGCTCCATACCTCCAGAGCTCCAGGGCTCCATAGCTCCATACCTCCAGAGCTCCATACCTCCAGAGCTCCATACCTCCAGAGCTCCATAGCACCAGAGCTCCATGGCTTCAGAGCTCCATAGCACCATAGCTCCATACCTCCAGAGCTCCAGGGCTCCATAGCTCCATACCTCCAGAGCTCCATACCTCCAGAGCTCCATACCTCCAGAGCTCCAGAGCTCCATAGCACCAGAGCTCCATGGCTTCAGAGCTCCATAGCACCATAGCTCCATACCTCCAGAGCTCCAGGGTTCCATAGCTCCATACCTCCAGAGCTCCATACCTCCAGAGCTCCATACCTCCAGAGCTCCAGAGCTCCATAGCACCAGAGCTCCATGGCTTCAGAGCTCCATAGCACCATAGCTCCATACCTCCAGAGCTCCAGGGCTCCATAGCTCCATACCTCCAGAGCTCCATACCTCCAGAGCTCCAGAGCTCAATAGCACCAGAGCTCCATGGCTTCAGAGCTCCATAGCACCATAGCTCCATACCTCCAGAGCTCCAGGGCTCCATAGCTCCATACCTCCAGAGCTCCATACCTCCAGAGCTCCATACCTCCAGAGCTCCATAGCTCCATAGCACCAGAGCTCCATAGCTCCATAGCACCAGAGCTCCATAGCACCAGAGCTCCATAGCACCAGAGCTCCATAGCTCCATAGCACCAGAGCTCCATAGCTCCAGAGCTCCAGGGCTCCATAGCTCCATACCTCCAGAGTTCCATACCTCCAGAGCTCCATACCTCCAGAGCTCCATAGCTCCATAGCACCAGAGCTCCATAGCACCAGAGCTCCATAGCACCAGAGCTCCATAGCTCCATAGCACCAGAGCTCCATAGCTCCATAGCACCAGAGCTCCATACTTCCAGAGCTCCATAGCTCCATAGCACCAGAGCTCCATAGCTCCATAGCTCCAGGGCTCCATAGCTCCATAGCTCCAGGGCTCCATAGCTCCATAGCTCCATGGCTCCATAGCTCCATAGCTCCATACCTCCAGAGCTCCATACCTCCAGAGCTCCATACCTCCATAGCACCAGAGCTCCATAGCTCCAGGGCTCCAGGGCTCCATAGCTCCATACCTCCAGAGCTCCATAGCTCCATACTTCCAGAGCTCCATAGCTCCATAGCTCCATACTTCCATAGCTCCATAGCTCCATACTTCCATAGCACCTGAGCTCCATACCTCCAGAGCTCCATAGCTCCAGCCTGGGTGGCTGGTGGCTCCATAGCTCCATACTTCCATAGCTCTAAGTCAGAGAGTTGGCGAAAATTGCACTAAGTGCGAAAGCCCATTCATTTACAACGGCGTGTCCGCCAGGCGGCGACATTTCCCCGTTACCGGTGGCTGCGCGGCGGGTGAGTGACAGAGCTTATCCGAGCGGCTGGAACTCTGCGCCGGCGTGGTCGAGCGTGAGGCCTCGGCCCTTTGGCTGCCTGGTACCTAAAACACTTCCATTGATCCAGCCACGGAGGGTGCTGGCTGGTGGCTCCATACCTCCATAGCTCCATAGCACCAGAGCTCCATAGCTCCATAGCACCAGAGCTCCATGGCTTCAGAGCTCCATAGCACCATAGCTCCATACCTCCAGAGCTCCAGGGCTCCATAGCTTAATACCTCCAGAGCTCCATACCTCCAGAGCTCCATACCTCCAGAGCTCCATAGCACCAGAGCTCCATGGCTTCAGAGCTCCATAGCACCATAGCTCCATACCTCCAGAGCTCCAGGGCTCCATAGCTCCATACCTCCAGAGCTCCATACCTCCAGAGCTCCATACCTCCAGAGCTCCATAGCACCAGAGCTCCATGGCTTCAGAGCTCCATAGCACCATAGCTCCATACCTCCAGAGCTCCAGGGCTCCATAGCTCCATACCTCCAGAGCTCCATACCTCCAGAGCTCCATACCTCCAGAGCTCCAGAGCTCCATAGCACCAGAGCTCCATGGCTTCAGAGCTCCATAGCACCATAGCTCCATACCTCCAGAGCTCCAGGGCTCCATAGCTCCATACCTCCAGAGCTCCATACCTCCAGAGCTCCAGAGCTCCATAGCACCAGAGCTCCATGGCTTCAGAGCTCCATAGCACCATAGCTCCATACCTCCAGAGCTCCAGGGCTCCATAGCTCCATACCTCCAGAGCTCCATACCTCCAGAGCTCCATACCTCCAGAGCTCCAGAGCTCCATAGCTCCATAGCACCAGAGCTCCATAGCTCCATAGCACCAGAGCTCCATAGCACCAGAGCTCCATAGCACCAGAGCTCCATAGCTCCATAGCACCAGAGCTCCATAGCTCCATAGCACCAGAGCTCCATAGCTCCATAGCACCAGAGCTCCATACTTCCAGAGCTCCATAGCTCCATAGCTCCATAGCACCAGAGCTCCATAGCTCCATAGCACCAGAGCTCCATGGCTTCAGAGCTCCATAGCACCATAGCTCCATACCTCCAGAGCTCCAGGGCTCCATAGCTCCATACCTCCAGAGCTCCATACCTCCAGAGCTCCATACCTCCAGAGCTCCATAGCACCAGAGCTCCATAGCTCCATAGCACCAGAGCTCCATAGCACCAGAGCTCCATAGCACCAGAGCTCCATAGCTCCATAGCACCAGAGCTCCATAGCTCCATAGCACCAGAGCTCCATACTTCCAGAGCTCCATAGCTCCATAGCTCCATAGCACCAGAGCTCCATAGCTCCATAGCACCAGAGCTCCATAGCTCCATAGCACCAGAGCTCCATACTTCCATAGCTCCATAGCTCCATACCTCCAGAGCTCCATAGCTCCATAGCTCCATACCTCCAGAGCTCCATAGCTCCAGAGCTCCATAGCTCCATAGCTCCATAGCACCAGAGCTCCATAGCTCCATAGCACCAGAGCTCCATACTTCCATAGCTCCAGGGCTCCATAGCTCCAGGGCTCCATACCTCCAGAGCTCCATAGCTCCATACTTCCAGAGCTCCATAGCTCCATACTTCCATAGCTCCATACTTCCATACCTCCATAGCTCCATACTTCCATAGCACCAGAGCTCCATACTTCCATAGCACCAGAGCTCCATACCTCCAGAGCTCCAGAGCTCCAGCCTGGGTGGCTGGTGGCTCCATAGCTCCATACTTCCATAGCTCTAAGTCAGAGAGTTGGCGAAAATTGCACTAAGTGCGAAAGCCCATTCATTTACAACGGCGTGTCCACAAGGCGGCGACATTTCCCCGTTACCGGTGGCTGCGCGGCGGGTGAGTGACAGAGCTTATCCGAGCGGCTGGAACTCTGCGCCGGCGTGGTCGAGCGTGAGGCCTCGGCCCTTTGGCTGCCTGGTACCTAAAACACTTCCATTGATCCAGCCACGGAGGGTGCTGGCTGGTGGCTCCATACCTCCATAGCTCCATAGCACCAGAGCTCCATAGCTCCATAGCACCAGAGCTCCATGGCTTCAGAGCTCCATAGCACCATAGCTCCATACCTCCAGAGCTCCAGGGCTCCATAGCTCCATACCTCCAGAGCTCCATACCTCCAGAGCTCCATACCTCCAGAGCTCCATAGCACCAGAGCTCCATGGCTTCAGAGCTCCATAGCACCATAGCTCCATACCTCCAGAGCTCCAGGGCTCCATAGCTCCATACCTCCAGAGCTCCATACCTCCAGAGCTCCATACCTCCAGAGCTCCAGAGCTCCATAGCACCAGAGCTCCATGGCTTCAGAGCTCCATAGCACCATAGCTCCATACCTCCAGAGCTCCAGGGCTCCATAGCTCCATACCTCCAGAGCTCCATACCTCCAGAGCTCCAGAGCTCCATAGCACCAGAGCTCCATGGCTTCAGAGCTCCATAGCACCATAGCTCCATACCTCCAGAGCTCCAGGGCTCCATAGCTCCATACCTCCAGAGCTCCATACCTCCAGAGCTCCAGAGCTCCATAGCACCAGAGCTCCATGGCTTCAGAGCTCCATAGCACCATAGCTCCATACCTCCAGAGCTCCAGGGCTCCAAAGCTCCATACCTCCAGAGCTCCATACCTCCAGAGCTCCATACCTCCAGAGCTCCATAGCTCCATAGCACCAGAGCTCCATAGCTCCATAGCACCAGAGCTCCATAGCACCAGAGCTCCATAGCACCAGAGCTCCATAGCTCCATAGCACCAGAGCTCCATAGCTCCATAGCACCAGAGCTCCATAGCTCCATAGCACCAGAGCTCCATACTTCCAGAGCTCCATAGCTCCATAGCTCCATAGCACCAGAGCTCCATAGCTCCATAGCACCAGAGCTCCATAGCTCCATAGCACCAGAGCTCCATACTTCCATAGCTCCATAGCTCCATACCTCCAGAGCTCCATAGCTCCATACCTCCAGAGCTCCATAGCTCCAGAGCTCCATAGCTCCATAGCACCAGAGCTCCATAGCTCCATAGCACCAGAGCTCCATACTTCCATAGCTCCAGGGCTCCATAGCTCCAGGGCTCCATAGCTCCATACCTCCAGAGCTCCATAGCTCCATACTTCCAGAGCTCCATAGCTCCATAGCACCAGAGCTCCATAGCTCCATAGCACCAGAGCTCCATAGCTCCATAGCACCAGAGCTCCATAGCTCCATAGCACCAGAGCTCCATAGCTCCATAGCTCCAGGGCTCCATAGCTCCATAGCTCCAGGGCTCCATAGCTCCATAGCTCCAGGGCTCCATAGCTCCATAGCTCCATACCTCCAGAGCTCCATACCTCCAGAGCTCCATACCTCCATAGCACCAGAGCTCCATAGCTCCAGGGCTCCAGGGCTCCATAGCTCCATACCTCCAGAGCTCCATAGCTCCATACTTCCAGAGCTCCATAGCTCCATAGCTCCATACTTCCATAGCTCCATAGCTCCATACTTCCATAGCACCTGAGCTCCATACCTCCAGAGCTCCATAGCTCCAGCCTGGGTGGCTGGTGGCTCCATAGCTCCATACTTCCATAGCTCTAAGTCAGAGAGTTGGCGAAAATTGCACTAAGTGCGAAAGCCCATTCATTTACAACGGCGTGTCCGCCAGGCGGCGACATTTCCCCGTTACCGGTGGCTGCGCGGCGGGTGAGTGACAGAGCTTATCCGAGCGGCTGGAACTCTGCGCCGGCGTGGTCGAGCGTGAGGCCTCGGCCCTTTGGCTGCCTGGTACCTAAAACACTTCCATTGATCCAGCCACGGAGGGTGCTGGCTGGTGGCTCCATACCTCCATAGCTCCATAGCACCAGAGCTCCATAGCTCCATAGCACCAGAGCTCCATGGCTTCAGAGCTCCATAGCACCATAGCTCCATACCTCCAGAGCTCCAGGGCTCCATAGCTCCATACCTCCAGAGCTCCAGAGCTCCATACCTCCAGAGCTCCATACCTCCAGAGCTCCATAGCACCAGAGCTCCATGGCTTCAGAGCTCCATAGCACCATAGCTCCATACCTCCAGAGCTCCAGGGCTCCATAGCTCCATACCTCCAGAGCTCCATACCTCCAGAGCTCCATACCTCCAGAGCTCCATAGCACCAGAGCTCCATGGCTTCAGAGCTCCATAGCACCATAGCTCCATACCTCCAGAGCTCCAGGGCTCCATAGCTCCATACCTCCAGAGCTCCATACCTCCAGAGCTCCATACCTCCAGAGCTCCATAGCTCCATAGCACCAGAGCTCCATAGCTCCATAGCACCAGAGCTCCATAGCACCAGAGCTCCATAGCACCAGAGCTCCATAGCTCCATAGCACCAGAGCTCCATAGCTCCATAGCACCAGAGCTCCATACTTCCAGAGCTCCATAGCTCCATAGCTCCATAGCACCAGAGCTCCATAGCTCCATAGCACAAGAGCTCCATAGCTCCATAGCACCAGAGCTCCATACTTCCATAGCTCCATAGCTCCATACCTCCAGAGCTCCATAGCTCCATAGCTCCATACCTCCAGAGCTCCATAGCTCCAGAGCTCCATAGCTCCATAGCTCCATAGCACCAGAGCTCCATAGCTCCATAGCACCAGAGCTCCATACTTCCATAGCTCCAGGGCTCCATAGCTCCAGGGCTCCATACCTCCAGAGCTCCATAGCTCCATACTTCCAGAGCTCCATAGCTCCATACTTCCATAGCTCCATACTTCCATACCTCCATAGCTCCATACTTCCATAGCACCAGAGCTCCATACTTCCATAGCACCAGAGCTCCATACCTCCAGAGCTCCAGAGCTCCAGCCTGGGTGGCTGGTGGCTCCATAGCTCCATACTTCCATAGCTCTAAGTCAGAGAGTTGGCGAAAATTGCACTAAGTGCGAAAGCCCATTCATTTACAACGGCGTGTCCACAAGGCGGCGACATTTCCCCGTTACCGGTGGCTGCGCGGCGGGTGAGTGACAGAGCTTATCCGAGCGGCTGGAACTCTGCGCCGGCGTGGTCGAGCGTGAGGCCTCGGCCCTTTGGCTGCCTGGTACCTAAAACACTTCCATTGATCCAGCCACGGAGGGTGCTGGCTGGTGGCTCCATACCTCCATAGCTCCATAGCACCAGAGCTCCATAGCTCCATAGCACCAGAGCTCCATGGCTTCAGAGCTCCATAGCACCATAGCTCCATACCTCCAGAGCTCCAGGGCTCCATAGCTCCATACCTCCAGAGCTCCATACCTCCAGAGCTCCATACCTCCAGAGCTCCATAGCACCAGAGCTCCATGGCTTCAGAGCTCCATAGCACCATAGCTCCATACCTCCAGAGCTCCAGGGCTCCATAGCTCCATACCTCCAGAGCTCCATACCTCCAGAGCTCCATACCTCCAGAGCTCCATAGCACCAGAGCTCCATGGCTTCAGAGCTCCATAGCACCATAGCTCCATACCTCCAGAGCTCCAGGGCTCCATAGCTCCATACCTCCAGAGCTCCATACCTCCAGAGCTCCATACCTCCAGAGCTCCAGAGCTCCATAGCACCAGAGCTCCATGGCTTCAGAGCTCCATAGCTCCATACCTCCAGAGCTCCAGGGCTCCATAGCTCCATACCTCCAGAGCTCCATACCTCCAGAGCTCCAGAGCTCCATAGCACCAGAGCTCCATGGCTTCAGAGCTCCATAGCACCATAGCTCCATACCTCCAGAGCTCCAGGGCTCCATAGCTCCATACCTCCAGAGCTCCATACCTCCAGAGCTCCATACCTCCAGAGCTCCATAGCTCCATAGCACCAGAGCTCCATAGCTCCATAGCACCAGAGCTCCATAGCACCAGAGCTCCATAGCACCAGAGCTCCATAGCTCCATAGCACCAGAGCTCCATAGCTCCATAGCACCAGAGCTCCATAGCACCAGAGCTCCATAGCACCAGAGCTCCATAGCTCCATAGCACCAGAGCTCCATAGCTCCATAGCACCAGAGCTCCATAGCTCCATAGCACCAGAGCTCCATACTTCCAGAGCTCCATAGCTCCATAGCTCCATAGCACCAGAGCTCCATAGCTCCAGAGCTCCATAGCTCCATAGCTCCATAGCACCAGAGCTCCATAGCTCCATAGCACCAGAGCTCCATACTTCCATAGCTCCAGGGCTCCATAGCTCCAGGGCTCCATACCTCCAGAGCTCCATAGCTCCATACTTCCAGAGCTCCATAGCTCCATACTTCCATACCTCCATAGCTCCATACTTCCATAGCACCAGAGCTCCATACTTCCATAGCACCAGAGCTCCATACCTCCAGAGCTCCAGAGCTCCAGCCTGGGTGGCTGGTGGCTCCATAGCTCCATACTTCCATAGCTCTAAGTCAGAGAGTTGGCGAAAATTGCACTAAGTGCGAAAGCCCATTCATTTACAACGGCGTGTCCACAAGGCGGCGACATTTCCCCGTTACCGGTGGCTGCGCGGCGGGTGAGTGACAGAGCTTATCCGAGCGGCTGGAACTCTGCGCCGGCGTGGTCGAGCGTGAGGCCTCGGCCCTTTGGCTGCCTGGTACCTAAAACACTTCCATTGATCCAGCCACGGAGGGTGCTGGCTGGTGGCTCCATACCTCCATAGCTCCATAGCACCAGAGCTCCATAGCTCCATAGCACCAGAGCTCCATGGCTTCAGAGCTCCATAGCACCATAGCTCCATACCTCCAGAGCTCCAGGGCTCCATAGCTCCATACCTCCAGAGCTCCATACCTCCAGAGCTCCATACCTCCAGAGCTCCATAGCACCAGAGCTCCATGGCTTCAGAGCTCCATAGCACCATAGCTCCATACCTCCAGAGCTCCAGGGCTCCATAGCTCCATACCTCCAGAGCTCCATACCTCCAGAGCTCCATACCTCCAGAGCTCCATAGCACCAGAGCTCCATGGCTTCAGAGCTCCATAGCACCATAGCTCCATACCTCCAGAGCTCCAGGGCTCCATAGCTCCATACCTCCAGAGCTCCATACCTCCAGAGCTCCATACCTCCAGAGCTCCATAGCACCAGAGCTCCATGGCTTCAGAGCTCCATAGCACCATAGCTCCATACCTCCAGAGCTCCAGGGCTCCATAGCTCCATACCTCCAGAGCTCCATACCTCCAGAGCTCCATACCTCCAGAGCTCCAGAGCTCCATAGCACCAGAGCTCCATGGCTTCAGAGCTCCATAGCACCATAGCTCCATACCTCCAGAGCTCCAGGGCTCCATAGCTCCATACCTCCAGAGCTCCATACCTCCAGAGCTCCAGAGCTCCATAGCACCAGAGCTCCATGGCTTCAGAGCTCCATAGCAACCTAGCTCCATACCTCCAGAGCTCCAGGGCTCCATAGCTCCATACCTCCAGAGCTCCATACCTCCAGAGCTCCAGAGCTCCATAGCACCAGAGCTCCATGGCTTCAGAGCTCCATAGCACCATAGCTCCATACCTCCAGAGCTCCAGGGCTCCAAAGCTCCATACCTCCAGAGCTCCATACCTCCAGAGCTCCATACCTCCAGAGCTCCATAGCTCCATAGCACCAGAGCTCCATAGCTCCATAGCACCAGAGCTCCATAGCACCAGAGCTCCATAGCACCAGAGCTCCATAGCTCCATAGCACCAGAGCTCCATAGCTCCATAGCACCAGAGCTCCATAGCTCCATAGCACCAGAGCTCCATACTTCTAGAGCTCCATAGCTCCATAGCACCAGAGCTCCATAGCTCCATAGCACCAGAGCTCCATAGCTCCATAGCACCAGAGCTCCATACTTCCATAGCTCCATAGCTCCATACCTCCAGAGCTCCATAGCTCCATAGCTCCATAGCTCCATACCTCCAGAGCTCCATAGCTCCAGAGCTCCATAGCTCCATAGCACCAGAGCTCCATAGCTCCATAGCACCAGAGCTCCATACTTCCATAGCTCCAGGGCTCCATAGCTCCAGGGCTCCATAGCTCCATACCTCCAGAGCTCCATAGCTCCATACTTCCAGAGCTCCATAGCTCCATAGCACCAGAGCTCCATAGCTCCATAGCACCAGAGCTCCATAGCTCCATAGCACCAGAGCTCCATAGCTCCATAGCACCAGAGCTCCATAGCTCCATAGCTCCAGGGCTCCATAGCTCCATAGCTCCAGGGCTCCATAGCTCCATAGCTCCAGGGCTCCATAGCTCCATAGCTCCATACCTCCAGAGCTCCATACCTCCAGAGCTCCATACCTCCATAGCACCAGAGCTCCATAGCTCCAGGGCTCCAGGGCTCCATAGCTCCATACCTCCAGAGCTCCATAGCTCCATACTTCCAGAGCTCCATAGCTCCATAGCTCCATACTTCCATAGCTCCATAGCTCCATACTTCCATAGCACCTGAGCTCCATACCTCCAGAGCTCCATAGCTCCAGCCTGGGTGGCTGGTGGCTCCATAGCTCCATACTTCCATAGCTCTAAGTCAGAGAGTTGGCGAAAATTGCACTAAGTGCGAAAGCCCATTCATTTACAACGGCGTGTCCGCCAGGCGGCGACATTTCCCCGTTACCGGTGGCTGCGCGGCGGGTGAGTGACAGAGCTTATCCGAGCGGCTGGAACTCTGCGCCGGCGTGGTCGAGCGTGAGGCCTCGGCCCTTTGGCTGCCTGGTACCTAAAACACTTCCATTGATCCAGCCACGGAGGGTGCTGGCTGGTGGCTCCATACCTCCATAGCTCCATAGCACCAGAGCTCCATAGCTCCATAGCACCAGAGCTCCATGGCTTCAGAGCTCCATAGCACCATAGCTCCATACCTCCAGAGCTCCAGGGCTCCATAGCTCCATACCTCCAGAGCTCCATACCTCCAGAGCTCCATAGCACCAGAGCTCCATGGCTTCAGAGCTCCATAGCACCATAGCTCCATACCTCCAGAGCTCCAGGGCTCCATAGCTCCATACCTCCAGAGCTCCATACCTCCAGAGCTCCATACCTCCAGAGCTCCAGAGCTCCATAGCACCAGAGCTCCATGGCTTCAGAGCTCCATAGCACCATAGCTCCATACCTCCAGAGCTCCAGGGCTCCATAGCTCCATACCTCCAGAGCTCCATACCTCCAGAGCTCCAGAGCTCCATAGCACCAGAGCTCCATGGCTTCAGAGCTCCATAGCACCATAGCTCCATACCTCCAGAGCTCCAGGGCTCCATAGCTCCATACCTCCAGAGCTCCATAGCACCAGAGCTCCATGGCTTCAGAGCTCCATAGCACCATAGCTCCATACCTCCAGAGCTCCAGGGCTCCATAGCTCCATACCTCCAGAGCTCCATACCTCCAGAGCTCCAGAGCTCCATAGCACCAGAGCTCCATGGCTTCAGAGCTCCATAGCACCATAGC
The DNA here is from genome assembly GCF_054491065.1 of Syngnathus leptorhynchus. Classification (NCBI taxonomy): domain Eukaryota; kingdom Metazoa; phylum Chordata; class Actinopteri; order Syngnathiformes; family Syngnathidae; genus Syngnathus; species Syngnathus leptorhynchus. Next base: position 451,604 of record NW_028232010.1, read on the forward strand.
TCCATACCTCCAGAGCTCCAGGGCTCCAAAGCTCCATACCTCCAGAGCTCCATACCTCCAGAGCTCCATACCTCCAGAGCTCCATAGCTCCATAGCACCAGAGCTCCATAGCTCCATAGCACCAGAGCTCCATAGCACCAGAGCTCCATAGCACCAGAGCTCCATAGCTCCATAGCACCAGAGCTCCATAGCTCCATAGCACCAGAGCTCCATAGCTCCATAGCACCAGAGCTCCATACTTCCAGAGCTCCATAGCTCCATAGCTCCATAGCACCAGAGCTCCATAGCTCCATAGCACCAGAGCTCCATAGCACCAGAGCTCCATACTTCCATAGCTCCATAGCTCCATACCTCCAGAGCTCCATAGCTCCATAGCTCCATACCTCCAGAGCTCCATAGCTCCAGAGCTCCATAGCTCCATAGCACCAGAGCTCCATAGCTCCATAGCACCAGAGCTCCATACTTCCATAGCTCCAGGGCTCCATAGCTCCAGGGCTCCATAGCTCCATACCTCCAGAGCTCCATAGCTCCATACTTCCAGAGCTCCATAGCTCCATAGCACCAGAGCTCCATAGCTCCATAGCACCAGAGCTCCATAGCTCCATAGCACCAGAGCTCCATAGCTCCATAGCACCAGAGCTCCATAGCTCCATAGCACCAGAGCTCCATAGCTCCATAGCACCAGAGCTCCATAGCTCCATAGCACCAGAGCTCCATAGCTCCATAGCTCCAGGGCTCCATAGCTCCATAGCTCCAGGGCTCCATAGCTCCATAGCTCCAGGGCTCCATAGCTCCAGGGCTCCAGGGCTCCATAGCTCCATACCTCCAGAGCTCCATAGCTCCATACTTCCAGAGCTCCATAGCTCCATAGCTCCATACTTCCATAGCTCCATAGCTCCATACTTCCATAGCACCAGAGCTCCATACCTCCAGAGCTCCATAGCTCCAGCCTGGGTGGCTGGTGGCTCCATAGCTCCATACTTCCATAGCTCCAGTCAGAGAGTTGGCGAAAATTGCACTAAGTGCGAAAGCCCATTCATTTACAACGGCGTGTCCACAAGGCGGCGACATTTCCCCGTTACCGGTGGCTGCGCGGCGGGTGAGTGACAGAGCTTATCCGAGCGGCTGGAACTCTGCGCCGGCGTGGTCGAGCGTGAGGCCTCGGCCCTTTGGCTGCCTGGTACCTAAAACACTTCCATTGATCCAGCCACGGAGGGTGCTGGCTGGTGGCTCCATACCTCCATAGCTCCATAGCACCAGAGCTCCATAGCTCCATAGCACCAGAGCTCCATGGCTTCAGAGCTCCATAGCACCATAGCTCCATACCTCCAGAGCTCCAGGGCTCCATAGCTCCATACCTCCAGAGCTCCATACCTCCAGAGCTCCATACCTCCAGAGCTCCATAGCACCAGAGCTCCATGGCTTCAGAGCTCCATAGCACCATAGCTCCATACCTCCAGAGCTCCAGGGCTCCATAGCTCCATACCTCCAGAGCTCCATACCTCCAGAGCTCCATACCTCCAGAGCTCCAGAGCTCCATAGCACCAGAGCTCCATGGCTTCAGAGCTCCATAGCACCATAGCTCCATACCTCCAGAGCTCCAGGGCTCCATAGCTCCATACCTCCAGAGCTCCATACCTCCAGAGCTCCATACCTCCAGAGCTCCAGAGCTCCATGGCTTCAGAGCTCCATAGCACCATAGCTCCATACCTCCAGAGCTCCAGGGCTCCATAGCTCCATACCTCCAGAGCTCCATACCTCCAGAGCTCCAGAGCTCCATAGCACCAGAGCTCCATGGCTTCAGAGCTCCATAGCACCATAGCTCCATACCTCCAGAGCTCCAGGGCTCCATAGCTCCATACCTCCAGAGCTCCATACCTCCAGAGCTCCATACCTCCAGAGCTCCATAGCTCCATAGCACCAGAGCTCCATAGCTCCATAGCACCAGAGCTCCATAGCACCAGAGCTCCATAGCACCAGAGCTCCATAGCTCCATAGCACCAGAGCTCCATAGCTCCATAGCACCAGAGCTCCATAGCTCCATAGCACCAGAGCTCCATACTTCCAGAGCTCCATAGCTCCATAGCTCCATAGCACCAGAGCTCCATAGCTCCATAGCACCAGAGCTCCATGGCTTCAGAGCTCCATAGCACCATAGCTCCATACCTCCAGAGCTCCAGGGCTCCATAGCTCCATACCTCCAGAGCTCCATACCTCCAGAGCTCCATACCTCCAGAGCTCCATAGCACCAGAGCTCCATAGCTCCATAGCACCAGAGCTCCATAGCACCAGAGCTCCATAGCACCAGAGCTCCATAGCTCCATAGCACCAGAGCTCCATAGCTCCATAGCACCAGAGCTCCATACTTCCAGAGCTCCATAGCTCCATAGCTCCATAGCACCAGAGCTCCATAGCTCCATAGCACCAGAGCTCCATAGCTCCATAGCACCAGAGCTCCATACTTCCATAGCTCCATAGCTCCATACCTCCAGAGCTCCATAGCTCCATAGCTCCATAGCTCCATACCTCCAGAGCTCCATAGCTCCAGAGCTCCATAGCTCCATAGCTCCATAGCACCAGAGCTCCATAGCTCCATAGCACCAGAGCTCCATACTTCCATAGCTCCAGGGCTCCATAGCTCCAGGGCTCCATACCTCCAGAGCTCCATAGCTCCATACTTCCAGAGCTCCATAGCTCCATACTTCCATAGCTCCATACTTCCATACCTCCATAGCTCCATACTTCCATAGCACCAGAGCTCCATACTTCCATAGCACCAGAGCTCCATACCTCCAGAGCTCCAGAGCTCCAGCCTGGGTGGCTGGTGGCTCCATAGCTCCATACTTCCATAGCTCTAAGTCAGAGAGTTGGCGAAAATTGCACTAAGTGCGAAAGCCCATTCATTTACAACGGCGTGTCCACAAGGCGGCGACATTTCCCCGTTACCGGTGGCTGCGCGGCGGGTGAGTGACAGAGCTTATCCGAGCGGCTGGAACTCTGCGCCGGCGTGGTCGAGCGTGAGGCCTCGGCCCTTTGGCTGCCTGGTACCTAAAACACTTCCATTGATCCAGCCACGGAGGGTGCTGGCTGGTGGCTCCATACCTCCATAGCTCCATAGCACCAGAGCTCCATAGCTCCATAGCACCAGAGCTCCATGGCTTCAGAGCTCCATAGCACCATAGCTCCATACCTCCAGAGCTCCAGGGCTCCATAGCTCCATACCTCCAGAGCTCCATACCTCCAGAGCTCCATACCTCCAGAGCTCCATAGCACCAGAGCTCCATGGCTTCAGAGCTCCATAGCACCATAGCTCCATACCTCCAGAGCTCCAGGGCTCCATAGCTCCATACCTCCAGAGCTCCATACCTCCAGAGCTCCATACCTCCAGAGCTCCAGAGCTCCATAGCACCAGAGCTCCATGGCTTCAGAGCTCCATAGCACCATAGCTCCATACCTCCAGAGCTCCAGGGCTCCATAGCTCCATACCTCCAGAGCTCCATACCTCCAGAGCTCCAGAGCTCCATAGCACCAGAGCTCCATGGCTTCAGAGCTCCATAGCACCATAGCTCCATACCTCCAGAGCTCCAGGGCTCCATAGCTCCATACCTCCAGAGCTCCATACCTCCAGAGCTCCAGAGCTCCATAGCACCAGAGCTCCATGGCTTCAGAGCTCCATAGCACCATAGCTCCATACCTCCAGAGCTCCAGGGCTCCAAAGCTCCATACCTCCAGAGCTCCATACCTCCAGAGCTCCATACCTCCAGAGCTCCATAGCTCCATAGCACCAGAGCTCCATAGCTCCATAGCACCAGAGCTCCATAGCACCAGAGCTCCATAGCACCAGAGCTCCATAGCTCCATAGCACCAGAGCTCCATAGCTCCATAGCACCAGAGCTCCATAGCTCCATAGCACCAGAGCTCCATACTTCCAGAGCTCCATAGCTCCATAGCTCCATAGCACCAGAGCTCCATAGCTCCATAGCACCAGAGCTCCATAGCTCCATAGCACCAGAGCTCCATACTTCCATAGCTCCATAGCTCCATACCTCCAGAGCTCCATAGCTCCATAGCTCCATACCTCCAGAGCTCCATAGCTCCAGAGCTCCATAGCTCCATAGCACCAGAGCTCCATAGCTCCATAGCACCAGAGCTCCATACTTCCATAGCTCCAGGGCTCCATAGCTCCAGGGCTCCATAGCTCCATACCTCCAGAGCTCCATAGCTCCATACTTCCAGAGCTCCATAGCTCCATAGCACCAGAGCTCCATAGCTCCATAGCACCAGAGCTCCATAGCTCCATAGCACCAGAGCTCCATAGCTCCATAGCACCAGAGCTCCATAGCTCCATAGCTCCAGGGCTCCATAGCTCCATAGCTCCAGGGCTCCATAGCTCCATAGCTCCAGGGCTCCATAGCTCCATAGCTCCATACCTCCAGAGCTCCATACCTCCAGAGCTCCATACCTCCATAGCACCAGAGCTCCATAGCTCCAGGGCTCCAGGGCTCCATAGCTCCATACCTCCAGAGCTCCATAGCTCCATACTTCCAGAGCTCCATAGCTCCATAGCTCCATACTTCCATAGCTCCATAGCTCCATACTTCCATAGCACCTGAGCTCCATACCTCCAGAGCTCCATAGCTCCAGCCTGGGTGGCTGGTGGCTCCATAGCTCCATACTTCCATAGCTCTAAGTCAGAGAGTTGGCGAAAATTGCACTAAGTGCGAAAGCCCATTCATTTACAACGGCGTGTCCGCCAGGCGGCGACATTTCCCCGTTACCGGTGGCTGCGCGGCGGGTGAGTGACAGAGCTTATCCGAGCGGCTGGAACTCTGCGCCGGCGTGGTCGAGCGTGAGGCCTCGGCCCTTTGGCTGCCTGGTACCTAAAACACTTCCATTGATCCAGCCACGGAGGGTGCTGGCTGGTGGCTCCATACCTCCATAGCTCCATAGCACCAGAGCTCCATAGCTCCATAGCACCAGAGCTCCATGGCTTCAGAGCTCCATAGCACCATAGCTCCATACCTCCAGAGCTCCAGGGCTCCATAGCTCCATACCTCCAGAGCTCCATACCTCCAGAGCTCCATACCTCCAGAGCTCCATAGCACCAGAGCTCCATGGCTTCAGAGCTCCATAGCACCATAGCTCCATACCTCCAGAGCTCCAGGGCTCCATAGCTCCATACCTCCAGAGCTCCATACCTCCAGAGCTCCATACCTCCAGAGCTCCATAGCACCAGAGCTCCATGGCTTCAGAGCTCCATAGCACCATAGCTCCATACCTCCAGAGCTCCAGGGCTCCATAGCTTCATACCTCCAGAGCTCCATACCTCCAGAGCTCCAGAGCTCCATAGCACCAGAGCTCCATGGCTTCAGAGCTCCATAGCTCCATACCTCCAGAGCTCCAGGGCTCCATAGCTCCATACCTCCAGAGCTCCATACCTCCAGAGCTCCAGAGCTCCATAGCACCAGAGCTCCATGGCTTCAGAGCTCCATAGCACCATAGCTCCATACCTCCAGAGCTCCAGGGCTCCATAGCTCCATACCTCCAGAGCTCCATACCTCCAGAGCTCCATACCTCCAGAGCTCCATAGCTCCATAGCACCAGAGCTCCATAGCTCCATAGCACCAGAGCTCCATAGCACCAGAGCTCCATAGCACCAGAGCTCCATAGCTCCATAGCACCAGAGCTCCATAGCTCCATAGCACCAGAGCTCCATACTTCCAGAGCTCCATAGCTCCATAGCTCCATAGCACCAGAGCTCCATAGCTCCATAGCACAAGAGCTCCATAGCTCCATAGCACCAGAGCTCCATACTTCCATAGCTCCATAGCTCCATACCTCCAGAGCTTCATAGCTCCATAGCTCCATACCTCCAGAGCTCCATAGCTCCAGAGCTCCATAGCTCCATAGCTCCATAGCACCAGAGCTCCATAGCTCCATAGCACCAGAGCTCCATACTTCCATAGCTCCAGGGCTCCATAGCTCCAGGGCTCCATACCTCCAGAGCTCCATAGCTCCATACTTCCAGAGCTCCATAGCTCCATACTTCCATAGCTCCATACTTCCATACCTCCATAGCTCCATACTTCCATAGCACCAGAGCTCCATACTTCCATAGCACCAGAGCTCCATACCTCCAGAGCTCCAGAGCTCCAGCCTGGGTGGCTGGTGGCTCCATAGCTCCATACTTCCATAGCTCTAAGTCAGAGAGTTGGCGAAAATTGCACTAAGTGCGAAAGCCCATTCATTTACAACGGCGTGTCCACAAGGCGGCGACATTTCCCCGTTACCGGTGGCTGCGCGGCGGGTGAGTGACAGAGCTTATCCGAGCGGCTGGAACTCTGCGCCGGCGTGGTCGAGCGTGAGGCCTCGGCCCTTTGGCTGCCTGGTACCTAAAACACTTCCATTGATCCAGCCACGGAGGGTGCTGGCTGGTGGCTCCATACCTCCATAGCTCCATAGCACCAGAGCTCCATAGCTCCATAGCACCAGAGCTCCATGGCTTCAGAGCTCCATAGCACCATAGCTCCATACCTCCAGAGCTCCAGGGCTCCATAGCTCCATACCTCCAGAGCTCCATACCTCCAGAGCTCCATACCTCCAGAGCTCCATAGCACCAGAGCTCCATGGCTTCAGAGCTCCATAGCACCATAGCTCCATACCTCCAGAGCTCCAGGGCTCCATAGCTCCATACCTCCAGAGCTCCATACCTCCAGAGCTCCATACCTCCAGAGCTCCATAGCACCAGAGCTCCATGGCTTCAGAGCTCCATAGCACCATAGCTCCATACCTCCAGAGCTCCAGGGCTCCATAGCTCCATACCTCCAGAGCTCCATACCTCCAGAGCTCCATACCTCCAGAGCTCCATAGCACCAGAGCTCCATGGCTTCAGAGCTCCATAGCACCATAGCTCCATACCTCCAGAGCTCCAGGGCTCCATAGCTCCATACCTCCAGAGCTCCATACCTCCAGAGCTCCATACCTCCAGAGCTCCAGAGCTCCATAGCACCAGAGCTCCATGGCTTCAGAGCTCCATAGCACCATAGCTCCATACCTCCAGAGCTCCAGGGCTCCATAGCTCCATACCTCCAGAGCTCCATACCTCCAGAGCTCCAGAGCTCCATAGCACCAGAGCTCCATGGCTTCAGAGCTCCATAGCAACCTAGCTCCATACCTCCAGAGCTCCAGGGCTCCATAGCTCCATACCTCCAGAGCTCCATACCTCCAGAGCTCCAGAGCTCCATAGCACCAGAGCTCCATGGCTTCAGAGCTCCATAGCACCATAGCTCCATACCTCCAGAGCTCCAGGGCTCCAAAGCTCCATACCTCCAGAGCTCCATACCTCCAGAGCTCCATACCTCCAGAGCTCCATAGCTCCATAGCACCAGAGCTCCATAGCTCCATAGCACCAGAGCTCCATAGCACCAGAGCTCCATAGCACCAGAGCTCCATAGCTCCATAGCACCAGAGCTCCATAGCTCCATAGCACCAGAGCTCCATAGCTCCATAGCACCAGAGCTCCATACTTCCAGAGCTCCATAGCTCCATAGCACCAGAGCTCCATAGCTCCATAGCACCAGAGCTCCATAGCTCCATAGCACCAGAGCTCCATACTTCCATAGCTCCATAGCTCCATACCTCCAGAGCTCCATAGCTCCATAGCTCCATAGCTCCATACCTCCAGAGCTCCATAGCTCCAGAGCTCCATAGCTCCATAGCACCAGAGCTCCATAGCTCCATAGCACCAGAGCTCCATACTTCCATAGCTCCAGGGCTCCATAGCTCCAGGGCTCCATAGCTCCATACCTCCAGAGCTCCATAGCTCCATACTTCCAGAGCTCCATAGCTCCATAGCACCAGAGCTCCATAGCTCCATAGCACCAGAGCTCCATAGCTCCATAGCACCAGAGCTCCATAGCTCCATAGCACCAGAGCTCCATAGCTCCATAGCTCCAGGGCTCCATAGCTCCATAGCTCCAGGGCTCCATAGCTCCATAGCTCCAGGGCTCCATAGCTCCATAGCTCCATACCTCCAGAGCTCCATACCTCCAGAGCTCCATACCTCCATAGCACCAGAGCTCCATAGCTCCAGGGCTCCAGGGCTCCATAGCTCCATACCTCCAGAGCTCCATAGCTCCATACTTCCAGAGCTCCATAGCTCCATAGCTCCATACTTCCATAGCTCCATAGCTCCATACTTCCATAGCACCTGAGCTCCATACCTCCAGAGCTCCATAGCTCCAGCCTGGGTGGCTGGTGGCTCCATAGCTCCATACTTCCATAGCTCTAAGTCAGAGAGTTGGCGAAAATTGCACTAAGTGCGAAAGCCCATTCATTTACAACGGCGTGTCCGCCAGGCGGCGACATTTCCCCGTTACCGGTGGCTGCGCGGCGGGTGAGTGACAGAGCTTATCCGAGCGGCTGGAACTCTGCGCCGGCGTGGTCGAGCGTGAGGCCTCGGCCCTTTGGCTGCCTGGTACCTAAAACACTTCCATTGATCCAGCCACGGAGGGTGCTGGCTGGTGGCTCCATACCTCCATAGCTCCATAGCACCAGAGCTCCATAGCTCCATAGCACCAGAGCTCCATGGCTTCAGAGCTCCATAGCACCATAGCTCCATACCTCCAGAGCTCCAGGGCTCCATAGCTCCATACCTCCAGAGCTCCATACCTCCAGAGCTCCATACCTCCAGAGCTCCATAGCACCAGAGCTCCATGGCTTCAGAGCTCCATAGCACCATAGCTCCATACCTCCAGAGCTCCAGGGCTCCATAGCTCCATACCTCCAGAGCTCCATACCTCCAGAGCTCCATACCTCCAGAGCTCCATAGCACCAGAGCTCCATGGCTTCAGAGCTCCATAGCACCATAGCTCCATACCTCCAGAGCTCCAGGGCTCCATAGCTCCATACCTCCAGAGCTCCATACCTCCAGAGCTCCATACCTCCAGAGCTCCAGAGCTCCATAGCACCAGAGCTCCATGGCTTCAGAGCTCCATAGCTCCATACCTCCAGAGCTCCAGGGCTCCATAGCTCCATACCTCCAGAGCTCCATACCTCCAGAGCTCCAGAGCTCCATAGCACCAGAGCTCCATGGCTTCAGAGCTCCATAGCACCATAGCTCCATACCTCCAGAGCTCCAGGGCTCCATAGCTCCATACCTCCAGAGCTCCATACCTCCAGAGCTCCATACCTCCAGAGCTCCATAGCTCCATAGCACCAGAGCTCCATAGCTCCATAGCACCAGAGCTCCATAGCACCAGAGCTCCATAGCACCAGAGCTCCATAGCTCCATAGCACCAGAGCTCCATAGCTCCATAGCACCAGAGCTCCATAGCTCCATAGCACCAGAGCTCCATACTTCCAGAGCTCCATAGCTCCATAGCTCCATAGCACCAGAGCTCCATAGCTCCATAGCACCAGAGCTCCATAGCTCCATAGCACCAGAGCTCCATACTTCCATAGCTCCATAGCTCCATACCTCCAGAGCTCCATAGCTCCATAGCTGCATACCTCCAGAGCTCCATAGCTCCAGAGCTCCATAGCTCCATAGCTCCATAGCACCAGAGCTCCATAGCTCCATAGCACCAGAGCTCCATACTTCCATAGCTCCAGGGCTCCATAGCTCCAGGGCTCCATACCTCCAGAGCTCCATAGCTCCATACTTCCAGAGCTCCATAGCTCCATACTTCCATACCTCCATAGCTCCATACTTCCATAGCACCAGAGCTCCATACTTCCATAGCACCAGAGCTCCATACCTCCAGAGCTCCAGAGCTCCAGCCTGGGTGGCTGGTGGCTCCATAGCTCCATACTTCCATAGCTCTAAGTCAGAGAGTTGGCGAAAATTGCACTAAGTGCGAAAGCCCATTCATTTACAACGGCGTGTCCACAAGGCGGCGACATTTCCCCGTTACCGGTGGCTGCGCGGCGGGTGAGTGACAGAGCTTATCCGAGCGGCTGGAACTCTGCGCCGGCGTGGTCGAGCGTGAGGCCTCGGCCCTTTGGCTGCCTGGTACCTAAAACACTTCCATTGATCCAGCCACGGAGGGTGCTGGCTGGTGGCTCCATACCTCCATAGCTCCATAGCACCAGAGCTCCATAGCTCCATAGCACCAGAGCTCCATGGCTTCAGAGCTCCATAGCACCATAGCTCCATACCTCCAGAGCTCCAGGGCTCCATAGCTCCATACCTCCATAGCTCCATACCTCCAGAGCTCCATACCTCCAGAGCTCCATAGCACCAGAGCTCCATGGCTTCAGAGCTCCATAGCACCATAGCTCCATACCTCCAGAGCTCCAGGGCTCCATAGCTCCATACCTCCAGAGCTCCATACCTCCAGAGCTCCATACCTCCAGAGCTCCAGAGCTCCATAGCACCAGAGCTCCATGGCTTCAGAGCTCCATAGCACCATAGCTCCATACCTCCAGAGCTCCAGGGCTCCATAGCTCCATACCTCCAGAGCTCCATACCTCCAGAGCTCCAGAGCTCCATAGCACCAGAGCTCCATGGCTTCAGAGCTCCATAGCACCATAGCTCCATACCTCCAGAGCTCCAGGGCTCCATAGCTCCATACCTCCAGAGCTCCATACCTCCAGAGCTCCAGAGCTCCATAGCACCAGAGCTCCATGGCTTCAGAGCTCCATAGCACCATAGCTCCATACCTCCAGAGCTCCAGGGCTCCAAAGCTCCATACCTCCAGAGCTCCATACCTCCAGAGCTCCATACCTCCAGAGCTCCATAGCTCCATAGCACCAGAGCTCCATAGCTCCATAGCACCAGAGCTCCATAGCACCAGAGCTCCATAGCACCAGAGCTCCATAGCTCCATAGCACCAGAGCTCCATAGCTCCATAGCACCAGAGCTCCATAGCTCCATAGCACCAGAGCTCCATACTTCCAGAGCTCCATAGCTCCATAGCTCCATAGCACCAGAGCTCCATAGCTCCATAGCACCAGAGCTCCATAGCTCCATAGCACCAGAGCTCCATACTTCCATAGCTCCATAGCTCCATACCTCCAGAGCTCCATAGCTCCATAGCTCCATACCTCCAGAGCTCCATAGCTCCAGAGCTCCATAGCTCCATAGCACCAGAGCTCCATAGCTCCATAGCACCAGAGCTCCATACTTCCATAGCTCCAGGGCTCCATAGCTCCAGGGCTCCATAGCTCCATACCTCCAGAGCTCCATAGCTCCATACTTCCAGAGCTCCATAGCTCCATAGCACCAGAGCTCCATAGCTCCATAGCACCAGAGCTCCATAGCTCCATAGCACCAGAGCTCCATAGCTCCATAGCACCAGAGCTCCATAGCTCCATAGCTCCAGGGCTCCATAGCTCCATAGCTCCAGGGCTCCATAGCTCCATAGCTCCAGGGCTCCATAGCTCCATAGCTCCATACCTCCAGAGCTCCATACCTCCAGAGCTCCATACCTCCATAGCACCAGAGCTCCATAGCTCCAGGGCTCCAGGGCTCCATAGCTCCATACCTCCAGAGCTCCATAGCTCCATACTTCCAGAGCTCCATAGCTCCATAGCTCCATACTTCCATAGCTCCATAGCTCCATACTTCCATAGCACCTGAGCTCCATACCTCCAGAGCTCCATAGCTCCAGCCTGGGTGGCTGGTGGCTCCATAGCTCCATACTTCCATAGCTCTAAGTCAGAGAGTTGGCGAAAATTGCACTAAGTGCGAAAGCCCATTCATTTACAACGGCGTGTCCGCCAGGCGGCGACATTTCCCCGTTACCGGTGGCTGCGCGGCGGGTGAGTGACAGAGCTTATCCGAGCGGCTGGAACTCTGCGCCGGCGTGGTCGAGCGTGAGGCCTCGGCCCTTTGGCTGCCTGGTACCTAAAACACTTCCATTGATCCAGCCACGGAGGGTGCTGGCTGGTGGCTCCATACCTCCATAGCTCCATAGCACCAGAGCTCCATAGCTCCATAGCACCAGAGCTCCATGGCTTCAGAGCTCCATAGCACCATAGCTCCATACCTCCAGAGCTCCAGGGCTCCATAGCTCCATACCTCCAGAGCTCCATACCTCCAGAGCTCCATACCTCCAGAGCTCCATAGCACCAGAGCTCCATGGCTTCAGAGCTCCATAGCACCATAGCTCCATACCTCCAGAGCTCCAGGGCTCCATAGCTCCATACCTCCAGAGCTCCATACCTCCAGAGCTCCATACCTCCAGAGCTCCATAGCACCAGAGCTCCATGGCTTCAGAGCTCCATAGCACCATAGCTCCATACCTCCAGAGCTCCAGGGCTCCATAGCTCCATACCTCCAGAGCTCCATACCTCCAGAGCTCCAGAGCTCCATAGCACCAGAGCTCCATGGCTTCAGAGCTCCATAGCTCCATACCTCCAGAGCTCCAGGGCTCCATAGCTCCATACCTCCAGAGCTCCATACCTCCAGAGCTCCAGAGCTCCATAGCACCAGAGCTCCATGGCTTCAGAGCTCCATAGCACCATAGCTCCATACCTCCAGAGCTCCAGGGCTCCATAGCTCCATACCTCCAGAGCTCCATACCTCCAGAGCTCCATACCTCCAGAGCTCCATAGCTCCATAGCACCAGAGCTCCATAGCTCCATAGCACCAGAGCTCCATAGCACCAGAGCTCCATAGCACCAGAGCTCCATAGCTCCATAGCACCAGAGCTCCATAGCTCCATAGCACCAGAGCTCCATACTTCCAGAGCTCCATAGCTCCATAGCTCCATAGCACCAGAGCTCCATAGCTCCATAGCACAAGAGCTCCATAGCTCCATAGCACCAGAGCTCCATACTTCCATAGCTCCATAGCTCCATACCTCCAGAGCTCCATAGCTCCATAGCTCCATACCTCCAGAGCTCCATAGCTCCAGAGCTCCATAGCTCCATAGCTCCATAGCACCAGAGCTCCATAGCTCCATAGCACCAGAGCTCCATACTTCCATAGCTCCAGGGCTCCATAGCTCCAGGGCTCCATACCTCCAGAGCTCCATAGCTCCATACTTCCAGAGCTCCATAGCTCCATACTTCCATAGCTCCATACTTCCATACCTCCATAGCTCCATACTTCCATAGCACCAGAGCTCCATACTTCCATAGCACCAGAGCTCCATACCTCCAGAGCTCCAGAGCTCCAGCCTGGGTGGCTGGTGGCTCCATAGCTCCATACTTCCATAGCTCTAAGTCAGAGAGTTGGCGAAAATTGCACTAAGTGCGAAAGCCCATTCATTTACAACGGCGTGTCCACAAGGCGGCGACATTTCCCCGTTACCGGTGGCTGCGCGGCGGGTGAGTGACAGAGCTTATCCGAGCGGCTGGAACTCTGCGCCGGCGTGGTCGAGCGTGAGGCCTCGGCCCTTTGGCTGCCTGGTACCTAAAACACTTCCATTGATCCAGCCACGGAGGGTGCTGGCTGGTGGCTCCATACCTCCATAGCTCCATAGCACCAGAGCTCCATAGCTCCATAGCACCAGAGCTCCATGGCTTCAGAGCTCCATAGCACCATAGCTCCATACCTCCAGAGCTCCAGGGCTCCATAGCTCCATACCTCCAGAGCTCCATACCTCCAGAGCTCCATACCTCCAGAGCTCCATAGCACCAGAGCTCCATGGCTTCAGAGCTCCATAGCACCATAGCTCCATACCTCCAGAGCTCCAGGGCTCCATAGCTCCATACCTCCAGAGCTCCATACCTCCAGAGCTCCATACCTCCAGAGCTCCATAGCACCAGAGCTCCATGGCTTCAGAGCTCCATAGCACCATAGCTCCATACCTCCAGAGCTCCAGGGCTCCATAGCTCCATACCTCCAGAGCTCCATACCTCCAGAGCTCCATACCTCCAGAGCTCCATAGCACCAGAGCTCCATGGCTTCAGAGCTCCATAGCACCATAGCTCCATACCTCCAGAGCTCCAGGGCTCCATAGCTCCATACCTCCAGAGCTCCATACCTCCAGAGCTCCATACCTCCAGAGCTCCAGAGCTCCATAGCACCAGAGCTCCATGGCTTCAGAGCTCCATAGCACCATAGCTCCATACCTCCAGAGCTCCAGGGCTCCATAGCTCCATACCTCCAGAGCTCCATACCTCCAGAGCTCCAGAGCTCCATAGCACCAGAGCTCCATGGCTTCAGAGCTCCATAGCAACCTAGCTCCATACCTCCAGAGCTCCAGGGCTCCATAGCTCCATACCTCCAGAGCTCCATACCTCCAGAGCTCCAGAGCTCCATAGCACCAGAGCTCCATGGCTTCAGAGCTCCATAGCACCATAGCTCCATACCTCCAGAGCTCCAGGGCTCCAAAGCTCCATACCTCCAGAGCTCCATACCTCCAGAGCTCCATACCTCCAGAGCTCCATAGCTCCATAGCACCAGAGCTCCATAGCTCCATAGCACCAGAGCTCCATAGCACCAGAGCTCCATAGCACCAGAGCTCCATAGCTCCATAGCACCAGAGCTCCATAGCTCCATAGCACCAGAGCTCCATAGCTCCATAGCACCAGAGCTCCATACTTCCAGAGCTCCATAGCTCCATAGCACCAGAGCTCCATAGCTCCATAGCACCAGAGCTCCATAGCTCCATAGCACCAGAGCTCCATACTTCCATAGCTCCATAGCTCCATACCTCCAGAGCTCCATAGCTCCATAGCTCCATAGCTCCATACCTCCAGAGCTCCATAGCTCCAGAGCTCCATAGCTCCATAGCACCAGAGCTCCATAGCTCCATAGCACCAGAGCTCCATACTTCCATAGCTCCAGGGCTCCATAGCTCCAGGGCTCCATAGCTCCATACCTCCAGAGCTCCATAGCTCCATACTTCCAGAGCTCCATAGCTCCATAGCACCAGAGCTCCATAGCTCCATAGCACCAGAGCTCCATAGCTCCATAGCACCAGAGCTCCATAGCTCCATAGCACCAGAGCTCCATAGCTCCATAGCTCCAGGGCTCCATAGCTCCATAGCTCCAGGGCTCCATAGCTCCATAGCTCCAGGGCTCCATAGCTCCATAGCTCCATACCTCCAGAGCTCCATACCTCCAGAGCTCCATACCTCCATAGCACCAGAGCTCCATAGCTCCAGGGCTCCAGGGCTCCATAGCTCCATACCTCCAGAGCTCCATAGCTCCATACTTCCAGAGCTCCATAGCTCCATAGCTCCATACTTCCATAGCTCCATAGCTCCATACTTCCATAGCACCTGAGCTCCATACCTCCAGAGCTCCATAGCTCCAGCCTGGGTGGCTGGTGGCTCCATAGCTCCATACTTCCATAGCTCTAAGTCAGAGAGTTGGCGAAAATTGCACTAAGTGCGAAAGCCCATTCATTTACAACGGCGTGTCCGCCAGGCGGCGACATTTCCCCGTTACCGGTGGCTGCGCGGCGGGTGAGTGACAGAGCTTATCCGAGCGGCTGGAACTCTGCGCCGGCGTGGTCGAGCGTGAGGCCTCGGCCCTTTGGCTGCCTGGTACCTAAAACACTTCCATTGATCCAGCCACGGAGGGTGCTGGCTGGTGGCTCCATACCTCCATAGCTCCATAGCACCAGAGCTCCATAGCTCCATAGCACCAGAGCTCCATGGCTTCAGAGCTCCATAGCACCATAG
This sequence comes from Syngnathus leptorhynchus, assembly GCF_054491065.1. Lineage (NCBI taxonomy): Eukaryota > Metazoa > Chordata > Actinopteri > Syngnathiformes > Syngnathidae > Syngnathus > Syngnathus leptorhynchus. Next base: position 467,186 of record NW_028232010.1, read on the forward strand.
CTCCATACCTCCAGAGCTCCAGGGCTCCATAGCTCCATACCTCCAGAGCTCCATACCTCCAGAGCTCCATACCTCCAGAGCTCCATAGCACCAGAGCTCCATGGCTTCAGAGCTCCATAGCACCATAGCTCCATACCTCCAGAGCTCCAGGGCTCCATAGCTCCATACCTCCAGAGCTCCATACCTCCAGAGCTCCATACCTCCAGAGCTCCATAGCACCAGAGCTCCATGGCTTCAGAGCTCCATAGCACCATAGCTCCATACCTCCAGAGCTCCAGGGCTCCATAGCTCCATACCTCCAGAGCTCCATACCTCCAGAGCTCCATACCTCCAGAGCTCCAGAGCTCCATAGCACCAGAGCTCCATGGCTTCAGAGCTCCATAGCTCCATACCTCCAGAGCTCCAGGGCTCCATAGCTCCATACCTCCAGAGCTCCATACCTCCAGAGCTCCAGAGCTCCATAGCACCAGAGCTCCATGGCTTCAGAGCTCCATAGCACCATAGCTCCATACCTCCAGAGCTCCAGGGCTCCATAGCTCCATACCTCCAGAGCTCCATACCTCCAGAGCTCCATACCTCCAGAGCTCCATAGCTCCATAGCACCAGAGCTCCATAGCTCCATAGCACCAGAGCTCCATAGCACCAGAGCTCCATAGCTCCATAGCACCAGAGCTCCATAGCTCCATAGCACCAGAGCTCCATAGCACCAGAGCTCCATAGCACCAGAGCTCCATAGCTCCATAGCACCAGAGCTCCATAGCTCCATAGCACCAGAGCTCCATAGCTCCATAGCACCAGAGCTCCATACTTCCAGAGCTCCATAGCTCCATAGCTCCATAGCACCAGAGCTCCATAGCTCCAGAGCTCCATAGCTCCATAGCTCCATAGCACCAGAGCTCCATAGCTCCATAGCACCAGAGCTCCATACTTCCATAGCTCCAGGGCTCCATAGCTCCAGGGCTCCATACCTCCAGAGCTCCATAGCTCCATACTTCCAGAGCTCCATAGCTCCATACTTCCATACCTCCATAGCTCCATACTTCCATAGCACCAGAGCTCCATACTTCCATAGCACCAGAGCTCCATACCTCCAGAGCTCCAGAGCTCCAGCCTGGGTGGCTGGTGGCTCCATAGCTCCATACTTCCATAGCTCTAAGTCAGAGAGTTGGCGAAAATTGCACTAAGTGCGAAAGCCCATTCATTTACAACGGCGTGTCCACAAGGCGGCGACATTTCCCCGTTACCGGTGGCTGCGCGGCGGGTGAGTGACAGAGCTTATCCGAGCGGCTGGAACTCTGCGCCGGCGTGGTCGAGCGTGAGGCCTCGGCCCTTTGGCTGCCTGGTACCTAAAACACTTCCATTGATCCAGCCACGGAGGGTGCTGGCTGGTGGCTCCATACCTCCATAGCTCCATAGCACCAGAGCTCCATAGCTCCATAGCACCAGAGCTCCATGGCTTCAGAGCTCCATAGCACCATAGCTCCATACCTCCAGAGCTCCAGGGCTCCATAGCTCCATACCTCCAGAGCTCCATACCTCCAGAGCTCCATACCTCCAGAGCTCCATAGCACCAGAGCTCCATGGCTTCAGAGCTCCATAGCACCATAGCTCCATACCTCCAGAGCTCCAGGGCTCCATAGCTCCATACCTCCAGAGCTCCATACCTCCAGAGCTCCATACCTCCAGAGCTCCAGAGCTCCATAGCACCAGAGCTCCATGGCTTCAGAGCTCCATAGCACCATAGCTCCATACCTCCAGAGCTCCAGGGCTCCATAGCTCCATACCTCCAGAGCTCCATACCTCCAGAGCTCCAGAGCTCCATAGCACCAGAGCTCCATGGCTTCAGAGCTCCATAGCACCATAGCTCCATACCTCCAGAGCTCCAGGGCTCCATAGCTCCATACCTCCAGAGCTCCATACCTCCAGAGCTCCAGAGCTCCATAGCACCAGAGCTCCATGGCTTCAGAGCTCCATAGCACCATAGCTCCATACCTCCAGAGCTCCAGGGCTCCAAAGCTCCATACCTCCAGAGCTCCATACCTCCAGAGCTCCATACCTCCAGAGCTCCATAGCTCCATAGCACCAGAGCTCCATAGCTCCATAGCACCAGAGCTCCATAGCACCAGAGCTCCATAGCACCAGAGCTCCATAGCTCCATAGCACCAGAGCTCCATAGCTCCATAGCACCAGAGCTCCATAGCTCCATAGCACCAGAGCTCCATACTTCCAGAGCTCCATAGCTCCATAGCTCCATAGCACCAGAGCTCCATAGCTCCATAGCACCAGAGCTCCATAGCTCCATAGCACCAGAGCTCCATACTTCCATAGCTCCATAGCTCCATACCTCCAGAGCTCCATAGCTCCATAGCTCCATACCTCCAGAGCTCCATAGCTCCAGAGCTCCATAGCTCCATAGCACCAGAGCTCCATAGCTCCATAGCACCAGAGCTCCATACTTCCATAGCTCCAGGGCTCCATAGCTCCAGGGCTCCATAGCTCCATACCTCCAGAGCTCCATAGCTCCATACTTCCAGAGCTCCATAGCTCCATAGCACCAGAGCTCCATAGCTCCATAGCACCAGAGCTCCATAGCTCCATAGCACCAGAGCTCCATAGCTCCATAGCACCAGAGCTCCATAGCTCCATAGCACCAGAGCTCCATAGCTCCATAGCACCAGAGCTCCATAGCTCCATAGCACCAGAGCTCCATAGCTCCATAGCTCCAGGGCTCCATAGCTCCATAGCTCCAGGGCTCCATAGCTCCATAGCTCCAGGGCTCCATAGCTCCAGGGCTCCAGGGCTCCATAGCTCCATACCTCCAGAGCTCCATAGCTCCATACTTCCAGAGCTCCATAGCTCCATACTTCCATAGCTCCATAGCTCCATACTTCCATAGCACCAGAGCTCCATACCTCCAGAGCTCCATAGCTCCAGCCTGGGTGGCTGGTGGCTCCATAGCTCCATACTTCCATAGCTCCAGTCAGAGAGTTGGCGAAAATTGCACTAAGTGCGAAAGCCCATTCATTTACAACGGCGTGTCCACAAGGCGGCGACATTTCCCCGTTACCGGTGGCTGCGCGGCGGGTGAGTGACAGAGCTTATCCGAGCGGCTGGAACTCTGCGCCGGCGTGGTCGAGCGTGAGGCCTCGGCCCTTTGGCTGCCTGGTACCTAAAACACTTCCATTGATCCAGCCACGGAGGGTGCTGGCTGGTGGCTCCATACCTCCATAGCTCCATAGCACCAGAGCTCCATAGCTCCATAGCACCAGAGCTCCATGGCTTCAGAGCTCCATAGCACCATAGCTCCATACCTCCAGAGCTCCAGGGCTCCATAGCTCCATACCTCCAGAGCTCCATACCTCCAGAGCTCCATACCTCCAGAGCTCCATAGCACCAGAGCTCCATGGCTTCAGAGCTCCATAGCACCATAGCTCCATACCTCCAGAGCTCCAGGGCTCCATAGCTCCATACCTCCAGAGCTCCATACCTCCAGAGCTCCATACCTCCAGAGCTCCAGAGCTCCATAGCACCAGAGCTCCATGGCTTCAGAGCTCCATAGCACCATAGCTCCATACCTCCAGAGCTCCAGGGCTCCATAGCTCCATACCTCCAGAGCTCCATACCTCCAGAGCTCCATACCTCCAGAGCTCCAGAGCTCCATAGCACCAGAGCTCCATGGCTTCAGAGCTCCATAGCACCATAGCTCCATACCTCCAGAGCTCCAGGGCTCCATAGCTCCATACCTCCAGAGCTCCATACCTCCAGAGCTCCAGAGCTCCATAGCACCAGAGCTCCATGGCTTCAGAGCTCCATAGCACCATAGCTCCATACCTCCAGAGCTCCAGGGCTCCATAGCTCCATACCTCCAGAGCTCCATACCTCCAGAGCTCCATACCTCCAGAGCTCCATAGCTCCATAGCACCAGAGCTCCATAGCTCCATAGCACCAGAGCTCCATAGCACCAGAGCTCCATAGCACCAGAGCTCCATAGCTCCATAGCACCAGAGCTCCATAGCTCCATAGCACCAGAGCTCCATAGCTCCATAGCACCAGAGCTCCATACTTCCAGAGCTCCATAGCTCCATAGCTCCATAGCACCAGAGCTCCATAGCTCCATAGCACCAGAGCTCCATGGCTTCAGAGCTCCATAGCACCATAGCTCCATACCTCCAGAGCTCCAGGGCTCCATAGCTCCATACCTCCAGAGCTCCATACCTCCAGAGCTCCATACCTCCAGAGCTCCATAGCACCAGAGCTCCATAGCTCCATAGCACCAGAGCTCCATAGCACCAGAGCTCCATAGCACCAGAGCTCCATAGCTCCATAGCACCAGAGCTCCATAGCTCCATAGCACCAGAGCTTCATACTTCCAGAGCTCCATAGCTCCATAGCTCCATAGCACCAGAGCTCCATAGCTCCATAGCACCAGAGCTCCATAGCTCCATAGCACCAGAGCTCCATACTTCCATAGCTCCATAGCTCCATACCTCCAGAGCTCCATAGCTCCATACCTCCAGAGCTCCATAGCTCCAGAGCTCCATAGCTCCATAGCTCCATAGCACCAGAGCTCCATAGCTCCATAGCACCAGAGCTCCATACTTCCATAGCTCCAGGGCTCCATAGCTCCAGGGCTCCATACCTCCAGAGCTCCATAGCTCCATACTTCCAGAGCTCCATAGCTCCATACTTCCATAGCTCCATACTTCCATACCTCCATAGCTCCATACTTCCATAGCACCAGAGCTCCATACTTCCATAGCACCAGAGCTCCATACCTCCAGAGCTCCAGAGCTCCAGCCTGGGTGGCTGGTGGCTCCATAGCTCCATACTTCCATAGCTCTAAGTCAGAGAGTTGGCGAAAATTGCACTAAGTGCGAAAGCCCATTCATTTACAACGGCGTGTCCACAAGGCGGCGACATTTCCCCGTTACCGGTGGCTGCGCGGCGGGTGAGTGACAGAGCTTATCCGAGCGGCTGGAACTCTGCGCCGGCGTGGTCGAGCGTGAGGCCTCGGCCCTTTGGCTGCCTGGTACCTAAAACACTTCCATTGATCCAGCCACGGAGGGTGCTGGCTGGTGGCTCCATACCTCCATAGCTCCATAGCACCAGAGCTCCATAGCTCCATAGCACCAGAGCTCCATGGCTTCAGAGCTCCATAGCACCATAGCTCCATACCTCCAGAGCTCCAGGGCTCCATAGCTCCATACCTCCAGAGCTCCATACCTCCAGAGCTCCATACCTCCAGAGCTCCATAGCACCAGAGCTCCATGGCTTCAGAGCTCCATAGCACCATAGCTCCATACCTCCAGAGCTCCAGGGCTCCATAGCTCCATACCTCCAGAGCTCCATACCTCCAGAGCTCCATACCTCCAGAGCTCCAGAGCTCCATAGCACCAGAGCTCCATGGCTTCAGAGCTCCATAGCACCATAGCTCCATACCTCCAGAGCTCCAGGGCTCCATAGCTCCATACCTCCAGAGCTCCATACCTCCAGAGCTCCAGAGCTCCATAGCACCAGAGCTCCATGGCTTCAGAGCTCCATAGCACCATAGCTCCATACCTCCAGAGCTCCAGGGCTCCATAGCTCCATACCTCCAGAGCTCCATACCTCCAGAGCTCCAGAGCTCCATAGCACCAGAGCTCCATGGCTTCAGAGCTCCATAGCACCATAGCTCCATACCTCCAGAGCTCCAGGGCTCCAAAGCTCCATACCTCCAGAGCTCCATACCTCCAGAGCTCCATACCTCCAGAGCTCCATAGCTCCATAGCACCAGGGCTCCATAGCTCCATAGCACCAGAGCTCCATAGCACCAGAGCTCCATAGCACCAGAGCTCCATAGCTCCATAGCACCAGAGCTCCATAGCTCCATAGCACCAGAGCTCCATAGCTCCATAGCACCAGAGCTCCATACTTCCAGAGCTCCATAGCTCCATAGCTCCATAGCACCAGAGCTCCATAGCTCCATAGCACCAGAGCTCCATAGCTCCATAGCACCAGAGCTCCATACTTCCATAGCTCCATAGCTCCATACCTCCAGAGCTCCATAGCTCCATAGCTCCATACCTCCAGAGCTCCATAGCTCCAGAGCTCCATAGCTCCATAGCACCAGAGCTCCATAGCTCCATAGCACCAGAGCTCCATACTTCCATAGCTCCAGGGCTCCATAGCTCCAGGGCTCCATAGCTCCATACCTCCAGAGCTCCATAGCTCCATACTTCCAGAGCTCCATAGCTCCATAGCACCAGAGCTCCATAGCTCCATAGCACCAGAGCTCCATAGCTCCATAGCACCAGAGCTCCATAGCTCCATAGCACCAGAGCTCCATAGCTCCATAGCTCCAGGGCTCCATAGCTCCATAGCTCCAGGGCTCCATAGCTCCATAGCTCCAGGGCTCCATAGCTCCATAGCTCCATACCTCCAGAGCTCCATACCTCCAGAGCTCCATACCTCCATAGCACCAGAGCTCCATAGCTCCAGGGCTCCAGGGCTCCATAGCTCCATACCTCCAGAGCTCCATAGCTCCATACTTCCAGAGCTCCATAGCTCCATAGCTCCATACTTCCATAGCTCCATAGCTCCATACTTCCATAGCACCTGAGCTCCATACCTCCAGAGCTCCATAGCTCCAGCCTGGGTGGCTGGTGGCTCCATAGCTCCATACTTCCATAGCTCTAAGTCAGAGAGTTGGCGAAAATTGCACTAAGTGCGAAAGCCCATTCATTTACAACGGCGTGTCCGCCAGGCGGCGACATTTCCCCGTTACCGGTGGCTGCGCGGCGGGTGAGTGACAGAGCTTATCCGAGCGGCTGGAACTCTGCGCCGGCGTGGTCGAGCGTGAGGCCTCGGCCCTTTGGCTGCCTGGTACCTAAAACACTTCCATTGATCCAGCCACGGAGGGTGCTGGCTGGTGGCTCCATACCTCCATAGCTCCATAGCACCAGAGCTCCATAGCTCCATAGCACCAGAGCTCCATGGCTTCAGAGCTCCATAGCACCATAGCTCCATACCTCCAGAGCTCCAGGGCTCCATAGCTCCATACCTCCAGAGCTCCATACCTCCAGAGCTCCATACCTCCAGAGCTCCATAGCACCAGAGCTCCATGGCTTCAGAGCTCCATAGCACCATAGCTCCATACCTCCAGAGCTCCAGGGCTCCATAGCTCCATACCTCCAGAGCTCCATACCTCCAGAGCTCCATACCTCCAGAGCTCCATAGCACCAGAGCTCCATGGCTTCAGAGCTCCATAGCACCATAGCTCCATACCTCCAGAGCTCCAGGGCTCCATAGCTCCATACCTCCAGAGCTCCATACCTCCAGAGCTCCAGAGCTCCATAGCACCAGAGCTCCATGGCTTCAGAGCTCCATAGCTCCATACCTCCAGAGCTCCAGGGCTCCATAGCTCCATACCTCCAGAGCTCCATACCTCCAGAGCTCCAGAGCTCCATAGCACCAGAGCTCCATGGCTTCAGAGCTCCATAGCACCATAGCTCCATACCTCCAGAGCTCCAGGGCTCCATAGCTCCATACCTCCAGAGCTCCATACCTCCAGAGCTCCATACCTCCAGAGCTCCATAGCTCCATAGCACCAGAGCTCCATAGCTCCATAGCACCAGAGCTCCATAGCACCAGAGCTCCATAGCACCAGAGCTCCATAGCTCCATAGCACCAGAGCTCCATAGCTCCATAGCACCAGAGCTCCATACTTCCAGAGCTCCATAGCTCCATAGCTCCATAGCACCAGAGCTCCATAGCTCCATAGCACAAGAGCTCCATAGCTCCATAGCACCAGAGCTCCATACTTCCATAGCTCCATAGCTCCATACCTCCAGAGCTCCATAGCTCCATAGCTCCATACCTCCAGAGCTCCATAGCTCCAGAGCTCCATAGCTCCATAGCTCCATAGCACCAGAGCTCCATAGCTCCATAGCACCAGAGCTCCATACTTCCATAGCTCCAGGGCTCCATAGCTCCAGGGCTCCATACCTCCAGAGCTCCATAGCTCCATACTTCCAGAGCTCCATAGCTCCATACTTCCATAGCTCCATACTTCCATACCTCCATAGCTCCATACTTCCATAGCACCAGAGCTCCATACTTCCATAGCACCAGAGCTCCATACCTCCAGAGCTCCAGAGCTCCAGCCTGGGTGGCTGGTGGCTCCATAGCTCCATACTTCCATAGCTCTAAGTCAGAGAGTTGGCGAAAATTGCACTAAGTGCGAAAGCCCATTCATTTACAACGGCGTGTCCACAAGGCGGCGACATTTCCCCGTTACCGGTGGCTGCGCGGCGGGTGAGTGACAGAGCTTATCCGAGCGGCTGGAACTCTGCGCCGGCGTGGTCGAGCGTGAGGCCTCGGCCCTTTGGCTGCCTGGTACCTAAAACACTTCCATTGATCCAGCCACGGAGGGTGCTGGCTGGTGGCTCCATACCTCCATAGCTCCATAGCACCAGAGCTCCATAGCTCCATAGCACCAGAGCTCCATGGCTTCAGAGCTCCATAGCACCATAGCTCCATACCTCCAGAGCTCCAGGGCTCCATAGCTCCATACCTCCAGAGCTCCATACCTCCAGAGCTCCATACCTCCAGAGCTCCATAGCACCAGAGCTCCATGGCTTCAGAGCTCCATAGCACCATAGCTCCATACCTCCAGAGCTCCAGGGCTCCATAGCTCCATACCTCCAGAGCTCCATACCTCCAGAGCTCCATACCTCCAGAGCTCCATAGCACCAGAGCTCCATGGCTTCAGAGCTCCATAGCACCATAGCTCCATACCTCCAGAGCTCCAGGGCTCCATAGCTCCATACCTCCAGAGCTCCATACCTCCAGAGCTCCATACCTCCAGAGCTCCATAGCACCAGAGCTCCATGGCTTCAGAGCTCCATAGCACCATAGCTCCATACCTCCAGAGCTCCAGGGCTCCATAGCTCCATACCTCCAGAGCTCCATACCTCCAGAGCTCCATACCTCCAGAGCTCCAGAGCTCCATAGCACCAGAGCTCCATGGCTTCAGAGCTCCATAGCACCATAGCTCCATACCTCCAGAGCTCCAGGGCTCCATAGCTCCATACCTCCAGAGCTCCATACCTCCAGAGCTCCAGAGCTCCATAGCACCAGAGCTCCATGGCTTCAGAGCTCCATAGCAACCTAGCTCCATACCTCCAGAGCTCCAGGGCTCCATAGCTCCATACCTCCAGAGCTCCATACCTCCAGAGCTCCAGAGCTCCATAGCACCAGAGCTCCATGGCTTCAGAGCTCCATAGCACCATAGCTCCATACCTCCAGAGCTCCAGGGCTCCAAAGCTCCATACCTCCAGAGCTCCATACCTCCAGAGCTCCATACCTCCAGAGCTCCATAGCTCCATAGCACCAGAGCTCCATAGCTCCATAGCACCAGAGCTCCATAGCACCAGAGCTCCATAGCACCAGAGCTCCATAGCTCCATAGCACCAGAGCTCCATAGCTCCATAGCACCAGAGCTCCATAGCTCCATAGCACCAGAGCTCCATACTTCCAGAGCTCCATAGCTCCATAGCACCAGAGCTCCATAGCTCCATAGCACCAGAGCTCCATAGCTCCATAGCACCAGAGCTCCATACTTCCATAGCTCCATAGCTCCATACCTCCAGAGCTCCATAGCTCCATAGCTCCATAGCTCCATACCTCCAGAGCTCCATAGCTCCAGAGCTCCATAGCTCCATAGCACCAGAGCTCCATAGCTCCATAGCACCAGAGCTCCATACTTCCATAGCTCCAGGGCTCCATAGCTCCAGGGCTCCATAGCTCCATACCTCCAGAGCTCCATAGCTCCATACTTCCAGAGCTCCATAGCTCCATAGCACCAGAGCTCCATAGCTCCATAGCACCAGAGCTCCATAGCTCCATAGCACCAGAGCTCCATAGCTCCATAGCACCAGAGCTCCATAGCTCCATAGCTCCAGGGCTCCATAGCTCCATAGCTCCAGGGCTCCATAGCTCCATAGCTCCAGGGCTCCATAGCTCCATAGCTCCATACCTCCAGAGCTCCATACCTCCAGAGCTCCATACCTCCATAGCACCAGAGCTCCATAGCTCCAGGGCTCCAGGGCTCCATAGCTCCATACCTCCAGAGCTCCATAGCTCCATACTTCCAGAGCTCCATAGCTCCATAGCTCCATACTTCCATAGCTCCATAGCTCCATACTTCCATAGCACCTGAGCTCCATACCTCCAGAGCTCCATAGCTCCAGCCTGGGTGGCTGGTGGCTCCATAGCTCCATACTTCCATAGCTCTAAGTCAGAGAGTTGGCGAAAATTGCACTAAGTGCGAAAGCCCATTCATTTACAACGGCGTGTCCGCCAGGCGGCGACATTTCCCCGTTACCGGTGGCTGCGCGGCGGGTGAGTGACAGAGCTTATCCGAGCGGCTGGAACTCTGCGCCGGCGTGGTCGAGCGTGAGGCCTCGGCCCTTTGGCTGCCTGGTACCTAAAACACTTCCATTGATCCAGCCACGGAGGGTGCTGGCTGGTGGCTCCATACCTCCATAGCTCCATAGCACCAGAGCTCCATAGCTCCATAGCACCAGAGCTCCATGGCTTCAGAGCTCCATAGCACCATAGCTCCATACCTCCAGAGCTCCAGGGCTCCATAGCTCCATACCTCCAGAGCTCCATACCTCCAGAGCTCCATACCTCCAGAGCTCCATAGCACCAGAGCTCCATGGCTTCAGAGCTCCATAGCACCATAGCTCCATACCTCCAGAGCTCCAGGGCTCCATAGCTCCATACCTCCAGAGCTCCATACCTCCAGAGCTCCATACCTCCAGAGCTCCATAGCACCAGAGCTCCATGGCTTCAGAGCTCCATAGCACCATAGCTCCATACCTCCAGAGCTCCAGGGCTCCATAGCTCCATACCTCCAGAGCTCCATACCTCCAGAGCTCCATACCTCCAGAGCTCCAGAGCTCCATAGCACCAGAGCTCCATGGCTTCAGAGCTCCATAGCTCCATACCTCCAGAGCTCCAGGGCTCCATAGCTCCATACCTCCAGAGCTCCATACCTCCAGAGCTCCAGAGCTCCATAGCACCAGAGCTCCATGGCTTCAGAGCTCCATAGCACCATAGCTCCATACCTCCAGAGCTCCAGGGCTCCATAGCTCCATACCTCCAGAGCTCCATACCTCCAGAGCTCCATACCTCCAGAGCTCCATAGCTCCATAGCACCAGAGCTCCATAGCTCCATAGCACCAGAGCTCCATAGCACCAGAGCTCCATAGCACCAGAGCTCCATAGCTCCATAGCACCAGAGCTCCATAGCTCCATAGCACCAGAGCTCCATAGCACCAGAGCTCCATAGCACCAGAGCTCCATAGCTCCATAGCACCAGAGCTCCATAGCTCCATAGCACCAGAGCTCCATAGCTCCATAGCACCAGAGCTCCATACTTCCAGAGCTCCATAGCTCCATAGCTCCATAGCACCAGAGCTCCATAGCTCCATAGCTCCATAGCTCCATAGCTCCATAGCACCAGAGCTCCATAGCTCCATAGCACCAGAGCTCCATACTTCCATAGCTCCAGGGCTCCATAGCTCCAGGGCTCCATACCTCCAGAGCTCCATAGCTCCATACTTCCAGAGCTCCATAGCTCCATACTTCCATACCTCCATAGCTCCATACTTCCATAGCACCAGAGCTCCATACTTCCATAGCACCAGAGCTCCATACCTCCAGAGCTCCAGAGCTCCAGCCTGGGTGGCTGGTGGCTCCATAGCTCCATACTTCCATAGCTCTAAGTCAGAGAGTTGGCGAAAATTGCACTAAGTGCGAAAGCCCATTCATTTACAACGGCGTGTCCACAAGGCGGCGACATTTCCCCGTTACCGGTGGCTGCGCGGCGGGTGAGTGACAGAGCTTATCCGAGCGGCTGGAACTCTGCGCCGGCGTGGTCGAGCGTGAGGCCTCGGCCCTTTGGCTGCCTGGTACCTAAAACACTTCCATTGATCCAGCCACGGAGGGTGCTGGCTGGTGGCTCCATACCTCCATAGCTCCATAGCACCAGAGCTCCATAGCTCCATAGCACCAGAGCTCCATGGCTTCAGAGCTCCATAGCACCATAGCTCCATACCTCCAGAGCTCCAGGGCTCCATAGCTCCATACCTCCAGAGCTCCATACCTCCAGAGCTCCATACCTCCAGAGCTCCATAGCACCAGAGCTCCATGGCTTCAGAGCTCCATAGCACCATAGCTCCATACCTCCAGAGCTCCAGGGCTCCATAGCTCCATACCTCCAGAGCTCCATACCTCCAGAGCTCCATACCTCCAGAGCTCCAGAGCTCCATAGCACCAGAGCTCCATGGCTTCAGAGCTCCATAGCACCATAGCTCCATACCTCCAGAGCTCCAGGGCTCCATAGCTCCATACCTCCAGAGCTCCATACCTCCAGAGCTCCAGAGCTCCATAGCACCAGAGCTCCATGGCTTCAGAGCTCCATAGCACCATAGCTCCATACCTCCAGAGCTCCAGGGCTCCATAGCTCCATACCTCCAGAGCTCCATACCTCCAGAGCTCCAGAGCTCCATAGCACCAGAGCTCCATGGCTTCAGAGCTCCATAGCACCATAGCTCCATACCTCCAGAGCTCCAGGGCTCCAAAGCTCCATACCTCCAGAGCTCCATACCTCCAGAGCTCCATACCTCCAGAGCTCCATAGCTCCATAGCACCAGAGCTCCATAGCTCCATAGCACCAGAGCTCCATAGCACCAGAGCTCCATAGCACCAGAGCTCCATAGCTCCATAGCACCAGAGCTCCATAGCTCCATAGCACCAGAGCTCCATAGCTCCATAGCACCAGAGCTCCATACTTCCAGAGCTCCATAGCTCCATAGCTCCATAGCACCAGAGCTCCATAGCTCCATAGCACCAGAGCTCCATAGCTCCATAGCACCAGAGCTCCATACTTCCATAGCTCCATAGCTCCATACCTCCAGAGCTCCATAGCTCCATAGCTCCATACCTCCAGAGCTCCATAGCTCCAGAGCTCCATAGCTCCATAGCACCAGAGCTCCATAGCTCCATAGCACCAGAGCTCCATACTTCCATAGCTCCAGGGCTCCATAGCTCCAGGGCTCCATAGCTCCATACCTCCAGAGCTCCATAGCTCCATACTTCCAGAGCTCCATAGCTCCATAGCACCAGAGCTCCATAGCTCCATAGCACCAGAGCTCCATAGCTCCATAGCACCAGAGCTCCATAGCTCCATAGCACCAGAGCTCCATAGCTCCATAGCACCAGAGCTCCATAGCTCCATAGCACCAGAGCTCCATAGCTCCATAGCACCAGAGCTCCATAGCTCCATAGCTCCAGGGCTCCATAGCTCCATAGCTCCAGGGCTCCATAGCTCCATAGCTCCAGGGCTCCATAGCTCCAGGGCTCCAGGGCTCCATAGCTCCATACCTCCAGAGCTCCATAGCTCCATACTTCCAGAGCTCCATAGCTCCATACTTCCATAGCTCCATAGCTCCATACTTCCATAGCACCAGAGCTCCATACCTCCAGAGCTCCATAGCTCCAGCCTGGGTGGCTGGTGGCTCCATAGCTCCATACTTCCATAGCTCCAGTCAGAGAGTTGGCGAAAATTGCACTAAGTGCGAAAGCCCATTCATTTACAACGGCGTGTCCACAAGGCGGCGACATTTCCCCGTTACCGGTGGCTGCGCGGCGGGTGAGTGACAGAGCTTATCCGAGCGGCTGGAACTCTGCGCCGGCGTGGTCGAGCGTGAGGCCTCGGCCCTTTGGCTGCCTGGTACCTAAAACACTTCCATTGATCCAGCCACGGAGGGTGCTGGCTGGTGGCTCCATACCTCCATAGCTCCATAGCACCAGAGCTCCATAGCTCCATAGCACCAGAGCTCCATGGCTTCAGAGCTCCATAGCACCATAGCTCCATACCTCCAGAGCTCCAGGGCTCCATAGCTCCATACCTCCAGAGCTCCATACCTCCAGAGCTCCATACCTCCAGAGCTCCATAGCACCAGAGCTCCATGGCTTCAGAGCTCCATAGCACCATAGCTCCATACCTCCAGAGCTCCAGGGCTCCATAGCTCCATACCTCCAGAGCTCCATACCTCCAGAGCTCCATACCTCCAGAGCTCCAGAGCTCCATAGCACCAGAGCTCCATGGCTTCAGAGCTCCATAGCACCATAGCTCCATACCTCCAGAGCTCCAGGGCTCCATAGCTCCATACCTCCAGAGCTCCATACCTCCAGAGCTCCATACCTCCAGAGCTCCAGAGCTCCATAGCACCAGAGCTCCATGGCTTCAGAGCTCCATAGCACCATAGCTCCATACCTCCAGAGCTCCAGGGCTCCATAGCTCCATACCTCCAGAGCTCCATACCTCCAGAGCTCCAGAGCTCCATAGCACCAGAGCTCCATGGCTTCAGAGCTCCATAGCACCATAGCTCCATACCTCCAGAGCTCCAGGGCTCCATAGCTCCATACCTCCAGAGCTCCATACCTCCAGAGCTCCATACCTCCAGAGCTCCATAGCTCCATAGCACCAGAGCTCCATAGCTCCATAGCACCAGAGCTCCATAGCACCAGAGCTCCATAGCACCAGAGCTCCATAGCTCCATAGCACCAGAGCTCCATAGCTCCATAGCACCAGAGCTCCATAGCTCCATAGCACCAGAGCTCCATACTTCCAGAGCTCCATAGCTCCATAGCTCCATAGCACCAGAGCTCCATAGCTCCATAGCACCAGAGCTCCATGGCTTCAGAGCTCCATAGCACCATAGCTCCATACCTCCAGAGCTCCAGGGCTCCATAGCTCCATACCTCCAGAGCTCCATACCTCCAGAGCTCCATACCTCCAGAGCTCCATAGCACCAGAGCTCCATAGCTCCATAGCACCAGAGCTCCATAGCACCAGAGCTCCATAGCACCAGAGCTCCATAGCTCCATAGCACCAGAGCTCCATAGCTCCATAGCACCAGAGCTCCATACTTCCAGAGCTCCATAGCTCCATAGCTCCATAGCACCAGAGCTCCATAGCTCCATAGCACCAGAGCTCCATAGCTCCATAGCACCAGAGCTCCATACTTCCATAGCTCCATAGCTCCATACCTCCAGAGCTCCATAGCTCCATAGCTCCATACCTCCAGAGCTCCATAGCTCCAGAGCTCCATAGCTCCATAGCTCCATAGCACCAGAGCTCCATAGCTCCATAGCACCAGAGCTCCATACTTCCATAGCTCCAGGGCTCCATAGCTCCAGGGCTCCATACCTCCAGAGCTCCATAGCTCCATACTTCCAGAGCTCCATAGCTCCATACTTCCATAGCTCCATACTTCCATACCTCCATAGCTCCATACTTCCATAGCACCAGAGCTCCATACTTCCATAGCACCAGAGCTCCATACCTCCAGAGCTCCAGAGCTCCAGCCTGGGTGGCTGGTGGCTCCATAGCTCCATACTTCCATAGCTCTAAGTCAGAGAGTTGGCGAAAATTGCACTAAGTGCGAAAGCCCATTCATTTACAACGGCGTGTCCACAAGGCGGCGACATTTCCCCGTTACCGGTGGCTGCGCGGCGGGTGAGTGACAGAGCTTATCCGAGCGGCTGGAACTCTGCGCCGGCGTGGTCGAGCGTGAGGCCTCGGCCCTTTGGCTGCCTGGTACCTAAAACACTTCCATTGATCCAGCCACGGAGGGTGCTGGCTGGTGGCTCCATACCTCCATAGCTCCATAGCACCAGAGCTCCATAGCTCCATAGCACCAGAGCTCCATGGCTTCAGAGCTCCATAGCACCATAGCTCCATACCTCCAGAGCTCCAGGGCTCCATAGCTCCATACCTCCAGAGCTCCATACCTCCAGAGCTCCATACCTCCAGAGCTCCATAGCACCAGAGCTCCATGGCTTCAGAGCTCCATAGCACCATAGCTCCATACCTCCAGAGCTCCAGGGCTCCATAGCTCCATACCTCCAGAGCTCCATACCTCCAGAGCTCCATACCTCCAGAGCTCCAGAGCTCCATAGCACCAGAGCTCCATGGCTTCAGAGCTCCATAGCACCATAGCTCCATACCTCCAGAGCTCCAGGGCTCCATAGCTCCATACCTCCAGAGCTCCATACCTCCAGAGCTCCAGAGCTCCATAGCACCAGAGCTCCATGGCTTCAGAGCTCCATAGCACCATAGCTCCATACCTCCAGAGCTCCAGGGCTCCATAGCTCCATACCTCCAGAGCTCCATACCTCCAGAGCTCCAGAGCTCCATAGCACCAGAGCTCCATGGCTTCAGAGCTCCATAGCACCATAGCTCCATACCTCCAGAGCTCCAGGGCTCCAAAGCTCCATACCTCCAGAGCTCCATACCTCCAGAGCTCCATACCTCCAGAGCTCCATAGCTCCATAGCACCAGGGCTCCATAGCTCCATAGCACCAGAGCTCCATAGCACCAGAGCTCCATAGCACCAGAGCTCCATAGCTCCATAGCACCAGAGCTCCATAGCTCCATAGCACCAGAGCTCCATAGCTCCATAGCACCAGAGCTCCATACTTCCAGAGCTCCATAGCTCCATAGCTCCATAGCACCAGAGCTCCATAGCTCCATAGCACCAGAGCTCCATAGCTCCATAGCACCAGAGCTCCATACTTCCATAGCTCCATAGCTCCATACCTCCAGAGCTCCATAGCTCCATAGCTCCATACCTCCAGAGCTCCATAGCTCCAGAGCTCCATAGCTCCATAGCACCAGAGCTCCATAGCTCCATAGCACCAGAGCTCCATACTTCCATAGCTCCAGGGCTCCATAGCTCCAGGGCTCCATAGCTCCATACCTCCAGAGCTCCATAGCTCCATACTTCCAGAGCTCCATAGCTCCATAGCACCAGAGCTCCATAGCTCCATAACACCAGAGCTCCATAGCTCCATAGCACCAGAGCTCCATAGCTCCATAGCTCCATAGCACCAGAGCTCCATAGCTCCATAGCTCCAGGGCTCCATAGCTCCATAGCTCCAGGGCTCCATAGCTCCATAGCTCCAGGGCTCCATAGCTCCATAGCTCCATACCTCCAGAGCTCCATACCTCCAGAGCTCCATACCTCCATAGCACCAGAGCTCCATAGCTCCAGGGCTCCAGGGCTCCATAGCTCCATACCTCCAGAGCTCCATAGCTCCATACTTCCAGAGCTCCATAGCTCCATAGCTCCATACTTCCATAGCTCCATAGCTCCATACTTCCATAGCACCTGAGCTCCATACCTCCAGAGCTCCATAGCTCCAGCCTGGGTGGCTGGTGGCTCCATAGCTCCATACTTCCATAGCTCTAAGTCAGAGAGTTGGCGAAAATTGCACTAAGTGCGAAAGCCCATTCATTTACAACGGCGTGTCCGCCAGGCGGCGACATTTCCCCGTTACCGGTGGCTGCGCGGCGGGTGAGTGACAGAGCTTATCCGAGCGGCTGGAACTCTGCGCCGGCGTGGTCGAGCGTGAGGCCTCGGCCCTTTGGCTGCCTGGTACCTAAAACACTTCCATTGATCCAGCCACGGAGGGTGCTGGCTGGTGGCTCCATACCTCCATAGCTCCATAGCACCAGAGCTCCATAGCTCCATAGCACCAGAGCTCCATGGCTTCAGAGCTCCATAGCACCATAGCTCCATACCTCCAGAGCTCCAGGGCTCCATAGCTCCATACCTCCAGAGCTCCATACCTCCAGAGCTCCATACCTCCAGAGCTCCATAGCACCAGAGCTCCATGGCTTCAGAGCTCCATAGCACCATAGCTCCATACCTCCAGAGCTCCAGGGCTCCATAGCTCCATACCTCCAGAGCTCCATACCTCCAGAGCTCCATACCTCCAGAGCTCCATAGCACCAGAGCTCCATGGCTTCAGAGCTCCATAGCACCATAGCTCCATACCTCCAGAGCTCCAGGGCTCCATAGCTCCATACCTCCAGAGCTCCATACCTCCAGAGCTCCAGAGCTCCATAGCACCAGAGCTCCATGGCTTCAGAGCTCCATAGCTCCATACCTCCAGAGCTCCAGGGCTCCATAGCTCCATACCTCCAGAGCTCCATACCTCCAGAGCTCCAGAGCTCCATAGCACCAGAGCTCCATGGCTTCAGAGCTCCATAGCACCATAGCTCCATACCTCCAGAGCTCCAGGGCTCCATAGCTCCATACCTCCAGAGCTCCATACCTCCAGAGCTCCATACCTCCAGAGCTCCATAGCTCCATAGCACCAGAGCTCCATAGCTCCATAGCACCAGAGCTCCATAGCACCAGAGCTCCATAGCACCAGAGCTCCATAGCTCCATAGCACCAGAGCTCCATAGCTCCATAGCACCAGAGCTCCATACTTCCAGAGCTCCATAGCTCCATAGCTCCATAGCACCAGAGCTCCATAGCTCCATAGCACCAGAGCTCCATAGCTCCATAGCACCAGAGCTCCATACTTCCATAGCTCCATAGCTCCATACCTCCAGAGCTCCATAGCTCCATAGCTCCATACCTCCAGAGCTCCATAGCTCCAGAGCTCCATAGCTCCATAGCTCCATAGCACCAGAGCTCCATAGCTCCATAGCACCAGAGCTCCATACTTCCATAGCTCCAGGGCTCCATAGCTCCAGGGCTCCATACCTCCAGAGCTCCATAGCTCCATACTTCCAGAGCTCCATAGCTCCATACTTCCATAGCTCCATACTTCCATACCTCCATAGCTCCATACTTCCATAGCACCAGAGCTCCATACTTCCATAGCACCAGAGCTCCATACCTCCAGAGCTCCAGAGCTCCAGCCTGGGTGGCTGGTGGCTCCATAGCTCCATACTTCCATAGCTCTAAGTCAGAGAGTTGGCGAAAATTGCACTAAGTGCGAAAGCCCATTCATTTACAACGGCGTGTCCACAAGGCGGCGACATTTCCCCGTTACCGGTGGCTGCGCGGCGGGTGAGTGACAGAGCTTATCCGAGCGGCTGGAACTCTGCGCCGGCGTGGTCGAGCGTGAGGCCTCGGCCCTTTGGCTGCCTGGTACCTAAAACACTTCCATTGATCCAGCCACGGAGGGTGCTGGCTGGTGGCTCCATACCTCCATAGCTCCATAGCACCAGAGCTCCATAGCTCCATAGCACCAGAGCTCCATGGCTTCAGAGCTCCATAGCACCATAGCTCCATACCTCCAGAGCTCCAGGGCTCCATAGCTCCATACCTCCAGAGCTCCATACCTCCAGAGCTCCATACCTCCAGAGCTCCATAGCACCAGAGCTCCATGGCTTCAGAGCTCCATAGCACCATAGCTCCATACCTCCAGAGCTCCAGGGCTCCATAGCTCCATACCTCCAGAGCTCCATACCTCCAGAGCTCCATACCTCCAGAGCTCCATAGCACCAGAGCTCCATGGCTTCAGAGCTCCATAGCACCATAGCTCCATACCTCCAGAGCTCCAGGGCTCCATAGCTCCATACCTCCAGAGCTCCATACCTCCAGAGCTCCATACCTCCAGAGCTCCATAGCACCAGAGCTCCATGGCTTCAGAGCTCCATAGCACCATAGCTCCATACCTCCAGAGCTCCAGGGCTCCATAGCTCCATACCTCCAGAGCTCCATACCTCCAGAGCTCCATACCTCCAGAGCTCCAGAGCTCCATAGCACCAGAGCTCCATGGCTTCAGAGCTCCATAGCACCATAGCTCCATACCTCCAGAGCTCCAGGGCTCCATAGCTCCATACCTCCAGAGCTCCATACCTCCAGAGCTCCAGAGCTCCATAGCACCAGAGCTCCATGGCTTCAGAGCTCCATAGCAACCTAGCTCCATACCTCCAGAGCTCCAGGGCTCCATAGCTCCATACCTCCAGAGCTCCATACCTCCAGAGCTCCAGAGCTCCATAGCACCAGAGCTCCATGGCTTCAGAGCTCCATAGCACCATAGCTCCATACCTCCAGAGCTCCAGGGCTCCAAAGCTCCATACCTCCAGAGCTCCATACCTCCAGAGCTCCATACCTCCAGAGCTCCATAGCTCCATAGCACCAGAGCTCCATAGCTCCATAGCACCAGAGCTCCATAGCACCAGAGCTCCATAGCACCAGAGCTCCATAGCTCCATAGCACCAGAGCTCCATAGCTCCATAGCACCAGAGCTCCATAGCTCCATAGCACCAGAGCTCCATACTTCTAGAGCTCCATAGCTCCATAGCACCAGAGCTCCATAGCTCCATAGCACCAGAGCTCCATAGCTCCATAGCACCAGAGCTCCATACTTCCATAGCTCCATAGCTCCATACCTCCAGAGCTCCATAGCTCCATAGCTCCATAGCTCCATACCTCCAGAGCTCCATAGCTCCAGAGCTCCATAGCTCCATAGCACCAGAGCTCCATAGCTCCATAGCACCAGAGCTCCATACTTCCATAGCTCCAGGGCTCCATAGCTCCAGGGCTCCATAGCTCCATACCTCCAGAGCTCCATAGCTCCATACTTCCAGAGCTCCATAGCTCCATAGCACCAGAGCTCCATAGCTCCATAGCACCAGAGCTCCATAGCTCCATAGCACCAGAGCTCCATAGCTCCATAGCACCAGAGCTCCATAGCTCCATAGCTCCAGGGCTCCATAGCTCCATAGCTCCAGGGCTCCATAGCTCCATAGCTCCAGGGCTCCATAGCTCCATAGCTCCATACCTCCAGAGCTCCATACCTCCAGAGCTCCATACCTCCATAGCACCAGAGCTCCATAGCTCCAGGGCTCCAGGGCTCCATAGCTCCATACCTCCAGAGCTCCATAGCTCCATACTTCCAGAGCTCCATAGCTCCATAGCTCCATACTTCCATAGCTCCATAGCTCCATACTTCCATAGCACCTGAGCTCCATACCTCCAGAGCTCCATAGCTCCAGCCTGGGTGGCTGGTGGCTCCATAGCTCCATACTTCCATAGCTCTAAGTCAGAGAGTTGGCGAAAATTGCACTAAGTGCGAAAGCCCATTCATTTACAACGGCGTGTCCGCCAGGCGGCGACATTTCCCCGTTACCGGTGGCTGCGCGGCGGGTGAGTGACAGAGCTTATCCGAGCGGCTGGAACTCTGCGCCGGCGTGGTCGAGCGTGAGGCCTCGGCCCTTTGGCTGCCTGGTACCTAAAACACTTCCATTGATCCAGCCACGGAGGGTGCTGGCTGGTGGCTCCATACCTCCATAGCTCCATAGCACCAGAGCTCCATAGCTCCATAGCACCAGAGCTCCATGGCTTCAGAGCTCCATAGCACCATAGCTCCATACCTCCAGAGCTCCAGGGCTCCATAGCTCCATACCTCCAGAGCTCCATACCTCCAGAGCTCCATACCTCCAGAGCTCCATAGCACCAGAGCTCCATGGCTTCAGAGCTCCATAGCACCATAGCTCCATACCTCCAGAGCTCCAGGGCTCCATAGCTCCATACCTCCAGAGCTCCATACCTCCAGAGCTCCATACCTCCAGAGCTCCATAGCACCAGAGCTCCATGGCTTCAGAGCTCCATAGCACCATAGCTCCATACCTCCAGAGCTCCAGGGCTCCATAGCTCCATACCTCCAGAGCTCCATACCTCCAGAGCTCCATACCTCCAGAGCTCCAGAGCTCCATAGCACCAGAGCTCCATGGCTTCAGAGCTCCATAGCACCATAGCTCCATACCTCCAGAGCTCCAGGGCTCCATAGCTCCATACCTCCAGAGCTCCATACCTCCAGAGCTCCAGAGCTCCATAGCACCAGAGCTCCATGGCTTCAGAGCTCCATAGCACCATAGCTCCATACCTCCAGAGCTCCAGGGCTCCATAGCTCCATACCTCCAGAGCTCCATACCTCCAGAGCTCCAGAGCTCCATAGCACCAGAGCTCCATGGCTTCAGAGCTCCATAGCACCATAGCTCCATACCTCCAGAGCTCCAGGGCTCCAAAGCTCCATACCTCCAGAGCTCCATACCTCCAGAGCTCCATACCTCCAGAGCTCCATAGCTCCATAGCACCAGAGCTCCATAGCTCCATAGCACCAGAGCTCCATAGCACCAGAGCTCCATAGCACCAGAGCTCCATAGCTCCATAGCACCAGAGCTCCATAGCTCCATAGCACCAGAGCTCCATAGCTCCATAGCACCAGAGCTCCATACTTCCAGAGCTCCATAGCTCCATAGCACCAGAGCTCCATAGCTCCATAGCACCAGAGCTCCATAGCTCCATAGCACCAGAGCTCCATACTTCCATAGCTCCATAGCTCCATACCTCCAGAGCTCCATAGCTCCATAGCTCCATACCTCCAGAGCTCCATAGCTCCAGAGCTCCATAGCTCCATAGCACCAGAGCTCCATAGCTTCATAGCACCAGAGCTCCATACTTCCATAGCTCCAGGGCTCCATAGCTCCAGGGCTCCATAGCTCCATACCTCCAGAGCTCCATAGCTCCATACTTCCAGAGCTCCATAGCTCCATAGCACCAGAGCTCCATAGCTCCATAGCACCAGAGCTCCATAGCTCCATAGCACCAGAGCTCCATAGCTCCATAGCACCAGAGCTCCATAGCTCCATAGCTCCAGGGCTCCATAGCTCCATAGCTCCAGGGCTCCATAGCTCCATAGCTCCAGGGCTCCATAGCTCCATAGCTCCATACCTCCAGAGCTCCATACCTCCAGAGCTCCATACCTCCATAGCACCAGAGCTCCATAGCTCCAGGGCTCCAGGGCTCCATAGCTCCATACCTCCAGAGCTCCATAGCTCCATACTTCCAGAGCTCCATAGCTCCATAGCTCCATACTTCCATAGCTCCATAGCTCCATACTTCCATAGCACCTGAGCTCCATACCTCCAGAGCTCCATAGCTCCAGCCTGGGTGGCTGGTGGCTCCATAGCTCCATACTTCCATAGCTCTAAGTCAGAGAGTTGGCGAAAATTGCACTAAGTGCGAAAGCCCATTCATTTACAACGGCGTGTCCGCCAGGCGGCGACATTTCCCCGTTACCGGTGGCTGCGCGGCGGGTGAGTGACAGAGCTTATCCGAGCGGCTGGAACTCTGCGCCGGCGTGGTCGAGCGTGAGGCCTCGGCCCTTTGGCTGCCTGGTACCTAAAACACTTCCATTGATCCAGCCACGGAGGGTGCTGGCTGGTGGCTCCATACCTCCATAGCTCCATAGCACCAGAGCTCCATAGCTCCATAGCACCAGAGCTCCATGGCTTCAGAGCTCCATAGCACCATAGCTCCATACCTCCAGAGCTCCAGGGCTCCATAGCTCCATACCTCCAGAGCTCCATACCTCCAGAGCTCCATACCTCCAGAGCTCCATAGCACCAGAGCTCCATGGCTTCAGAGCTCCATAGCACCATAGCTCCATACCTCCAGAGCTCCAGGGCTCCATAGCTCCATACCTCCAGAGCTCCATACCTCCAGAGCTCCATACCTCCAGAGCTCCATAGCACCAGAGCTCCATGGCTTCAGAGCTCCATAGCACCATAGCTCCATACCTCCAGAGCTCCAGGGCTCCATAGCTCCATACCTCCAGAGCTCCATACCTCCAGAGCTCCAGAGCTCCATAGCACCAGAGCTCCATGGCTTCAGAGCTCCATAGCACCATAGCTCCATACCTCCAGAGCTCCAGGGCTCCATAGCTCCATACCTCCAGAGCTCCATACCTCCAGAGCTCCATAGCACCAGAGCTCCATGGCTTCAGAGCTCCATAGCACCATAGCTCCATACCTCCAGAGCTCCAGGGCTCCATAGCTCCATACCTCCAGAGCTCCATACCTCCAGAGCTCCATACCTCCAGAGCTCCATAGCTCCATAGCACCAGAGCTCCATAGCTCCATAGCACCAGAGCTCCATAGCACCAGAGCTCCATAGCACCAGAGCTCCATAGCTCCATAGCACCAGAGCTCCATAGCTCCATAGCACCAGAGCTCCATAGCTCCATAGCACCAGAGCTCCATACTTCCAGAGCTCCATAGCTCCATAGCTCCATAGCACCAGAGCTCCATAGCTCCATAGCACCAGAGCTCCATGGCTTCAGAGCTCCATAGCACCATAGCTCCATACCTCCAGAGCTCCAGGGCTCCATAGCTCCATACCTCCAGAGCTCCATACCTCCAGAGCTCCATACCTCCAGAGCTCCATAGCACCAGAGCTCCATAGCTCCATAGCACCAGAGCTCCATAGCACCAGAGCTCCATAGCACCAGAGCTCCATAGCTCCATAGCACCAGAGCTCCATAGCTCCATAGCACCAGAGCTCCATACTTCCAGAGCTCCATAGCTCCATAGCTCCATAGCACCAGAGCTCCATAGCTCCATAGCACCAGAGCTCCATAGCTCCATAGCACCAGAGCTCCATACTTCCATAGCTCCATAGCTCCATACCTCCAGAGCTCCATAGCTCCATAGCTCCATACCTCCAGAGCTCCATAGCTCCAGAGCTCCATAGCTCCATAGCTCCATAGCACCAGAGCTCCATAGCTCCATAGCACCAGAGCTCCATACTTCCATAGCTCCAGGGCTCCATAGCTCCAGGGCTCCATACCTCCAGAGCTCCATAGCTCCATACTTCCAGAGCTCCATAGCTCCATACTTCCATAGCTCCATACTTCCATACCTCCATAGCTCCATACTTCCATAGCACCAGAGCTCCATACTTCCATAGCACCAGAGCTCCATACCTCCAGAGCTCCAGAGCTCCAGCCTGGGTGGCTGGTGGCTCCATAGCTCCATACTTCCATAGCTCTAAGTCAGAGAGTTGGCGAAAATTGCACTAAGTGCGAAAGCCCATTCATTTACAACGGCGTGTCCACAAGGCGGCGACATTTCCCCGTTACCGGTGGCTGCGCGGCGGGTGAGTGACAGAGCTTATCCGAGCGGCTGGAACTCTGCGCCGGCGTGGTCGAGCGTGAGGCCTCAGCCCTTTGGCTGCCTGGTACCTAAAACACTTCCATTGATCCAGCCACGGAGGGTGCTGGCTGGTGGCTCCATACCTCCATAGCTCCATAGCACCAGAGCTCCATAGCTCCATAGCACCAGAGCTCCATGGCTTCAGAGCTCCATAGCACCATAGCTCCATACCTCCAGAGCTCCAGGGCTCCATAGCTCCATACCTCCAGAGCTCCATACCTCCAGAGCTCCATACCTCCAGAGCTCCATAGCACCAGAGCTCCATGGCTTCAGAGCTCCATAGCACCATAGCTCCATACCTCCAGAGCTCCAGGGCTCCATAGCTCCATACCTCCAGAGCTCCATACCTCCAGAGCTCCATACCTCCAGAGCTCCATAGCACCAGAGCTCCATGGCTTCAGCGCTCCATAGCACCATAGCTCCATACCTCCAGAGCTCCAGGGCTCCATAGCTCCATACCTCCAGAGCTCCATACCTCCAGAGCTCCATACCTCCAGAGCTCCATAGCACCAGAGCTCCATGGCTTCAGAGCTCCATAGCACCATAGCTCCATACCTCCAGAGCTCCAGGGCTCCATAGCTCCATACCTCCAGAGCTCCATACCTCCAGAGCTCCATACCTCCAGAGCTCCAGAGCTCCATAGCACCAGAGCTCCATGGCTTCAGAGCTCCATAGCACCATAGCTCCATACCTCCAGAGCTCCAGGGCTCCATAGCTCCATACCTCCAGAGCTCCAGAGCTCCATAGCACCAGAGCTCCATAGCACCAGAGCTCCATGGCTTCAGAGCTCCATAGCACCATAGCTCCATACCTCCAGAGCTCCAGGGCTCCATAGCTCCATACCTCCAGAGCTCCATACCTCCAGAGCTCCAGAGCTCCATAGCACCAGATTTCCATGGCTTCAGAGCTCCATAGCACCATAGCTCCATACCTCCAGAGCTCCAGGGCTCCAAAGCTCCATACCTCCAGAGCTCCATACCTCCAGAGCTCCATACCTCCAGAGCTCCATAGCTCCATAGCACCAGAGCTCCATAGCTCCATAGCACCAGAGCTCCATAGCACCAGAGCTCCATAGCACCAGAGCTCCATAGCTCCATAGCACCAGAGCTCCATAGCTCCATAGCACCAGAGCTCCATAGCTCCATAGCACCAGAGCTCCATACTTCCAGAGCTCCATAGCTCCATAGCTCCATAGCACCAGAGCTCCATAGCTCCATAGCACCAGAGCTCCATAGCTCCATAGCACCAGAGCTCCATACTTCCATAGCTCCATAGCTCCATACCTCCAGAGCTCCATAGCTCCATAGCTCCATACCTCCAGAGCTCCATAGCTCCAGAGCTCCATAGCTCCATAGCACCAGAGCTCCATAGCTCCATAGCACCAGAGCTCCATACTTCCATAGCTCCAGGGCTCCATAGCTCCAGGGCTCCATAGCTCCATACCTCCAGAGCTCCATAGCTCCATACTTCCAGAGCTCCATAGCTCCATAGCACCAGAGCTCCATAGCTCCATAGCACCAGAGCTCCATAGCTCCATAGCACCAGAGCTCCATAGCTCCATAGCACCAGAGCTCCATAGCTCCATAGCTCCAGGGCTCCATAGCTCCATAGCTCCAGGGCTCCATAGCTCCATAGCTCCAGGGCTCCATAGCTCCATAGCTCCATACCTCCAGAGCTCCATACCTCCAGAGCTCCATACCTCCATAGCACCAGAGCTCCATAGCTCCAGGGCTCCAGGGCTCCATAGCTCCATACCTCCAGAGCTCCATAGCTCCATACTTCCAGAGCTCCATAGCTCCATAGCTCCATACTTCCATAGCTCCATAGCTCCATACTTCCATAGCACCAGAGCTCCATACCTCCAGAGCTCCATAGCTCCAGCCTGGGTGGCTGGTGGCTCCATAGCTCCATACTTCCATAGCTCTAAGTCAGAGAGTTGGCGAAAATTGCACTAAGTGCGAAAGCCCATTCATTTACAACGGCGTGTCCGCCAGGCGGCGACATTTCCCCGTTACCGGTGGCTGCGCGGCGGGTGAGTGACAGAGCTTATCCGAGCGGCTGGAACTCTGCGCCGGCGTGGTCGAGCGTGAGGCCTCGGCCCTTTGGCTGCCTGGTACCTAAAACACTTCCATTGATCCAGCCACGGAGGGTGCTGGCTGGTGGCTCCATACCTCCATAGCTCCATAGCACCAGAGCTCCATAGCTCCATAGCACCAGAGCTCCATGGCTTCAGAGCTCCATAGCACCATAGCTCCATACCTCCAGAGCTCCAGGGCTCCATAGCTCCATACCTCCAGAGCTCCATACCTCCAGAGCTCCATACCTCCAGAGCTCCATAGCACCATAGCTCCATGGCTTCAGAGCTCCATAGCACCATAGCTCCATACCTCCAGAGCTCCAGGGCTCCATAGCTCCATACCTCCAGAGCTCCATACCTCCAGAGCTCCATACCTCCAGAGCTCCATAGCACCAGAGCTCCATGGCTTCAGAGCTCCATAGCACCATAGCTCCATACCTCCAGAGCTCCAGGGCTCCATAGCTCCATACCTCCAGAGCTCCATACCGCCAGAGCTCCATACCTCCAGAGTTCCAGAGCTCCATAGCACCAGAGCTCCATGGCTTCAGAGCTCCATAGCACCATAGCTCCATACCTCCAGAGCTCCAGGGCTCCATAGCTCCATACCTCCAGAGCTCCATACCTCCAGAGCTCCAGAGCTCCATAGCACCAGAGCTCCATGGCTTCAGAGCTCCATAGCACCATAGCTCCATACCTCCAGAGCTCCAGGGCTCCATAGCTCCATACCTCCAGAGCTCCATACCTCCAGAGCTCCATACCTCCAGAGCTCCATAGCTCCATAGCACCAGAGCTCCATAGCTCCATAGCACCAGAGCTCCATAGCACCAGAGCTCCATAGCACCAGAGCTCCATAGCTCCATAGGACCAGAGCTCCATAGCTCCATAGCACCAGAGCTCCATAGCTCCATAGCACCAGAGCTCCATACTTCCAGAGCTCCATAGCTCCATAGCTCCATAGCACCAGAGCTCCATAGCTCCATAGCACCAGAGCTCCATGGCTTCAGAGCTCCATAGCACCATAGCTCCATACCTCCAGAGCTCCAGGGCTCCATAGCTCCATACCTCCAGAGCTCCATACCTCCAGAGCTCCATACCTCCAGAGCTCCATAGCACCAGAGCTCCATAGCACCAGAGCTCCATAGCACCAGAGCTCCATAGCACCAGAGCTCCATAGCTCCATAGCACCAGAGCTCCATAGCTCCATAGCACCAGAGCTCCAAACTTCCAGAGCTCCATAGCTCCATAGCTCCATAGCACCAGAGCTCCATAGCTCCATAGCACCAGAGCTCCATAGCTCCATAGCACCAGAGCTCCATACTTCCATAGCTCCATAGCTCCATACCTCCAGAGCTCCATAGCTCCATAGCTCCATACCTCCAGAGCTCCATAGCTCCAGAGCTCCATAGCTCCATAGCTCCATAGCACCAGAGCTCCATAGCTCCATAGCACCAGAGCTCCATACTTCCATAGCTCCAGGGCTCCATAGCTCCAGGGCTCCATACCTCCAGAGCTCCATAGCTCCATACTTCCAGAGCTCCATAGCTCCATACTTCCATAGCTCCATACTTCCATACCTCCATAGCTCCATACTTCCATAGCACCAGAGCTCCATACTTCCATAGCACCAGAGCTCCATACCTCCAGAGCTCCAGAGCTCCAGCCTGGGTGGCTGGTGGCTCCATAGCTCCATACTTCCATAGCTCTAAGTCAGAGAGTTGGCGAAAATTGCACTAAGTGCGAAAGCCCATTCATTTACAACGGCGTGTCCACAAGGCGGCGACATTTCCCCGTTACCGGTGGCTGCGCGGCGGGTGAGTGACAGAGCTTATCCGAGCGGCTGGAACTCTGCGCCGGCGTGGTCGAGCGTGAGGCCTCGGCCCTTTGGCTGCCTGGTACCTAAAACACTTCCATTGATCCAGCCACGGAGGGTGCTGGCTGGTGGCTCCATACCTCCATAGCTCCATAGCACCAGAGCTCCATAGCTCCATAGCACCAGAGCTCCATGGCTTCAGAGCTCCATAGCACCATAGCTCCATACCTCCAGAGCTCCAGGGCTCCATAGCTCCATACCTCCAGAGCTCCATACCTCCAGAGCTCCATACCTCCAGAGCTCCATAGCACCAGAGCTCCATGGCTTCAGAGCTCCATAGCACCATAGCTCCATACCTCCAGAGCTCCAGGGCTCCATAGCTCCATACCTCCAGAGCTCCATACCTCCAGAGCTCCATACCTCCAGAGCTCCAGAGCTCCATAGCACCAGAGCTCCATGGCTTCAGAGCTCCATAGCACCATAGCTCCATACCTCCAGAGCTCCAGGGCTCCATAGCTCCATACCTCCAGAGCTCCATACCTCCAGAGCTCCAGAGCTCCATAGCACCAGAGCTCCATGGCTTCAGAGCTCCATAGCACCATAGCTCCATACCTCCAGAGCTCCAGGGCTCCATAGCTCCATACCTCCAGAGCTCCATACCTCCAGAGCTCCAGAGCTCCATAGCACCAGAGCTCCATGGCTTCAGAGCTCCATAGCACCATAGCTCCATACCTCCAGAGCTCCAGGGCTCCAAAGCTCCATACCTCCAGAGCTCCATACCTCCAGAGCTCCATACCTCCAGAGCTCCATAGCTCCATAGCACCAGAGCTCCATAGCTCCATAGCACCAGAGCTCCACAGCACCAGAGCTCCATAGCACCAGAGCTCCATAGCTCCATAGCACCAGAGCTCCATAGCTCCAGAGCTCCATAGCTCCATAGCTCCATAGCACCAGAGCTCCATAGCTCCATAGCACCAGAGCTCCATAGCTCCATAGCACCAGAGCTCCATACTTCCATAGCTCCATAGCTCCATACCTCCAGAGCTCCATAGCTCCATACCTCCAGAGCTCCATAGCTCCAGAGCTCCATAGCTCCATAGCACCAGAGCTCCATAGCTCCATAGCACCAGAGCTCCATACTTCCATAGCTCCAGGGCTCCATAGCTCCAGGGCTCCATAGCTCCATACCTCCAGAGCTCCATAGCTCCATACTTCCAGAGCTCCATAGCTCCATAGCACCAGAGCTCCATAGCTCCATAGCACCAGAGCTCCATAGCTCCATAGCACCAGAGCTCCATAGCTCCATAGCACCAGAGCTCCATAGCTCCATAGCACCAGAGCTCCATAGCTCCATAGCACCAGAGCTCCATAGCTCCATAGCACCAGAGCTCCATAGCTCCATAGCTCCAGGGCTCCATAGCTCCATAGCTCCAGGGCTCCATAGCTCCATAGCTCCAGGGCTCCATAGCTCCAGGGCTCCAGGGCTCCATAGCTCCATACCTCCAGAGCTCCATAGCTCCATACTTCCAGAGCTCCATAGCTCCATAGCTCCATACTTCCATAGCTCCATAGCTCCATACTTCCATAGCACCAGAGCTCCATACCTCCAGAGCTCCATAGCTCCAGCCTGGGTGGCTGGTGGCTCCATAGCTCCATACTTCCATAGCTCCAGTCAGAGAGTTGGCGAAAATTGCACTAAGTGCGAAAGCCCATTCATTTACAACGGCGTGTCCACAAGGCGGCGACATTTCCCCGTTACCGGTGGCTGCGCGGCGGGTGAGTGACAGAGCTTATCCGAGCGGCTGGAACTCTGCGCCGGCGTGGTCGAGCGTGAGGCCTCGGCCCTTTGGCTGCCTGGTACCTAAAACACTTCCATTGATCCAGCCACGGAGGGTGCTGGCTGGTGGCTCCATACCTCCATAGCTCCATAGCACCAGAGCTCCATAGCTCCATAGCACCAGAGCTCCATGGCTTCAGAGCTCCATAGCACCATAGCTCCATACCTCCAGAGCTCCAGGGCTCCATAGCTCCATACCTCCAGAGCTCCATACCTCCAGAGCTCCATACCTCCAGAGCTCCATAGCACCAGAGCTCCATGGCTTCAGAGCTCCATAGCACCATAGCTCCATACCTCCAGAGCTCCAGGGCTCCATAGCTCCATACCTCCAGAGCTCCATACCTCCAGAGCTCCATACCTCCAGAGCTCCATAGCACCAGAGCTCCATGGCTTCAGAGCTCCATAGCACCATAGCTCCATACCTCCAGAGCTCCAGGGCTCCATAGCTCCATACCTCCAGAGCTCCATACCTCCAGAGCTCCAGAGCTCCATAGCACCATAGCTCCATAGCACCAGAGCTCCATAGCTCCATAGCACCAGAGCTCCATGGCTTCAGAGCTCCATAGCACCATAGCTCCATACCTCCAGAGCTCCAGGGCTCCATAGCTCCATACCTCCAGAGCTCCATACCTCCAGAGCTCCATACCTCCAGAGCTCCATACCTCCAGAGCTCCATAGCACCAGAGCTCCATAGCTCCATAGCACCAGAGCTCCATAGCACCAGAGCTCCATAGCACCAGAGCTCCATAGTTCCATAGCACCAGAGCTCCATAGCTCCATAGCACCAGAGCTCCATACTTCCAGAGCTCCATAGCTCCATAGCTCCATAGCACCAGAGCTCCATAGCTCCATAGCACCAGAGCTCCATAGCTCCATAGCACCAGAGCTCCATACTTCCATAGCTCCATAGCTCCATACCTCCAGAGCTCCATAGCTCCATAGCTACATACCTCCAGAGCTCCATAGCTCCAGAGCTCCATAGCTCCATAGCTCCATAGCACCAGAGCTCCATAGCTCCATAGCACCAGAGCTCCATACTTCCATAGCTCCAGGGCTCCATAGCTCCAGGGCTCCATACCTCCAGAGCTCCATAGCTCCATACTTCCAGAGCTCCATAGCTCCATACTTCCATAGCTCCATACTTCCATACCTCCATAGCTCCATACTTCCATAGCACCAGAGCTCCATACTTCCATAGCACCAGAGCTCCATACCTCCAGAGCTCCAGAGCTCCAGCCTGGGTGGCTGGTGGCTCCATAGCTCCATACTTCCATAGCTCTAAGTCAGAGAGTTGGCGAAAATTGCACTAAGTGCGAAAGCCCATTCATTTACAACGGCGTGTCCACAAGGCGGCGACATTTCCCCGTTACCGGTGGCTGCGCGGCGGGTGAGTGACAGAGCTTATCCGAGCGGCTGGAACTCTGCGCCGGCGTGGTCGAGCGTGAGGCCTCGGCCCTTTGGCTGCCTGGTACCTAAAACACTTCCATTGATCCAGCCACGGAGGGTGCTGGCTGGTGGCTCCATACCTCCATAGCTCCATAGCACCAGAGCTCCATAGCTCCATAGCACCAGAGCTCCATGGCTTCAGAGCTCCATAGCACCATAGCTCCATACCTCCAGAGCTCCAGGGCTCCATAGCTCCATACCTCCAGAGCTCCATACCTCCAGAGCTCCATACCTCCAGAGCTCCATAGCACCAGAGCTCCATGGCTTCAGAGCTCCATAGCACCATAGCTCCATACCTCCAGAGCTCCAGGGCTCCATAGCTCCATACCTCCAGAGCTCCATACCTCCAGAGCTCCATACCTCCAGAGCTCCAGAGCTCCATAGCACCAGAGCTCCATGGCTTCAGAGCTCCATAGCACCATAGCTCCATACCTCCAGAGCTCCAGGGCTCCATAGCTCCATACCTCCAGAGCTCCATACCTCCAGAGCTCCAGAGCTCCATAGCACCAGAGCTCCATGGCTTCAGAGCTCCATAGCACCATAGCTCCATACCTCCAGAGCTCCAGGGCTCCATAGCTCCATACCTCCAGAGCTCCATAGCACCAGAGCTCCATGGCTTCAGAGCTCCATAGCACCATAGCTCCATACCTCCAGAGCTCCAGGGCTCCATAGCTCCATACCTCCAGAGCTCCATACCTCCAGAGCTCCAGAGCTCCATAGCACCAGAGCTCCATGGCTTCAGAGCTCCATAGCACCATAGCTCCATACCTCCAGAGCTCCAGGGCTCCAAAGCTCCATACCTCCAGAGCTCCATACCTCCAGAGCTCCATACCTCCAGAGCTCCATAGCTCCATAGCACCAGAGCTCCATAGCTCCATAGCACCAGAGCTCCATAGCACCAGAGCTCCATAGCACCAGAGCTCCATAGCTCCATAGCACCAGAGCTCCATAGCTCCATAGCACCAGAGCTCCATAGCTCCATAGCACCAGAGCTCCATACTTCCAGAGCTCCATAGCTCCATAGCTCCATAGCACCAGAGCTCCATAGCTCCATAGCACCAGAGCTCCATAGCACCAGAGCTCCATACTTCCATAGCTCCATAGCTCCATACCTCCAGAGCTCCATAGCTCCATAGCTCCATACCTCCAGAGCTCCATAGCTCCAGAGCTCCATAGCTCCATAGCACCAGAGCTCCATAGCTCCATAGCACCAGAGCTCCATACTTCCATAGCTCCAGGGCTCCATAGCTCCAGGGCTCCATAGCTCCATACCTCCAGAGCTCCATAGCTCCATACTTCCAGAGCTCCATAGCTCCATAGCACCAGAGCTCCATAGCTCCATAGCACCAGAGCTCCATAGCTCCATAGCACCAGAGCTCCATAGCTCCATAGCACCAGAGCTCCATAGCTCCATAGCACCAGAGCTCCATAGCTCCATAGCACCAGAGCTCCATAGCTCCATAGCACCAGAGCTCCATAGCTCCATAGCTCCAGGGCTCCATAGCTCCATAGCTCCAGGGCTCCATAGCTCCATAGCTCCAGGGCTCCATAGCTCCAGGGCTCCAGGGCTCCATAGCTCCATACCTCCAGAGCTCCATAGCTCCATACTTCCAGAGCTCCATAGCTCCATAGCTCCATACTTCCATAGCTCCATAGCTCCATACTTCCATAGCACCAGAGCTCCATACCTCCAGAGCTCCATAGCTCCAGCCTGGGTGGCTGGTGGCTCCATAGCTCCATACTTCCATAGCTCCAGTCAGAGAGTTGGCGAAAATTGCACTAAGTGCGAAAGCCCATTCATTTACAACGGCGTGTCCACAAGGCGGCGACATTTCCCCGTTACCGGTGGCTGCGCGGCGGGTGAGTGACAGAGCTTATCCGAGCGGCTGGAACTCTGCGCCGGCGTGGTCGAGCGTGAGGCCTCGGCCCTTTGGCTGCCTGGTACCTAAAACACTTCCATTGATCCAGCCACGGAGGGTGCTGGCTGGTGGCTCCATACCTCCATAGCTCCATAGCACCAGAGCTCCATAGCTCCATAGCACCAGAGCTCCATGGCTTCAGAGCTCCATAGCACCATAGCTCCATACCTCCAGAGCTCCAGGGCTCCATAGCTCCATACCTCCAGAGCTCCATACCTCCAGAGCTCCATACCTCCAGAGCTCCATAGCACCAGAGCTCCATGGCTTCAGAGCTCCATAGCACCATAGCTCCATACCTCCAGAGCTCCAGGGCTCCATAGCTCCATACCTCCAGAGCTCCATACCTCCAGAGCTCCATACCTCCAGAGCTCCAGAGCTCCATAGCACCAGAGCTCCATGGCTTCAGAGCTCCATAGCACCATAGCTCCATACCTCCAGAGCTCCAGGGCTCCATAGCTCCATACCTCCAGAGCTCCATACCTCCAGAGCTCCATACCTCCAGAGCTCCAGAGCTCCATAGCACCAGAGCTCCATGGCTTCAGAGCTCCATAGCACCATAGCTCCATACCTCCAGAGCTCCAGGGCTCCATAGCTCCATACCTCCAGAGCTCCATACCTCCAGAGCTCCAGAGCTCCATAGCACCAGAGCTCCATGGCTTCAGAGCTCCATAGCACCATAGCTCCATACCTCCAGAGCTCCAGGGCTCCATAGCTCCATACCTCCAGAGCTCCATACCTCCAGAGCTCCATACCTCCAGAGCTCCATAGCTCCATAGCACCAGAGCTCCATAGCTCCATAGCACCAGAGCTCCATAGCACCAGAGCTCCATAGCACCAGAGCTCCATAGCTCCATAGCACCAGAGCTCCATAGCTCCATAGCACCAGAGCTCCATAGCTCCATAGCACCAGAGCTCCATACTTCCAGAGCTCCATAGCTCCATAGCTCCATAGCACCAGAGCTCCATAGCTCCATAGCACCAGAGCTCCATGGCTTCAGAGCTCCATAGCACCATAGCTCCATACCTCCAGAGCTCCAGGGCTCCATAGCTCCATACCTCCAGAGCTCCATACCTCCAGAGCTCCATACCTCCAGAGCTCCATAGCACCAGAGCTCCATAGCTCCATAGCACCAGAGCTCCATAGCACCAGAGCTCCATAGCACCAGAGCTCCATAGCTCCATAGCACCAGAGCTCCATAGCTCCATAGCACCAGAGCTCCATACTTCCAGAGCTCCATAGCTCCATAGCTCCATAGCACCAGAGCTCCATAGCTCCATAGCACCAGAGCTCCATAGCTCCATAGCACCAGAGCTCCATACTTCCATAGCTCCATAGCTCCATACCTCCAGAGCTCCATAGCTCCATAGCTCCATAGCTCCATACCTCCAGAGCTCCATAGCTCCAGAGCTCCATAGCTCCATAGCTCCATAGCACCAGAGCTCCATAGCTCCATAGCACCAGAGCTCCATACTTCCATAGCTCCAGGGCTCCATAGCTCCAGGGCTCCATACCTCCAGAGCTCCATAGCTCCATACTTCCAGAGCTCCATAGCTCCATACTTCCATAGCTCCATACTTCCATACCTCCATAGCTCCATACTTCCATAGCACCAGAGCTCCATACTTCCATAGCACCAGAGCTCCATACCTCCAGAGCTCCAGAGCTCCAGCCTGGGTGGCTGGTGGCTCCATAGCTCCATACTTCCATAGCTCTAAGTCAGAGAGTTGGCGAAAATTGCACTAAGTGCGAAAGCCCATTCATTTACAACGGCGTGTCCACAAGGCGGCGACATTTCCCCGTTACCGGTGGCTGCGCGGCGGGTGAGTGACAGAGCTTATCCGAGCGGCTGGAACTCTGCGCCGGCGTGGTCGAGCGTGAGGCCTCGGCCCTTTGGCTGCCTGGTACCTAAAACACTTCCATTGATCCAGCCACGGAGGGTGCTGGCTGGTGGCTCCATACCTCCATAGCTCCATAGCACCAGAGCTCCATAGCTCCATAGCACCAGAGCTCCATGGCTTCAGAGCTCCATAGCACCATAGCTCCATACCTCCAGAGCTCCAGGGCTCCATAGCTCCATACCTCCAGAGCTCCATACCTCCAGAGCTCCATACCTCCAGAGCTCCATAGCACCAGAGCTCCATGGCTTCAGAGCTCCATAGCACCATAGCTCCATACCTCCAGAGCTCCAGGGCTCCATAGCTCCATACCTCCAGAGCTCCATACCTCCAGAGCTCCATACCTCCAGAGCTCCAGAGCTCCATAGCACCAGAGCTCCATGGCTTCAGAGCTCCATAGCACCATAGCTCCATACCTCCAGAGCTCCAGGGCTCCATAGCTCCATACCTCCAGAGCTCCATACCTCCAGAGCTCCAGAGCTCCATAGCACCAGAGCTCCATGGCTTCAGAGCTCCATAGCACCATAGCTCCATACCTCCAGAGCTCCAGGGCTCCATAGCTCCATACCTCCAGAGCTCCATACCTCCAGAGCTCCAGAGCTCCATAGCACCAGAGCTCCATGGCTTCAGAGCTCCATAGCACCATAGCTCCATACCTCCAGAGCTCCAGGGCTCCAAAGCTCCATACCTCCAGAGCTCCATACCTCCAGAGCTCCATACCTCCAGAGCTCCATAGCTCCATAGCACCAGAGCTCCATAGCTCCATAGCACCAGAGCTCCATAGCACCAGAGCTCCATAGCACCAGAGCTCCATAGCTCCATAGCACCAGAGCTCCATAGCTCCATAGCACCAGAGCTCCATAGCTCCATAGCACCAGAGCTCCATACTTCCAGAGCTCCATAGCTCCATAGCTCCATAGCACCAGAGCTCCATAGCTCCATAGCACCAGAGCTCCATAGCTCCATAGCACCAGAGCTCCATACTTCCATAGCTCCATAGCTCCATACCTCCAGAGCTCCATAGCTCCATAGCTCCATACCTCCAGAGCTCCATAGCTCCAGAGCTCCATAGCTCCATAGCACCAGAGCTCCATAG
This sequence comes from Syngnathus leptorhynchus, assembly GCF_054491065.1. Classification (NCBI taxonomy): domain Eukaryota; kingdom Metazoa; phylum Chordata; class Actinopteri; order Syngnathiformes; family Syngnathidae; genus Syngnathus; species Syngnathus leptorhynchus. Next base: position 504,126 of record NW_028232010.1, read on the forward strand.
CTCCATAGCACCAGAGCTCCATACTTCCATAGCTCCAGGGCTCCATAGCTCCAGGGCTCCATAGCTCCATACCTCCAGAGCTCCATAGCTCCATACTTCCAGAGCTCCATAGCTCCATAGCACCAGAGCTCCATAGCTCCATAGCACCAGAGCTCCATAGCTCCATAGCACCAGAGCTCCATAGCTCCATAGCACCAGAGCTCCATAGCTCCATAGCTCCAGGGCTCCATAGCTCCATAGCTCCAGGGCTCCATAGCTCCATAGCTCCAGGGCTCCATAGCTCCATAGCTCCATACCTCCAGAGCTCCATACCTCCAGAGCTCCATACCTCCATAGCACCAGAGCTCCATAGCTCCAGGGCTCCAGGGCTCCATAGCTCCATACCTCCAGAGCTCCATAGCTCCATACTTCCAGAGCTCCATAGCTCCATAGCTCCATACTTCCATAGCTCCATAGCTCCATACTTCCATAGCACCTGAGCTCCATACCTCCAGAGCTCCATAGCTCCAGCCTGGGTGGCTGGTGGCTCCATAGCTCCATACTTCCATAGCTCTAAGTCAGAGAGTTGGCGAAAATTGCACTAAGTGCGAAAGCCCATTCATTTACAACTGCGTGTCCGCCAGGCGGCGACATTTCCCCGTTACCGGTGGCTGCGCGGCGGGTGAGTGACAGAGCTTATCCGAGCGGCTGGAACTCTGCGCCGGCGTGGTCGAGCGTGAGGCCTCGGCCCTTTGGCTGCCTGGTACCTAAAACACTTCCATTGATCCAGCCACGGAGGGTGCTGGCTGGTGGCTCCATACCTCCATAGCTCCATAGCACCAGAGCTCCATAGCTCCATAGCACCAGAGCTCCATGGCTTCAGAGCTCCATAGCACCATAGCTCCATACCTCCAGAGCTCCAGGGCTCCATAGCTCCATACCTCCAGAGCTCCATACCTCCAGAGCTCCATACCTCCAGAGCTCCATAGCACCAGAGCTCCATGGCTTCAGAGCTCCATAGCACCATAGCTCCATACCTCCAGAGCTCCAGGGCTCCATAGCTCCATACCTCCAGAGCTCCATACCTCCAGAGCTCCATACCTCCAGAGCTCCATAGCACCAGAGCTCCATGGCTTCAGAGCTCCATAGCACCATAGCTCCATACCTCCAGAGCTCCAGGGCTCCATAGCTTCATACCTCCAGAGCTCCATACCTCCAGAGCTCCAGAGCTCCATAGCACCAGAGCTCCATGGCTTCAGAGCTCCATAGCTCCATACCTCCAGAGCTCCAGGGCTCCATAGCTCCATACCTCCAGAGCTCCATACCTCCAGAGCTCCAGAGCTCCATAGCACCAGAGCTCCATGGCTTCAGAGCTCCATAGCACCATAGCTCCATACCTCCAGAGCTCCAGGGCTCCATAGCTCCATACCTCCAGAGCTCCATACCTCCAGAGCTCCATACCTCCAGAGCTCCATAGCTCCATAGCACCAGAGCTCCATAGCTCCATAGCACCAGAGCTCCATAGCACCAGAGCTCCATAGCACCAGAGCTCCATAGCTCCATAGCACCAGAGCTCCATAGCTCCATAGCACCAGAGCTCCATACTTCCAGAGCTCCATAGCTCCATAGCTCCATAGCACCAGAGCTCCATAGCTCCATAGCACAAGAGCTCCATAGCTCCATAGCACCAGAGCTCCATACTTCCATAGCTCCATAGCTCCATACCTCCAGAGCTTCATAGCTCCATAGCTCCATACCTCCAGAGCTCCATAGCTCCAGAGCTCCATAGCTCCATAGCTCCATAGCACCAGAGCTCCATAGCTCCATAGCACCAGAGCTCCATACTTCCATAGCTCCAGGGCTCCATAGCTCCAGGGCTCCATACCTCCAGAGCTCCATAGCTCCATACTTCCAGAGCTCCATAGCTCCATACTTCCATAGCTCCATACTTCCATACCTCCATAGCTCCATACTTCCATAGCACCAGAGCTCCATACTTCCATAGCACCAGAGCTCCATACCTCCAGAGCTCCAGAGCTCCAGCCTGGGTGGCTGGTGGCTCCATAGCTCCATACTTCCATAGCTCTAAGTCAGAGAGTTGGCGAAAATTGCACTAAGTGCGAAAGCCCATTCATTTACAACGGCGTGTCCACAAGGCGGCGACATTTCCCCGTTACCGGTGGCTGCGCGGCGGGTGAGTGACAGAGCTTATCCGAGCGGCTGGAACTCTGCGCCGGCGTGGTCGAGCGTGAGGCCTCGGCCCTTTGGCTGCCTGGTACCTAAAACACTTCCATTGATCCAGCCACGGAGGGTGCTGGCTGGTGGCTCCATACCTCCATAGCTCCATAGCACCAGAGCTCCATAGCTCCATAGCACCAGAGCTCCATGGCTTCAGAGCTCCATAGCACCATAGCTCCATACCTCCAGAGCTCCAGGGCTCCATAGCTCCATACCTCCAGAGCTCCATACCTCCAGAGCTCCATACCTCCAGAGCTCCATAGCACCAGAGCTCCATGGCTTCAGAGCTCCATAGCACCATAGCTCCATACCTCCAGAGCTCCAGGGCTCCATAGCTCCATACCTCCAGAGCTCCATACCTCCAGAGCTCCATACCTCCAGAGCTCCATAGCACCAGAGCTCCATGGCTTCAGAGCTCCATAGCACCATAGCTCCATACCTCCAGAGCTCCAGGGCTCCATAGCTCCATACCTCCAGAGCTCCATACCTCCAGAGCTCCATACCTCCAGAGCTCCATAGCACCAGAGCTCCATGGCTTCAGAGCTCCATAGCACCATAGCTCCATACCTCCAGAGCTCCAGGGCTCCATAGCTCCATACCTCCAGAGCTCCATACCTCCAGAGCTCCATACCTCCAGAGCTCCAGAGCTCCATAGCACCAGAGCTCCATGGCTTCAGAGCTCCATAGCACCATAGCTCCATACCTCCAGAGCTCCAGGGCTCCATAGCTCCATACCTCCAGAGCTCCATACCTCCAGAGCTCCAGAGCTCCATAGCACCAGAGCTCCATGGCTTCAGAGCTCCATAGCAACCTAGCTCCATACCTCCAGAGCTCCAGGGCTCCATAGCTCCATACCTCCAGAGCTCCATACCTCCAGAGCTCCAGAGCTCCATAGCACCAGAGCTCCATGGCTTCAGAGCTCCATAGCACCATAGCTCCATACCTCCAGAGCTCCAGGGCTCCAAAGCTCCATACCTCCAGAGCTCCATACCTCCAGAGCTCCATACCTCCAGAGCTCCATAGCTCCATAGCACCAGAGCTCCATAGCTCCATAGCACCAGAGCTCCATAGCACCAGAGCTCCATAGCACCAGAGCTCCATAGCTCCATAGCACCAGAGCTCCATAGCTCCATAGCACCAGAGCTCCATAGCTCCATAGCACCAGAGCTCCATACTTCCAGAGCTCCATAGCTCCATAGCACCAGAGCTCCATAGCTCCATAGCACCAGAGCTCCATAGCTCCATAGCACCAGAGCTCCATACTTCCATAGCTCCATAGCTCCATACCTCCAGAGCTCCATAGCTCCATAGCTCCATAGCTCCATACCTCCAGAGCTCCATAGCTCCAGAGCTCCATAGCTCCATAGCACCAGAGCTCCATAGCTCCATAGCACCAGAGCTCCATACTTCCATAGCTCCAGGGCTCCATAGCTCCAGGGCTCCATAGCTCCATACCTCCAGAGCTCCATAGCTCCATACTTCCAGAGCTCCATAGCTCCATAGCACCAGAGCTCCATAGCTCCATAGCACCAGAGCTCCATAGCTCCATAGCACCAGAGCTCCATAGCTCCATAGCACCAGAGCTCCATAGCTCCATAGCTCCAGGGCTCCATAGCTCCATAGCTCCAGGGCTCCATAGCTCCATAGCTCCAGGGCTCCATAGCTCCATAGCTCCATACCTCCAGAGCTCCATACCTCCAGAGCTCCATACCTCCATAGCACCAGAGCTCCATAGCTCCAGGGCTCCAGGGCTCCATAGCTCCATACCTCCAGAGCTCCATAGCTCCATACTTCCAGAGCTCCATAGCTCCATAGCTCCATACTTCCATAGCTCCATAGCTCCATACTTCCATAGCACCTGAGCTCCATACCTCCAGAGCTCCATAGCTCCAGCCTGGGTGGCTGGTGGCTCCATAGCTCCATACTTCCATAGCTCTAAGTCAGAGAGTTGGCGAAAATTGCACTAAGTGCGAAAGCCCATTCATTTACAACGGCGTGTCCGCCAGGCGGCGACATTTCCCCGTTACCGGTGGCTGCGCGGCGGGTGAGTGACAGAGCTTATCCGAGCGGCTGGAACTCTGCGCCGGCGTGGTCGAGCGTGAGGCCTCGGCCCTTTGGCTGCCTGGTACCTAAAACACTTCCATTGATCCAGCCACGGAGGGTGCTGGCTGGTGGCTCCATACCTCCATAGCTCCATAGCACCAGAGCTCCATAGCTCCATAGCACCAGAGCTCCATGGCTTCAGAGCTCCATAGCACCATAGCTCCATACCTCCAGAGCTCCAGGGCTCCATAGCTCCATACCTCCAGAGCTCCATACCTCCAGAGCTCCATACCTCCAGAGCTCCATAGCACCAGAGCTCCATGGCTTCAGAGCTCCATAGCACCATAGCTCCATACCTCCAGAGCTCCAGGGCTCCATAGCTCCATACCTCCAGAGCTCCATACCTCCAGAGCTCCATACCTCCAGAGCTCCATAGCACCAGAGCTCCATGGCTTCAGAGCTCCATAGCACCATAGCTCCATACCTCCAGAGCTCCAGGGCTCCATAGCTCCATACCTCCAGAGCTCCATACCTCCAGAGCTCCATACCTCCAGAGCTCCAGAGCTCCATAGCACCAGAGCTCCATGGCTTCAGAGCTCCATAGCTCCATACCTCCAGAGCTCCAGGGCTCCATAGCTCCATACCTCCAGAGCTCCATACCTCCAGAGCTCCAGAGCTCCATAGCACCAGAGCTCCATGGCTTCAGAGCTCCATAGCACCATAGCTCCATACCTCCAGAGCTCCAGGGCTCCATAGCTCCATACCTCCAGAGCTCCATACCTCCAGAGCTCCATACCTCCAGAGCTCCATAGCTCCATAGCACCAGAGCTCCATAGCTCCATAGCACCAGAGCTCCATAGCACCAGAGCTCCATAGCACCAGAGCTCCATAGCTCCATAGCACCAGAGCTCCATAGCTCCATAGCACCAGAGCTCCATAGCTCCATAGCACCAGAGCTCCATACTTCCAGAGCTCCATAGCTCCATAGCTCCATAGCACCAGAGCTCCATAGCTCCATAGCACCAGAGCTCCATAGCTCCATAGCACCAGAGCTCCATACTTCCATAGCTCCATAGCTCCATACCTCCAGAGCTCCATAGCTCCATAGCTGCATACCTCCAGAGCTCCATAGCTCCAGAGCTCCATAGCTCCATAGCTCCATAGCACCAGAGCTCCATAGCTCCATAGCACCAGAGCTCCATACTTCCATAGCTCCAGGGCTCCATAGCTCCAGGGCTCCATACCTCCAGAGCTCCATAGCTCCATACTTCCAGAGCTCCATAGCTCCATACTTCCATACCTCCATAGCTCCATACTTCCATAGCACCAGAGCTCCATACTTCCATAGCACCAGAGCTCCATACCTCCAGAGCTCCAGAGCTCCAGCCTGGGTGGCTGGTGGCTCCATAGCTCCATACTTCCATAGCTCTAAGTCAGAGAGTTGGCGAAAATTGCACTAAGTGCGAAAGCCCATTCATTTACAACGGCGTGTCCACAAGGCGGCGACATTTCCCCGTTACCGGTGGCTGCGCGGCGGGTGAGTGACAGAGCTTATCCGAGCGGCTGGAACTCTGCGCCGGCGTGGTCGAGCGTGAGGCCTCGGCCCTTTGGCTGCCTGGTACCTAAAACACTTCCATTGATCCAGCCACGGAGGGTGCTGGCTGGTGGCTCCATACCTCCATAGCTCCATAGCACCAGAGCTCCATAGCTCCATAGCACCAGAGCTCCATGGCTTCAGAGCTCCATAGCACCATAGCTCCATACCTCCAGAGCTCCAGGGCTCCATAGCTCCATACCTCCAGAGCTCCATACCTCCAGAGCTCCATACCTCCAGAGCTCCATAGCACCAGAGCTCCATGGCTTCAGAGCTCCATAGCACCATAGCTCCATACCTCCAGAGCTCCAGGGCTCCATAGCTCCATACCTCCAGAGCTCCATACCTCCAGAGCTCCATACCTCCAGAGCTCCAGAGCTCCATAGCACCAGAGCTCCATGGCTTCAGAGCTCCATAGCACCATAGCTCCATACCTCCAGAGCTCCAGGGCTCCATAGCTCCATACCTCCAGAGCTCCATACCTCCAGAGCTCCAGAGCTCCATAGCACCAGAGCTCCATGGCTTCAGAGCTCCATAGCACCATAGCTCCATACCTCCAGAGCTCCAGGGCTCCATAGCTCCATACCTCCAGAACTCCATACCTCCAGAGCTCCAGAGCTCCATAGCACCAGAGCTCCATGGCTTCAGAGCTCCATAGCACCATAGCTCCATACCTCCAGAGCTCCAGGGCTCCAAAGCTCCATACCTCCAGAGCTCCATACCTCCAGAGCTCCATACCTCCAGAGCTCCATAGCTCCATAGCACCAGAGCTCCATAGCTCCATAGCACCAGAGCTCCATAGCACCAGAGCTCCATAGCACCAGAGCTCCATAGCTCCATAGCACCAGAGCTCCATAGCTCCATAGCACCAGAGCTCCATAGCTCCATAGCACCAGAGCTCCATACTTCCAGAGCTCCATAGCTCCATAGCTCCATAGCACCAGAGCTCCATAGCTCCATAGCACCAGAGCTCCATAGCTCCATAGCACCAGAGCTCCATACTTCCATAGCTCCATAGCTCCATACCTCCAGAGCTCCATAGCTCCATAGCTCCATACCTCCAGAGCTCCATAGCTCCAGAGCTCCATAGCTCCATAGCACCAGAGCTCCATAGCTCCATAGCACCAGAGCTCCATACTTCCATAGCTCCAGGGCTCCATAGCTCCAGGGCTCCATAGCTCCATACCTCCAGAGCTCCATAGCTCCATACTTCCAGAGCTCCATAGCTCCATAGCACCAGAGCTCCATAGCTCCATAGCACCAGAGCTCCATAGCTCCATAGCACCAGAGCTCCATAGCTCCATAGCACCAGAGCTCCATAGCTCCATAGCTCCAGGGCTCCATAGCTCCATAGCTCCAGGGCTCCATAGCTCCATAGCTCCAGGGCTCCATAGCTCCATAGCTCCATACCTCCAGAGCTCCATACCTCCAGAGCTCCATACCTCCATAGCACCAGAGCTCCATAGCTCCAGGGCTCCAGGGCTCCATAGCTCCATACCTCCAGAGCTCCATAGCTCCATACTTCCAGAGCTCCATAGCTCCATAGCTCCATACTTCCATAGCTCCATAGCTCCATACTTCCATAGCACCTGAGCTCCATACCTCCAGAGCTCCATAGCTCCAGCCTGGGTGGCTGGTGGCTCCATAGCTCCATACTTCCATAGCTCTAAGTCAGAGAGTTGGCGAAAATTGCACTAAGTGCGAAAGCCCATTCATTTACAACGGCGTGTCCGCCAGGCGGCGACATTTCCCCGTTACCGGTGGCTGCGCGGCGGGTGAGTGACAGAGCTTATCCGAGCGGCTGGAACTCTGCGCCGGCGTGGTCGAGCGTGAGGCCTCGGCCCTTTGGCTGCCTGGTACCTAAAACACTTCCATTGATCCAGCCACGGAGGGTGCTGGCTGGTGGCTCCATACCTCCATAGCTCCATAGCACCAGAGCTCCATAGCTCCATAGCACCAGAGCTCCATGGCTTCAGAGCTCCATAGCACCATAGCTCCATACCTCCAGAGCTCCAGGGCTCCATAGCTCCATACCTCCAGAGCTCCATACCTCCAGAGCTCCATACCTCCAGAGCTCCATAGCACCAGAGCTCCATGGCTTCAGAGCTCCATAGCACCATAGCTCCATACCTCCAGAGCTCCAGGGCTCCATAGCTCCATACCTCCAGAGCTCCATACCTCCAGAGCTCCATACCTCCAGAGCTCCATAGCACCAGAGCTCCATGGCTTCAGAGCTCCATAGCACCATAGCTCCATACCTCCAGAGCTCCAGGGCTCCATAGCTCCATACCTCCAGAGCTCCATACCTCCAGAGCTCCATACCTCCAGAGCTCCATAGCACCAGAGCTCCATGGCTTCAGAGCTCCATAGCACCATAGCTCCATACCTCCAGAGCTCCAGGGCTCCATAGCTCCATACCTCCAGAGCTCCATACCTCCAGAGCTCCATACCTCCAGAGCTCCAGAGCTCCATAGCACCAGAGCTCCATGGCTTCAGAGCTCCATAGCACCATAGCTCCATACCTCCAGAGCTCCAGGGCTCCATAGCTCCATACCTCCAGAGCTCCATACCTCCAGAGCTCCAGAGCTCCATAGCACCAGAGCTCCATGGCTTCAGAGCTCCATAGCAACCTAGCTCCATACCTCCAGAGCTCCAGGGCTCCATAGCTCCATACCTCCAGAGCTCCATACCTCCAGAGCTCCAGAGCTCCATAGCACCAGAGCTCCATGGCTTCAGAGCTCCATAGCACCATAGCTCCATACCTCCAGAGCTCCAGGGCTCCAAAGCTCCATACCTCCAGAGCTCCATACCTCCAGAGCTCCATACCTCCAGAGCTCCATAGCTCCATAGCACCAGAGCTCCATAGCTCCATAGCACCAGAGCTCCATAGCACCAGAGCTCCATAGCACCAGAGCTCCATAGCTCCATAGCACCAGAGCTCCATAGCTCCATAGCACCAGAGCTCCATAGCTCCATAGCACCAGAGCTCCATACTTCCAGAGCTCCATAGCTCCATAGCACCAGAGCTCCATAGCTCCATAGCACCAGAGCTCCATAGCTCCATAGCACCAGAGCTCCATACTTCCATAGCTCCATAGCTCCATACCTCCAGAGCTCCATAGCTCCATAGCTCCATAGCTCCATACCTCCAGAGCTCCAGAACTCCAGAGCTCCATAGCTCCATAGCACCAGAGCTCCATAGCTCCATAGCACCAGAGCTCCATACTTCCATAGCTCCAGGGCTCCATAGCTCCAGGGCTCCATAGCTCCATACCTCCAGAGCTCCATAGCTCCATACTTCCAGAGCTCCATAGCTCCATAGCACCAGAGCTCCATAGCTCCATAGCACCAGAGCTCCATAGCTCCATAGCACCAGAGCTCCATAGCTCCATAGCACCAGAGCTCCATAGCTCCATAGCTCCAGGGCTCCATAGCTCCATAGCTCCAGGGCTCCATAGCTCCATAGCTCCAGGGCTCCATAGCTCCATAGCTCCATACCTCCAGAGCTCCATACCTCCAGAGCTCCATACCTCCATAGCACCAGAGCTCCATAGCTCCAGGGCTCCAGGGCTCCATAGCTCCATACCTCCAGAGCTCCATAGCTCCATACTTCCAGAGCTCCATAGCTCCATAGCTCCATACTTCCATAGCTCCATAGCTCCATACTTCCATAGCACCTGAGCTCCATACCTCCAGAGCTCCATAGCTCCAGCCTGGGTGGCTGGTGGCTCCATAGCTCCATACTTCCATAGCTCTAAGTCAGAGAGTTGGCGAAAATTGCACTAAGTGCGAAAGCCCATTCATTTACAACGGCGTGTCCGCCAGGCGGCGACATTTCCCCGTTACCGGTGGCTGCGCGGCGGGTGAGTGACAGAGCTTATCCGAGCGGCTGGAACTCTGCGCCGGCGTGGTCGAGCGTGAGGCCTCGGCCCTTTGGCTGCCTGGTACCTAAAACACTTCCATTGATCCAGCCACGGAGGGTGCTGGCTGGTGGCTCCATACCTCCATAGCTCCATAGCACCAGAGCTCCATAGCTCCATAGCACCAGAGCTCCATGGCTTCAGAGCTCCATAGCACCATAGCTCCATACCTCCAGAGCTCCAGGGCTCCATAGCTCCATACCTCCAGAGCTCCATACCTCCAGAGCTCCATACCTCCAGAGCTCCATAGCACCAGAGCTCCATGGCTTCAGAGCTCCATAGCACCATAGCTCCATACCTCCAGAGCTCCAGGGCTCCATAGCTCCATACCTCCAGAGCTCCATACCTCCAGAGCTCCATACCTCCAGAGCTCCATAGCACCAGAGCTCCATGGCTTCAGAGCTCCATAGCACCATAGCTCCATACCTCCAGAGCTCCAGGGCTCCATAGCTCCATACCTCCAGAGCTCCATACCTCCAGAGCTCCATACCTCCAGAGCTCCAGAGCTCCATAGCACCAGAGCTCCATGGCTTCAGAGCTCCATAGCTCCATACCTCCAGAGCTCCAGGGCTCCATAGCTCCATACCTCCAGAGCTCCATACCTCCAGAGCTCCAGAGCTCCATAGCACCAGAGCTCCATGGCTTCAGAGCTCCATAGCACCATAGCTCCATACCTCCAGAGCTCCAGGGCTCCATAGCTCCATACCTCCAGAGCTCCATACCTCCAGAGCTCCATACCTCCAGAGCTCCATAGCTCCATAGCACCAGAGCTCCATAGCTCCATAGCACCAGAGCTCCATAGCACCAGAGCTCCATAGCACCAGAGCTCCATAGCTCCATAGCACCAGAGCTCCATAGCTCCATAGCACCAGAGCTCCATAGCACCAGAGCTCCATAGCACCAGAGCTCCATAGCTCCATAGCACCAGAGCTCCATAGCTCCATAGCACCAGAGCTCCATAGCTCCATAGCACCAGAGCTCCATACTTCCAGAGCTCCATAGCTCCATAGCTCCATAGCACCAGAGCTCCATAGCTCCAGAGCTCCATAGCTCCATAGCTCCATAGCACCAGAGCTCCATAGCTCCATAGCACCAGAGCTCCATACTTCCATAGCTCCAGGGCTCCATAGCTCCAGGGCTCCATACCTCCAGAGCTCCATAGCTCCATACTTCCAGAGCTCCATAGCTCCATACTTCCATACCTCCATAGCTCCATACTTCCATAGCACCAGAGCTCCATACTTCCATAGCACCAGAGCTCCATACCTCCAGAGCTCCAGAGCTCCAGCCTGGGTGGCTGGTGGCTCCATAGCTCCATACTTCCATAGCTCTAAGTCAGAGAGTTGGCGAAAATTGCACTAAGTGCGAAAGCCCATTCATTTACAACGGCGTGTCCACAAGGCGGCGACATTTCCCCGTTACCGGTGGCTGCGCGGCGGGTGAGTGACAGAGCTTATCCGAGCGGCTGGAACTCTGCGCCGGCGTGGTCGAGCGTGAGGCCTCGGCCCTTTGGCTGCCTGGTACCTAAAACACTTCCATTGATCCAGCCACGGAGGGTGCTGGCTGGTGGCTCCATACCTCCATAGCTCCATAGCACCAGAGCTCCATAGCTCCATAGCACCAGAGCTCCATGGCTTCAGAGCTCCATAGCACCATAGCTCCATACCTCCAGAGCTCCAGGGCTCCATAGCTCCATACCGCCAGAGCTCCATACCTCCAGAGCTCCATACCTCCAGAGCTCCATAGCACCAGAGCTCCATGGCTTCAGAGCTCCATAGCACCATAGCTCCATACCTCCAGAGCTCCAGGGCTCCATAGCTCCATACCTCCAGAGCTCCATACCTCCAGAGCTCCATACCTCCAGAGCTCCAGAGCTCCATAGCACCAGAGCTCCATGGCTTCAGAGCTCCATAGCACCATAGCTCCATACCTCCAGAGCTCCAGGGCTCCATAGCTCCATACCTCCAGAGCTCCATACCTCCAGAGCTCCAGAGCTCCATAGCACCAGAGCTCCATGGCTTCAGAGCTCCATAGCACCATAGCTCCATACCTCCAGAGCTCCAGGGCTCCATAGCTCCATACCTCCAGAGCTCCATACCTCCAGAGCTCCAGAGCTCCATAGCACCAGAGCTCCATGGCTTCAGAGCTCCATAGCACCATAGCTCCATACCTCCAGAGCTCCAGGGCTCCAAAGCTCCATACCTCCAGAGCTCCATACCTCCAGAGCTCCATACCTCCAGAGCTCCATAGCTCCATAGCACCAGAGCTCCATAGCTCCATAGCACCAGAGCTCCATAGCACCAGAGCTCCATAGCACCAGAGCTCCATAGCTCCATAGCACCAGAGCTCCATAGCTCCATAGCACCAGAGCTCCATAGCTCCATAGCACCAGAGCTCCATACTTCCAGAGCTCCATAGCTCCATAGCTCCATAGCACCAGAGCTCCATAGCTCCATAGCACCAGAGCTCCATAGCTCCATAGCACCAGAGCTCCATACTTCCATAGCTCCATAGCTCCATACCTCCAGAGCTCCATAGCTCCATAGCTCCATACCTCCAGAGCTCCATAGCTCCAGAGCTCCATAGCTCCATAGCACCAGAGCTCCATAGCTCCATAGCACCAGAGCTCCATACTTCCATAGCTCCAGGGCTCCATAGCTCCAGGGCTCCATAGCTCCATACCTCCAGAGCTCCATAGCTCCATACTTCCAGAGCTCCATAGCTCCATAGCACCAGAGCTCCATAGCTCCATAGCACCAGAGCTCCATAGCTCCATAGCACCAGAGCTCCATAGCTCCATAGCACCAGAGCTCCATAGCTCCATAGCACCAGAGCTCCATAGCTCCATAGCACCAGAGCTCCATAGCTCCATAGCACCAGAGCTCCATAGCTCCATAGCTCCAGGGCTCCATAGCTCCATAGCTCCAGGGCTCCATAGCTCCATAGCTCCAGGGCTCCATAGCTCCAGGGCTCCAGGGCTCCATAGCTCCATACCTCCAGAGCTCCATAGCTCCATACTTCCAGAGCTCCATAGCTCCATACTTCCATAGCTCCATAGCTCCATACTTCCATAGCACCAGAGCTCCATACCTCCAGAGCTCCATAGCTCCAGCCTGGGTGGCTGGTGGCTCCATAGCTCCATACTTCCATAGCTCCAGTCAGAGAGTTGGCGAAAATTGCACTAAGTGCGAAAGCCCATTCATTTACAACGGCGTGTCCACAAGGCGGCGACATTTCCCCGTTACCGGTGGCTGCGCGGCGGGTGAGTGACAGAGCTTGTCCGAGCGGCTGGAACTCTGCGCCGGCGTGGTCGAGCGTGAGGCCTCGGCCCTTTGGCTGCCTGGTACCTAAAACACTTCCATTGATCCAGCCACGGAGGGTGCTGGCTGGTGGCTCCATACCTCCATAGCTCCATAGCACCAGAGCTCCATAGCTCCATAGCACCAGAGCTCCATGGCTTCAGAGCTCCATAGCACCATAGCTCCATACCTCCAGAGCTCCAGGGCTCCATAGCTCCATACCTCCAGAGCTCCATACCTCCAGAGCTCCATACCTCCAGAGCTCCATAGCACCAGAGCTCCATGGCTTCAGAGCTCCATAGCACCATAGCTCCATACCTCCAGAGCTCCAGGGCTCCATAGCTCCATACCTCCAGAGCTCCATACCTCCAGAGCTCCATACCTCCAGAGCTCCAGAGCTCCATAGCACCAGAGCTCCATGGCTTCAGAGCTCCATAGCACCATAGCTCCATACCTCCAGAGCTCCAGGGCTCCATAGCTCCATACCTCCAGAGCTCCATACCTCCAGAGCTCCATACCTCCAGAGCTCCAGAGCTCCATAGCACCAGAGCTCCATGGCTTCAGAGCTCCATAGCACCATAGCTCCATACCTCCAGAGCTCCAGGGCTCCATAGCTCCATACCTCCAGAGCTCCATACCTCCAGAGCTCCAGAGCTCCATAGCACCAGAGCTCCATGGCTTCAGAGCTCCATAGCACCATAGCTCCATACCTCCAGAGCTCCAGGGCTCCATAGCTCCATACCTCCAGAGCTCCATACCTCCAGAGCTCCATACCTCCAGAGCTCCATAGCTCCATAGCACCAGAGCTCCATAGCTCCATAGCACCAGAGCTCCATAGCACCAGAGCTCCATAGCACCAGAGCTCCATAGCTCCATAGCACCAGAGCTCCATAGCTCCATAGCACCAGAGCTCCATAGCTCCATAGCACCAGAGCTCCATACTTCCAGAGCTCCATAGCTCCATAGCTCCATAGCACCAGAGCTCCATAGCTCCATAGCACCAGAGCTCCATGGCTTCAGAGCTCCATAGCACCATAGCTCCATACCTCCAGAGCTCCAGGGCTCCATAGCTCCATACCTCCAGAGCTCCATACCTCCAGAGCTCCATACCTCCAGAGCTCCATAGCACCAGAGCTCCATAGCTCCATAGCACCAGAGCTCCATAGCACCAGAGCTCCATAGCACCAGAGCTCCATAGCTCCATAGCACCAGAGCTCCATAGCTCCATAGCACCAGAGCTCCATACTTCCAGAGCTCCATAGCTCCATAGCTCCATAGCACCAGAGCTCCATAGCTCCATAGCACCAGAGCTCCATAGCTCCATAGCACCAGAGCTCCATACTTCCATAGCTCCATAGCTCCATACCTCCAGAGCTCCATAGCTCCATAGCTCCATACCTCCAGAGCTCCATAGCTCCAGAGCTCCATAGCTCCATAGCTCCATAGCACCAGAGCTCCATAGCTCCATAGCACCAGAGCTCCATACTTCCATAGCTCCAGGGCTCCATAGCTCCAGGGCTCCATACCTCCAGAGCTCCATAGCTCCATACTTCCAGAGCTCCATAGCTCCATACTTCCATAGCTCCATACTTCCATACCTCCATAGCTCCATACTTCCATAGCACCAGAGCTCCATACTTCCATAGCACCAGAGCTCCATACCTCCAGAGCTCCAGAGCTCCAGCCTGGGTGGCTGGTGGCTCCATAGCTCCATACTTCCATAGCTCTAAGTCAGAGAGTTGGCGAAAATTGCACTAAGTGCGAAAGCCCATTCATTTACAACGGCGTGTCCACAAGGCGGCGTCATTTCCCCGTTACCGGTGGCTGCGCGGCGGGTGAGTGACAGAGCTTATCCGAGCGGCTGGAACTCTGCGCCGGCGTGGTCGAGCGTGAGGCCTCGGCCCTTTGGCTGCCTGGTACCTAAAACACTTCCATTGATCCAGCCACGGAGGGTGCTGGCTGGTGGCTCCATACCTCCATAGCTCCATAGCACCAGAGCTCCATAGCTCCATAGCACCAGAGCTCCATGGCTTCAGAGCTCCATAGCACCATAGCTCCATACCTCCAGAGCTCCAGGGCTCCATAGCTCCATACCTCCAGAGCTCCATACCTCCAGAGCTCCATACCTCCAGAGCTCCATAGCACCAGAGCTCCATGGCTTCAGAGCTCCATAGCACCATAGCTCCATACCTCCAGAGCTCCAGGGCTCCATAGCTCCATACCTCCAGAGCTCCATACCTCCAGAGCTCCATACCTCCAGAGCTCCAGAGCTCCATAGCACCAGAGCTCCATGGCTTCAGAGCTCCATAGCACCATAGCTCCATACCTCCAGAGCTCCAGGGCTCCATAGCTCCATACCTCCAGAGCTCCATACCTCCAGAGCTCCAGAGCTCCATAGCACCAGAGCTCCATGGCTTCAGAGCTCCATAGCACCATAGCTCCATACCTCCAGAGCTCCAGGGCTCCATAGCTCCATACCTCCAGAGCTCCATACCTCCAGAGCTCCAGAGCTCCATAGCACCAGAGCTCCATGGCTTCAGAGCTCCATAGCACCATAGCTCCATACCTCCAGAGCTCCAGGGCTCCAAAGCTCCATACCTCCAGAGCTCCATACCTCCAGAGCTCCATACCTCCAGAGCTCCATAGCTCCATAGCACCAGGGCTCCATAGCTCCATAGCACCAGAGCTCCATAGCACCAGAGCTCCATAGCACCAGAGCTCCATAGCTCCATAGCACCAGAGCTCCATAGCTCCATAGCACCAGAGCTCCATAGCTCCATAGCACCAGAGCTCCATACTTCCAGAGCTCCATAGCTCCATAGCTCCATAGCACCAGAGCTCCATAGCTCCATAGCACCAGAGCTCCATAGCTCCATAGCACCAGAGCTCCATACTTCCATAGCTCCATAGCTCCATACCTCCAGAGCTCCATAGCTCCATAGCTCCATACCTCCAGAGCTCCATAGCTCCAGAGCTCCATAGCTCCATAGCACCAGAGCTCCATAGCTCCATAGCACCAGAGCTCCATACTTCCATAGCTCCAGGGCTCCATAGCTCCAGGGCTCCATAGCTCCATACCTCCAGAGCTCCATAGCTCCATACTTCCAGAGCTCCATAGCTCCATAGCACCAGAGCTCCATAGCTCCATAGCACCAGAGCTCCATAGCTCCATAGCACCAGAGCTCCATAGCTCCATAGCTCCATAGCACCAGAGCTCCATAGCTCCATAGCTCCAGGGCTCCATAGCTCCATAGCTCCAGGGCTCCATAGCTCCATAGCTCCAGGGCTCCATAGCTCCATAGCTCCATACCTCCAGAGCTCCATACCTCCAGAGCTCCATACCTCCATAGCACCAGAGCTCCATAGCTCCAGGGCTCCAGGGCTCCATAGCTCCATACCTCCAGAGCTCCATAGCTCCATACTTCCAGAGCTCCATAGCTCCATAGCTCCATACTTCCATAGCTCCATAGCTCCATACTTCCATAGCACCTGAGCTCCATACCTCCAGAGCTCCATAGCTCCAGCCTGGGTGGCTGGTGGCTCCATAGCTCCATACTTCCATAGCTCTAAGTCAGAGAGTTGGCGAAAATTGCACTAAGTGCGAAAGCCCATTCATTTACAACGGCGTGTCCGCCAGGCGGCGACATTTCCCCGTTACCGGTGGCTGCGCGGCGGGTGAGTGACAGAGCTTATCCGAGCGGCTGGAACTCTGCGCCGGCGTGGTCGAGCGTGAGGCCTCGGCCCTTTGGCTGCCTGGTACCTAAAACACTTCCATTGATCCAGCCACGGAGGGTGCTGGCTGGTGGCTCCATACCTCCATAGCTCCATAGCACCAGAGCTCCATAGCTCCATAGCACCAGAGCTCCATGGCTTCAGAGCTCCATAGCACCATAGCTCCATACCTCCAGAGCTCCAGGGCTCCATAGCTCCATACCTCCAGAGCTCCATACCTCCAGAGCTCCATACCTCCAGAGCTCCATAGCACCAGAGCTCCATGGCTTCAGAGCTCCATAGCACCATAGCTCCATACCTCCAGAGCTCCAGGGCTCCATAGCTCCATACCTCCAGAGCTCCATACCTCCAGAGCTCCATACCTCCAGAGCTCCATAGCACCAGAGCTCCATGGCTTCAGAGCTCCATAGCACCATAGCTCCATACCTCCAGAGCTCCAGGGCTCCATAGCTCCATACCTCCAGAGCTCCATACCTCCAGAGCTCCAGAGCTCCATAGCACCAGAGCTCCATGGCTTCAGAGCTCCATAGCTCCATACCTCCAGAGCTCCAGGGCTCCATAGCTCCATACCTCCAGAGCTCCATACCTCCAGAGCTCCAGAGCTCCATAGCACCAGAGCTCCATGGCTTCAGAGCTCCATAGCACCATAGCTCCATACCTCCAGAGCTCCAGGGCTCCATAGCTCCATACCTCCAGAGCTCCATACCTCCAGAGCTCCATAGCTCCATAGCACCAGAGCTCCATAGCTCCATAGCACCAGAGCTCCATAGCACCAGAGCTCCATAGCACCAGAGCTCCATAGCTCCATAGCACCAGAGCTCCATAGCTCCATAGCACCAGAGCTCCATACTTCCAGAGCTCCATAGCTCCATAGCTCCATAGCACCAGAGCTCCATAGCTCCATAGCACCAGAGCTCCATAGCTCCATAGCACCAGAGCTCCATACTTCCATAGCTCCATAGCTCCATACCTCCAGAGCTCCATAGCTCCATAGCTCCATACCTCCAGAGCTCCATAGCTCCAGAGCTCCATAGCTCCATAGCTCCATAGCACCAGAGCTCCATAGCTCCATAGCACCAGAGCTCCATACTTCCATAGCTCCAGGGCTCCATAGCTCCAGGGCTCCATACCTCCAGAGCTCCATAGCTCCATACTTCCAGAGCTCCATAGCTCCATACTTCCATAGCTCCATACTTCCATACCTCCATAGCTCCATACTTCCATAGCACCAGAGCTCCATACTTCCATAGCACCAGAGCTCCATACCTCCAGAGCTCCAGAGCTCCAGCCTGGGTGGCTGGTGGCTCCATAGCTCCATACTTCCATAGCTCTAAGTCAGAGAGTTGGCGAAAATTGCACTAAGTGCGAAAGCCCATTCATTTACAACGGCGTGTCCACAAGGCGGCGACATTTCCCCGTTACCGGTGGCTGCGCGGCGGGTGAGTGACAGAGCTTATCCGAGCGGCTGGAACTCTGCGCCGGCGTGGTCGAGCGTGAGGCCTCGGCCCTTTGGCTGCCTGGTACCTAAAACACTTCCATTGATCCAGCCACGGAGGGTGCTGGCTGGTGGCTCCATACCTCCATAGCTCCATAGCACCAGAGCTCCATAGCTCCATAGCACCAGAGCTCCATGGCTTCAGAGCTCCATAGCACCATAGCTCCATACCTCCAGAGCTCCAGGGCTCCATAGCTCCATACCTCCAGAGCTCCATACCTCCAGAGCTCCATACCTCCAGAGCTCCATAGCACCAGAGCTCCATGGCTTCAGAGCTCCATAGCACCATAGCTCCATACCTCCAGAGCTCCAGGGCTCCATAGCTCCATACCTCCAGAGCTCCATACCTCCAGAGCTCCATACCTCCAGAGCTCCATAGCACCAGAGCTCCATGGCTTCAGAGCTCCATAGCACCATAGCTCCATACCTCCAGAGCTCCAGGGCTCCATAGCTCCATACCTCCAGAGCTCCATACCTCCAGAGCTCCATACCTCCAGAGCTCCATAGCACCAGAGCTCCATGGCTTCAGAGCTCCATAGCACCATAGCTCCATACCTCCAGAGCTCCAGGGCTCCATAGCTCCATACCTCCAGAGCTCCATACCTCCAGAGCTCCATACCTCCAGAGCTCCAGAGCTCCATAGCACCAGAGCTCCATGGCTTCAGAGCTCCATAGCACCATAGCTCCATACCTCCAGAGCTCCAGGGCTCCATAGCTCCATACCTCCAGAGCTCCATACCTCCAGAGCTCCAGAGCTCCATAGCACCAGAGCTCCATGGCTTCAGAGCTCCATAGCAACCTAGCTCCATACCTCCAGAGCTCCAGGGCTCCATAGCTCCATACCTCCAGAGCTCCATACCTCCAGAGCTCCAGAGCTCCATAGCACCAGAGCTCCATGGCTTCAGAGCTCCATAGCACCATAGCTCCATACCTCCAGAGCTCCAGGGCTCCAAAGCTCCATACCTCCAGAGCTCCATACCTCCAGAGCTCCATACCTCCAGAGCTCCATAGCTCCATAGCACCAGAGCTCCATAGCTCCATAGCACCAGAGCTCCATAGCACCAGAGCTCCATAGCACCAGAGCTCCATAGCTCCATAGCACCAGAGCTCCATAGCTCCATAGCACCAGAGCTCCATAGCTCCATAGCACCAGAGCTCCATACTTCTAGAGCTCCATAGCTCCATAGCACCAGAGCTCCATAGCTCCATAGCACCAGAGCTCCATAGCTCCATAGCACCAGAGCTCCATACTTCCATAGCTCCATAGCTCCATACCTCCAGAGCTCCATAGCTCCATAGCTCCATAGCTCCATACCTCCAGAGCTCCATAGCTCCAGAGCTCCATAGCTCCATAGCACCAGAGCTCCATAGCTCCATAGCACCAGAGCTCCATACTTCCATAGCTCCAGGGCTCCATAGCTCCAGGGCTCCATAGCTCCATACCTCCAGAGCTCCATAGCTCCATACTTCCAGAGCTCCATAGCTCCATAGCACCAGAGCTCCATAGCTCCATAGCACCAGAGCTCCATAGCTCCATAGCACCAGAGCTCCATAGCTCCATAGCACCAGAGCTCCATAGCTCCATAGCTCCAGGGCTCCATAGCTCCATAGCTCCAGGGCTCCATAGCTCCATAGCTCCAGGGCTCCATAGCTCCATAGCTCCATACCTCCAGAGCTCCATACCTCCAGAGCTCCATACCTCCATAGCACCAGAGCTCCATAGCTCCAGGGCTCCAGGGCTCCATAGCTCCATACCTCCAGAGCTCCATAGCTCCATACTTCCAGAGCTCCATAGCTCCATAGCTCCATACTTCCATAGCTCCATAGCTCCATACTTCCATAGCACCTGAGCTCCATACCTCCAGAGCTCCATAGCTCCAGCCTGGGTGGCTGGTGGCTCCATAGCTCCATACTTCCATAGCTCTAAGTCAGAGAGTTGGCGAAAATTGCACTAAGTGCGAAAGCCCATTCATTTACAACGGCGTGTCCGCCAGGCGGCGACATTTCCCCGTTACCGGTGGCTGCGCGGCGGGTGAGTGACAGAGCTTATCCGAGCGGCTGGAACTCTGCGCCGGCGTGGTCGAGCGTGAGGCCTCGGCCCTTTGGCTGCCTGGTACCTAAAACACTTCCATTGATCCAGCCACGGAGGGTGCTGGCTGGTGGCTCCATACCTCCATAGCTCCATAGCACCAGAGCTCCATAGCTCCATAGCACCAGAGCTCCATGGCTTCAGAGCTCCATAGCACCATAGCTCCATACCTCCAGAGCTCCAGGGCTCCATAGCTCCATACCTCCAGAGCTCCATACCTCCAGAGCTCCATACCTCCAGAGCTCCATAGCACCAGAGCTCCATGGCTTCAGAGCTCCATAGCACCATAGCTCCATACCTCCAGAGCTCCAGGGCTCCATAGCTCCATACCTCCAGAGCTCCATACCTCCAGAGCTCCATACCTCCAGAGCTCCATAGCACCAGAGCTCCATGGCTTCAGAGCTCCATAGCACCATAGCTCCATACCTCCAGAGCTCCAGGGCTCCATAGCTCCATACCTCCAGAGCTCCATACCTCCAGAGCTCCATACCTCCAGAGCTCCAGAGCTCCATAGCACCAGAGCTCCATGGCTTCAGAGCTCCATAGCACCATAGCTCCATACCTCCAGAGCTCCAGGGCTCCATAGCTCCATACCTCCAGAGCTCCATACCTCCAGAGCTCCAGAGCTCCATAGCACCAGAGCTCCATGGCTTCAGAGCTCCATAGCACCATAGCTCCATACCTCCAGAGCTCCAGGGCTCCATAGCTCCATACCTCCAGAGCTCCATACCTCCAGAGCTCCAGAGCTCCATAGCACCAGAGCTCCATGGCTTCAGAGCTCCATAGCACCATAGCTCCATACCTCCAGAGCTCCAGGGCTCCAAAGCTCCATACCTCCAGAGCTCCATACCTCCAGAGCTCCATACCTCCAGAGCTCCATAGCTCCATAGCACCAGAGCTCCATAGCTCCATAGCACCAGAGCTCCATAGCACCAGAGCTCCATAGCACCAGAGCTCCATAGCTCCATAGCACCAGAGCTCCATAGCTCCATAGCACCAGAGCTCCATAGCTCCATAGCACCAGAGCTCCATACTTCCAGAGCTCCATAGCTCCATAGCACCAGAGCTCCATAGCTCCATAGCACCAGAGCTCCATAGCTCCATAGCACCAGAGCTCCATACTTCCATAGCTCCATAGCTCCATACCTCCAGAGCTCCATAGCTCCATAGCTCCATACCTCCAGAGCTCCATAGCTCCAGAGCTCCATAGCTCCATAGCACCAGAGCTCCATAGCTCCATAGCACCAGAGCTCCATACTTCCATAGCTCCAGGGCTCCATAGCTCCAGGGCTCCATAGCTCCATACCTCCAGAGCTCCATAGCTCCATACTTCCAGAGCTCCATAGCTCCATAGCACCAGAGCTCCATAGCTCCATAGCACCAGAGCTCCATAGCTCCATAGCACCAGAGCTCCATAGCTCCATAGCACCAGAGCTCCATAGCTCCATAGCTCCAGGGCTCCATAGCTCCATAGCTCCAGGGCTCCATAGCTCCATAGCTCCAGGGCTCCATAGCTCCATAGCTCCATACCTCCAGAGCTCCATACCTCCAGAGCTCCATACCTCCATAGCACCAGAGCTCCATAGCTCCAGGGCTCCAGGGCTCCATAGCTCCATACCTCCAGAGCTCCATAGCTCCATACTTCCAGAGCTCCATAGCTCCATAGCTCCATACTTCCATAGCTCCATAGCTCCATACTTCCATAGCACCTGAGCTCCATACCTCCAGAGCTCCATAGCTCCAGCCTGGGTGGCTGGTGGCTCCATAGCTCCATACTTCCATAGCTCTAAGTCAGAGAGTTGGCGAAAATTGCACTAAGTGCGAAAGCCCATTCATTTACAACGGCGTGTCCGCCAGGCGGCGACATTTCCCCGTTACCGGTGGCTGCGCGGCGGGTGAGTGACAGAGCTTATCCGAGCGGCTGGAACTCTGCGCCGGCGTGGTCGAGCGTGAGGCCTCGGCCCTTTGGCTGCCTGGTACCTAAAACACTTCCATTGATCCAGCCACGGAGGGTGCTGGCTGGTGGCTCCATACCTCCATAGCTCCATAGCACCAGAGCTCCATAGCTCCATAGCACCAGAGCTCCATGGCTTCAGAGCTCCATAGCACCATAGCTCCATACCTCCAGAGCTCCAGGGCTCCATAGCTCCATACCTCCAGAGCTCCATACCTCCAGAGCTCCATACCTCCAGAGCTCCATAGCACCAGAGCTCCATGGCTTCAGAGCTCCATAGCACCATAGCTCCATACCTCCAGAGCTCCAGGGCTCCATAGCTCCATACCTCCAGAGCTCCATACCTCCAGAGCTCCATACCTCCAGAGCTCCATAGCACCAGAGCTCCATGGCTTCAGAGCTCCATAGCACCATAGCTCCATACCTCCAGAGCTCCAGGGCTCCATAGCTCCATACCTCCAGAGCTCCATACCTCCAGAGCTCCAGAGCTCCATAGCACCAGAGCTCCATGGCTTCAGAGCTCCATAGCACCATAGCTCCATACCTCCAGAGCTCCAGGGCTCCATAGCTCCATACCTCCAGAGCTCCATACCTCCAGAGCTCCATAGCACCAGAGCTCCATGGCTTCAGAGCTCCATAGCACCATAGCTCCATACCTCCAGAGCTCCAGGGCTCCATAGCTCCATACCTCCAGAGCTCCATACCTCCAGAGCTCCATACCTCCAGAGCTCCATAGCTCCATAGCACCAGAGCTCCATAGCTCCATAGCACCAGAGCTCCATAGCACCAGAGCTCCATAGCACCAGAGCTCCATAGCTCCATAGCACCAGAGCTCCATAGCTCCATAGCACCAGAGCTCCATAGCTCCATAGCACCAGAGCTCCATACTTCCAGAGCTCCATAGCTCCATAGCTCCATAGCACCAGAGCTCCATAGCTCCATAGCACCAGAGCTCCATGGCTTCAGAGCTCCATAGCACCATAGCTCCATACCTCCAGAGCTCCAGGGCTCCATAGCTCCATACCTCCAGAGCTCCATACCTCCAGAGCTCCATAGCACCAGAGCTCCATAGCTCCATAGCACCAGAGCTCCATAGCACCAGAGCTCCATAGCACCAGAGCTCCATAGCTCCATAGCACCAGAGCTCCATAGCTCCATAGCACCAGAGCTCCATACTTCCAGAGCTCCATAGCTCCATAGCTCCATAGCACCAGAGCTCCATAGCTCCATAGCACCAGAGCTCCATAGCTCCATAGCACCAGAGCTCCATACTTCCATAGCTCCATAGCTCCATACCTCCAGAGCTCCATAGCTCCATAGCTCCATACCTCCAGAGCTCCATAGCTCCAGAGCTCCATAGCTCCATAGCTCCATAGCACCAGAGCTCCATAGCTCCATAGCACCAGAGCTCCATACTTCCATAGCTCCAGGGCTCCATAGCTCCAGGGCTCCATACCTCCAGAGCTCCATAGCTCCATACTTCCAGAGCTCCATAGCTCCATACTTCCATAGCTCCATACTTCCATACCTCCATAGCTCCATACTTCCATAGCACCAGAGCTCCATACTTCCATAGCACCAGAGCTCCATACCTCCAGAGCTCCAGAGCTCCAGCCTGGGTGGCTGGTGGCTCCATAGCTCCATACTTCCATAGCTCTAAGTCAGAGAGTTGGCGAAAATTGCACTAAGTGCGAAAGCCCATTCATTTACAACGGCGTGTCCACAAGGCGGCGACATTTCCCCGTTACCGGTGGCTGCGCGGCGGGTGAGTGACAGAGCTTATCCGAGCGGCTGGAACTCTGCGCCGGCGTGGTCGAGCGTGAGGCCTCGGCCCTTTGGCTGCCTGGTACCTAAAACACTTCCATTGATCCAGCCACGGAGGGTGCTGGCTGGTGGCTCCATACCTCCATAGCTCCATAGCACCAGAGCTCCATAGCTCCATAGCACCAGAGCTCCATGGCTTCAGAGCTCCATAGCACCATAGCTCCATACCTCCAGAGCTCCAGGGCTCCATAGCTCCATACCTCCAGAGCTCCATACCTCCAGAGCTCCATACCTCCAGAGCTCCATAGCACCAGAGCTCCATGGCTTCAGAGCTCCATAGCACCATAGCTCCATACCTCCAGAGCTCCAGGGCTCCATAGCTCCATACCTCCAGAGCTCCATACCTCCAGAGCTCCATACCTCCAGAGCTCCATAGCACCAGAGCTCCATGGCTTCAGCGCTCCATAGCACCATAGCTCCATACCTCCAGAGCTCCAGGGCTCCATAGCTCCATACCTCCAGAGCTCCATACCTCCAGAGCTCCATACCTCCAGAGCTCCATAGCACCAGAGCTCCATGGCTTCAGAGCTCCATAGCACCATAGCTCCATACCTCCAGAGCTCCAGGGCTCCATAGCTCCATACCTCCAGAGCTCCATACCTCCAGAGCTCCATACCTCCAGAGCTCCAGAGCTCCATAGCACCAGAGCTCCATGGCTTCAGAGCTCCATAGCACCATAGCTCCATACCTCCAGAGCTCCAGGGCTCCATAGCTCCATACCTCCAGAGCTCCAGAGCTCCATAGCACCAGAGCTCCATAGCACCAGAGCTCCATGGCTTCAGAGCTCCATAGCACCATAGCTCCATACCTCCAGAGCTCCAGGGCTCCATAGCTCCATACCTCCAGAGCTCCATACCTCCAGAGCTCCAGAGCTCCATAGCACCAGAGCTCCATGGCTTCAGAGCTCCATAGCACCATAGCTCCATACCTCCAGAGCTCCAGGGCTCCAAAGCTCCATACCTCCAGAGCTCCATACCTCCAGAGCTCCATACCTCCAGAGCTCCATAGCTCCATAGCACCAGAGCTCCATAGCTCCATAGCACCAGAGCTCCATAGCACCAGAGCTCCATAGCACCAGAGCTCCATAGCTCCATAGCACCAGAGCTCCATAGCTCCATAGCACCAGAGCTCCATAGCTCCATAGCACCAGAGCTCCATACTTCCAGAGCTCCATAGCTCCATAGCTCCATAGCACCAGAGCTCCATAGCTCCATAGCACCAGAGCTCCATAGCTCCATAGCACCAGAGCTCCATACTTCCATAGCTCCATAGCTCCATACCTCCAGAGCTCCATAGCTCCATAGCTCCATACCTCCAGAGCTCCATAGCTCCAGAGCTCCATAGCTCCATAGCACCAGAGCTCCATAGCTCCATAGCACCAGAGCTCCATACTTCCATAGCTCCAGGGCTCCATAGCTCCAGGGCTCCATAGCTCCATACCTCCAGAGCTCCATAGCTCCATACTTCCAGAGCTCCATAGCTCCATAGCACCAGAGCTCCATAGCTCCATAGCACCAGAGCTCCATAGCTCCATAGCACCAGAGCTCCATAGCTCCATAGCACCAGAGCTCCATAGCTCCATAGCTCCAGGGCTCCATAGCTCCATAGCTCCAGGGCTCCATAGCTCCATAGCTCCAGGGCTCCATAGCTCCATAGCTCCATACCTCCAGAGCTCCATACCTCCAGAGCTCCATACCTCCATAGCACCAGAGCTCCATAGCTCCAGGGCTCCAGGGCTCCAGGGCTCCATAGCTCCATACCTCCAGAGCTCCATAGCTCCATACTTCCAGAGCTCCATAGCTCCATAGCTCCATACTTCCATAGCTCCATAGCTCCATACTTCCATAGCACCAGAGCTCCATACCTCCAGAGCTCCATAGCTCCAGCCTGGGTGGCTGGTGGCTCCATAGCTCCATACTTCCATAGCTCTAAGTCAGAGAGTTGGCGAAAATTGCACTAAGTGCGAAAGCCCATTCATTTACAACGGCGTGTCCGCCAGGCGGCGACATTTCCCCGTTACCGGTGGCTGCGCGGCGGGTGAGTGACAGAGCTTATCCGAGCGGCTGGAACTCTGCGCCGGCGTGGTCGAGCGTGAGGCCTCGGCCCTTTGGCTGCCTGGTACCTAAAACACTTCCATTGATCCAGCCACGGAGGGTGCTGGCTGGTGGCTCCATACCTCCATAGCTCCATAGCACCAGAGCTCCATAGCTCCATAGCACCAGAGCTCCATGGCTTCAGAGCTCCATAGCACCATAGCTCCATACCTCCAGAGCTCCAGGGCTCCATAGCTCCATACCTCCAGAGCTCCATACCTCCAGAGCTCCATACCTCCAGAGCTCCATAGCACCATAGCTCCATGGCTTCAGAGCTCCATAGCACCATAGCTCCATACCTCCAGAGCTCCAGGGCTCCATAGCTCCATACCTCCAGAGCTCCATACCTCCAGAGCTCCATACCTCCAGAGCTCCATAGCACCAGAGCTCCATGGCTTCAGAGCTCCATAGCACCATAGCTCCATACCTCCAGAGCTCCAGGGCTCCATAGCTCCATACCTCCAGAGCTCCATACCGCCAGAGCTCCATACCTCCAGAGTTCCAGAGCTCCATAGCACCAGAGCTCCATGGCTTCAGAGCTCCATAGCACCATAGCTCCATACCTCCAGAGCTCCAGGGCTCCATAGCTCCATACCTCCAGAGCTCCATACCTCCAGAGCTCCAGAGCTCCATAGCACCAGAGCTCCATGGCTTCAGAGCTCCATAGCACCATAGCTCCATACCTCCAGAGCTCCAGGGCTCCATAGCTCCATACCTCCAGAGCTCCATACCTCCAGAGCTCCATACCTCCAGAGCTCCATAGCTCCATAGCACCAGAGCTCCATAGCTCCATAGCACCAGAGCTCCATAGCACCAGAGCTCCATAGCACCAGAGCTCCATAGCTCCATAGGACCAGAGCTCCATAGCTCCATAGCACCAGAGCTCCATAGCTCCATAGCACCAGAGCTCCATACTTCCAGAGCTCCATAGCTCCATAGCTCCATAGCACCAGAGCTCCATAGCTCCATAGCACCAGAGCTCCATGGCTTCAGAGCTCCATAGCACCATAGCTCCATACCTCCAGAGCTCCAGGGCTCCATAGCTCCATACCTCCAGAGCTCCATACCTCCAGAGCTCCATACCTCCAGAGCTCCATAGCACCAGAGCTCCATAGCACCAGAGCTCCATAGCACCAGAGCTCCATAGCACCAGAGCTCCATAGCTCCATAGCACCAGAGCTCCATAGCTCCATAGCACCAGAGCTCCAAACTTCCAGAGCTCCATAGCTCCATAGCTCCATAGCACCAGAGCTCCATAGCTCCATAGCACCAGAGCTCCATAGCTCCATAGCACCAGAGCTCCATACTTCCATAGCTCCATAGCTCCATACCTCCAGAGCTCCATAGCTCCATAGCTCCATACCTCCAGAGCTCCATAGCTCCAGAGCTCCATAGCTCCATAGCTTCATAGCACCAGAGCTCCATAGCTCCATAGCACCAGAGCTCCATACTTCCATAGCTCCAGGGCTCCATAGCTCCAGGGCTCCATACCTCCAGAGCTCCATAGCTCCATACTTCCAGAGCTCCATAGCTCCATACTTCCATAGCTCCATACTTCCATACCTCCATAGCTCCATACTTCCATAGCACCAGAGCTCCATACTTCCATAGCACCAGAGCTCCATACCTCCAGAGCTCCAGAGCTCCAGCCTGGGTGGCTGGTGGCTCCATAGCTCCATACTTCCATAGCTCTAAGTCAGAGAGTTGGCGAAAATTGCACTAAGTGCGAAAGCCCATTCATTTACAACGGCGTGTCCACAAGGCGGCGACATTTCCCCGTTACCGGTGGCTGCGCGGCGGGTGAGTGACAGAGCTTATCCGAGCGGCTGGAACTCTGCGCCGGCGTGGTCGAGCGTGAGGCCTCGGCCCTTTGGCTGCCTGGTACCTAAAACACTTCCATTGATCCAGCCACGGAGGGTGCTGGCTGGTGGCTCCATACCTCCATAGCTCCATAGCACCAGAGCTCCATAGCTCCATAGCACCAGAGCTCCATGGCTTCAGAGCTCCATAGCACCATAGCTCCATACCTCCAGAGCTCCAGGGCTCCATAGCTCCATACCTCCAGAGCTCCATACCTCCAGAGCTCCATACCTCCAGAGCTCCATAGCACCAGAGCTCCATGGCTTCAGAGCTCCATAGCACCATAGCTCCATACCTCCAGAGCTCCAGGGCTCCATAGCTCCATACCTCCAGAGCTCCATACCTCCAGAGCTCCATACCTCCAGAGCTCCATAGCACCAGAGCTCCATGGCTTCAGAGCTCCATAGCACCATAGCTCCATACCTCCAGAGCTCCAGGGCTCCATAGCTCCATACCTCCAGAGCTCCATACCTCCAGAGCTCCATACCTCCAGAGCTCCATAGCACCAGAGCTCCATGGCTTCAGAGCTCCATAGCACCATAGCTCCATACCTCCAGAGCTCCAGGGCTCCATAGCTCCATACCTCCAGAGCTCCATACCTCCAGAGCTCCATACCTCCAGAGCTCCAGAGCTCCATAGCACCAGAGCTCCATGGCTTCAGAGCTCCATAGCACCATAGCTCCATACCTCCAGAGCTCCAGGGCTCCATAGCTCCATACCTCCAGAGCTCCATACCTCCAGAGCTCCAGAGCTCCATAGCACCAGAGCTCCATGGCTTCAGAGCTCCATAGCACCATAGCTCCATACCTCCAGAGCTCCAGGGCTCCATAGCTCCATACCTCCAGAGCTCCATACCTCCAGAGCTCCAGAGCTCCATAGCACCAGAGCTCCATGGCTTCAGAGCTCCATAGCACCATAGCTCCATACCTCCAGAGCTCCAGGGCTCCAAAGCTCCATACCTCCAGAGCTCCATACCTCCAGAGCTCCATAGCTCCAGAGCTCCATAGCTCCATAGCACCAGAGCTCCATAGCTCCATAGCACCAGAGCTCCATACTTCCATAGCTCCAGGGCTCCATAGCTCCAGGGCTCCATAGCTCCATACCTCCAGAGCTCCATAGCTCCATACTTCCAGAGCTCCATAGCTCCATAGCACCAGAGCTCCATAGCTCCATAGCACCAGAGCTCCATAGCTCCATAGCACCAGAGCTCCATAGCTCCATAGCACCAGAGCTCCATAGCTCCATAGCTCCAGGGCTCCATAGCTCCATAGCTCCAGGGCTCCATAGCTCCATAGCTCCAGGGCTCCATAGCTCCATAGCTCCATACCTCCAGAGCTCCATACCTCCAGAGCTCCATACCTCCATAGCACCAGAGCTCCATAGCTCCAGGGCTCCAGGGCTCCATAGCTCCATACCTCCAGAGCTCCATAGCTCCATACTTCCAGAGCTCCATAGCTCCATAGCTCCATACTTCCATAGCTCCATAGCTCCATACTTCCATAGCACCTGAGCTCCATACCTCCAGAGCTCCATAGCTCCAGCCTGGGTGGCTGGTGGCTCCATAGCTCCATACTTCCATAGCTCTAAGTCAGAGAGTTGGCGAAAATTGCACTAAGTGCGAAAGCCCATTCATTTACAACGGCGTGTCCGCCAGGCGGCGACATTTCCCCGTTACCGGTGGCTGCGCGGCGGGTGAGTGACAGAGCTTATCCGAGCGGCTGGAACTCTGCGCCGGCGTGGTCGAGCGTGAGGCCTCGGCCCTTTGGCTGCCTGGTACCTAAAACACTTCCATTGATCCAGCCACGGAGGGTGCTGGCTGGTGGCTCCATACCTCCATAGCTCCATAGCACCAGAGCTCCATAGCTCCATAGCACCAGAGCTCCATGGCTTCAGAGCTCCATAGCACCATAGCTCCATACCTCCAGAGCTCCAGGGCTCCATAGCTCCATACCTCCAGAGCTCCATACCTCCAGAGCTCCATACCTCCAGAGCTCCATAGCACCAGAGCTCCATGGCTTCAGAGCTCCATAGCACCATAGCTCCATACCTCCAGAGCTCCAGGGCTCCATAGCTCCATACCTCCAGAGCTCCATACCTCCAGAGCTCCATACCTCCAGAGCTCCATAGCACCAGAGCTCCATGGCTTCAGAGCTCCATAGCACCATAGCTCCATACCTCCAGAGCTCCAGGGCTCCATAGCTCCATACCTCCAGAGCTCCATACCTCCAGAGCTCCAGAGCTCCATAGCACCAGAGCTCCATGGCTTCAGAGCTCCATAGCTCCATACCTCCAGAGCTCCAGGGCTCCATAGCTCCATACCTCCAGAGCTCCATACCTCCAGAGCTCCAGAGCTCCATAGCACCAGAGCTCCATGGCTTCAGAGCTCCATAGCACCATAGCTCCATACCTCCAGAGCTCCAGGGCTCCATAGCTCCATACCTCCAGAGCTCCATACCTCCAGAGCTCCATAGCTCCATAGCACCAGAGCTCCATAGCTCCATAGCACCAGAGCTCCATAGCACCAGAGCTCCATAGCACCAGAGCTCCATAGCTCCATAGCACCAGAGCTCCATAGCTCCATAGCACCAGAGCTCCATACTTCCAGAGCTCCATAGCTCCATAGCTCCATAGCACCAGAGCTCCATAGCTCCATAGCACCAGAGCTCCATAGCTCCATAGCACCAGAGCTCCATACTTCCATAGCTCCATAGCTCCATACCTCCAGAGCTCCATAGCTCCATAGCTCCATACCTCCAGAGCTCCATAGCTCCAGAGCTCCATAGCTCCATAGCTCCATAGCACCAGAGCTCCATAGCTCCATAGCACCAGAGCTCCATACTTCCATAGCTCCAGGGCTCCATAGCTCCAGGGCTCCATACCTCCAGAGCTCCATAGCTCCATACTTCCAGAGCTCCATAGCTCCATACTTCCATAGCTCCATACTTCCATACCTCCATAGCTCCATACTTCCATAGCACCAGAGCTCCATACTTCCATAGCACCAGAGCTCCATACCTCCAGAGCTCCAGAGCTCCAGCCTGGGTGGCTGGTGGCTCCATAGCTCCATACTTCCATAGCTCTAAGTCAGAGAGTTGGCGAAAATTGCACTAAGTGCGAAAGCCCATTCATTTACAACGGCGTGTCCACAAGGCGGCGACATTTCCCCGTTACCGGTGGCTGCGCGGCGGGTGAGTGACAGAGCTTATCCGAGCGGCTGGAACTCTGCGCCGGCGTGGTCGAGCGTGAGGCCTCGGCCCTTTGGCTGCCTGGTACCTAAAACACTTCCATTGATCCAGCCACGGAGGGTGCTGGCTGGTGGCTCCATACCTCCATAGCTCCATAGCACCAGAGCTCCATAGCTCCATAGCACCAGAGCTCCATGGCTTCAGAGCTCCATAGCACCATAGCTCCATACCTCCAGAGCTCCAGGGCTCCATAGCTCCATACCTCCAGAGCTCCATACCTCCAGAGCTCCATACCTCCAGAGCTCCATAGCACCAGAGCTCCATGGCTTCAGAGCTCCATAGCACCATAGCTCCATACCTCCAGAGCTCCAGGGCTCCATAGCTCCATACCTCCAGAGCTCCATACCTCCAGAGCTCCATACCTCCAGAGCTCCATAGCACCAGAGCTCCATGGCTTCAGAGCTCCATAGCACCATAGCTCCATACCTCCAGAGCTCCAGGGCTCCATAGCTCCATACCTCCAGAGCTCCATACCTCCAGAGCTCCATACCTCCAGAGCTCCAGAGCTCCATAGCACCAGAGCTCCATGGCTTCAGAGCTCCATAGCACCATAGCTCCATACCTCCAGAGCTCCAGGGCTCCATAGCTCCATACCTCCAGAGCTCCATACCTCCAGAGCTCCAGAGCTCCATAGCACCAGAGCTCCATGGCTTCAGAGCTCCATAGCACCATAGCTCCATACCTCCAGAGCTCCAGGGCTCCATAGCTCCATACCTCCAGAGCTCCATACCTCCAGAGCTCCATACCTCCAGAGCTCCATAGCTCCATAGCACCAGAGCTCCATAGCTCCATAGCACCAGAGCTCCATAGCACCAGAGCTCCATAGCACCAGAGCTCCATAGCTCCATAGCACCAGAGCTCCATAGCTCCATAGCACCAGAGCTCCATAGCTCCATAGCACCAGAGCTCCATACTTCCAGAGCTCCATAGCTCCATAGCTCCATAGCACCAGAGCTCCATAGCTCCATAGCACCAGAGCTCCATGGCTTCAGAGCTCCATAGCACCATAGCTCCATACCTCCAGAGCTCCAGGGCTCCATAGCTCCATACCTCCAGAGCTCCATACCTCCAGAGCTCCATACCTCCAGAGCTCCATAGCACCAGAGCTCCATAGCTCCATAGCACCAGAGCTCCATAGCACCAGAGCTCCATAGCACCAGAGCTCCATAGCTCCATAGCACCAGAGCTCCATAGCTCCATAGCACCAGAGCTCCATACTTCCAGAGCTCCATAGCTCCATAGCTCCATAGCACCAGAGCTCCATAGCTCCATAGCACCAGAGCTCCATAGCTCCATAGCACCAGAGCTCCATACTTCCATAGCTCCATAGCTCCATACCTCCAGAGCTCCATAGCTCCATAGCTCCATACCTCCAGAGCTCCATAGCTCCAGAGCTCCATAGCTCCATAGCTCCATAGCACCAGAGCTCCATAGCTCCATAGCACCAGAGCTCCATACTTCCATAGCTCCAGGGCTCCATAGCTCCAGGGCTCCATACCTCCAGAGCTCCATAGCTCCATACTTCCAGAGCTCCATAGCTCCATACTTCCATAGCTCCATACTTCCATACCTCCATAGCTCCATACTTCCATAGCACCAGAGCTCCATACTTCCATAGCACCAGAGCTCCATACCTCCAGAGCTCCAGAGCTCCAGCCTGGGTGGCTGGTGGCTCCATAGCTCCATACTTCCATAGCTCTAAGTCAGAGAGTTGGCGAAAATTGCACTAAGTGCGAAAGCCCATTCATTTACAACGGCGTGTCCACAAGGCGGCGACATTTCCCCGTTACCGGTGGCTGCGCGGCGGGTGAGTGACAGAGCTTATCCGAGCGGCTGGAACTCTGCGCCGGCGTGGTCGAGCGTGAGGCCTCGGCCCTTTGGCTGCCTGGTACCTAAAACACTTCCATTGATCCAGCCACGGAGGGTGCTGGCTGGTGGCTCCATACCTCCAGAGCTCCAGAGCTCCATAGCACCAGAGCTCCATAGCTCCATAGCACCAGAGCTCCATAGCTCCATAGCACCAGAGCTCCATAGCTCCATAGCACCAGAGCTCCATAGCTCCATAGCACCAGAGCTCCATAGCACCAGGGCTCCATAGCTCCAGAGCTCCATAGCACCAGAGCTCCATAGCTCCATAGCACCAGAGCTCCATAGCACCAGAGCTCCATAGCACCAGAGCTCCATAGCTCCATAGCACCAGAGCTCCATAGCTCCATAGCACCAGAGCTCCATAGCTCCATAGCACCAGAGCTCCATAGCTCCATAGCACCAGAGCTCCATAGCTCCATAGCACCAGAGCTCCATAGCTCCATAGCACCAGAGCTCCATACCTCCAGAGCTCCATAGCTCCAGCCTGGGTGGCTGGTGGCTCCATAGCTCCATACTTCCATAGCTCCAGTCAGAGAGTTGGCGAAAATTGCACTAAGTGCGAAAGCCCATTCATTTACAACGGCGTGTCCGCCAGGCGGCGACATTTCCCCGTTACCGGTGGCTGCGCGGCGGTTGAGTGACAGAGCTTATCCGAGCGGCTGGAACTCTGCGCCGGCGTGGTCGAGCGTGAGGCCCCGGCCCTTTGGCTGCCTGGTACCTAAAACACTTCCATTGATCCAGCCACGGAGGGTGCTGGCTGGTGGCTCCATAGCTCCATAGCTCCATAGCACCAGAGCTCCATAGCTCCATAGCACCAGAGCTCCATAGCTCCATAGCACCAGAGCTCCATAGCTCCATAGCACCAGAGCTCCATAGCTCCATAGCACCAGAGCTCCAGAGCTCCATAGCACCAGAGCTCCATAGCTCCATAGCACCAGAGCTCCATAGCTCCATAGCACCAGAGCTCCATAGCTCCATAGCTCCAGGGCTCCATAGCTCCAGGGCTCCATAGCTCCAGGGCTCCAGGGCTCCATAGCTCCATACCTCCAGAGCTCCATACCTCCAGAGCTCCAGAGCTCCATAGCACCAGAGCTCCATGGCTTCAGAGCTCCATAGCACCATAGCTCCATACCTCCAGAGCTCCAGGGCTCCATAGCTCCATAGCTCCATAGCTCCATAGCTCCATACCTCCAGAGCTCCATAGCACCAGAGCTCCATGGCTCCATAGCTCCAGCCTGGGTGGCTGGTGGCTCCATAGCTCCATACTTCCATAGCTCCAGTCAGAGAGTTGGCGAAAATTGCACTAAGTGCGAAAGCCCATTCATTTACAACGGCGTGTCCACAAGGCGGCGACATTTCCCCGTTACCGGTGGCTGCGCGGCGGGTGAGTGACAGAGCTTATCCGAGCGGCTGGAACTCTGCGCCGGCGTGGTCGAGCGTGAGGCCTCGGCCCTTTGGCTGCCTGGTACCTAAAACACTTCCATTGATCCAGCCTCGGAGGGTGCTGGCTGGTGGCTCCATACCTCCATAGCTCCATACCTCCAGAGCTCCAGAGCTCCATAGCACCAGAGCTCCATAGCTCCATAGCACCAGAGCTCCATAGCTCCATAGCACCAGAGCTCCATAGCTCCATAGCACCAGAGCTCCATAGCTCCATAGCACCAGAGCTCCATAGCTCCATAGCACCAGAGCTCCATAGCTCCATAGCACCAGAGCTCCATAGCTCCATAGCACCAGAGCTCCATAGCTCCATAGCACCAGAGCTCCATAGCTCCATAGCACCAGAGCTCCATAGCTCCATAGCACCAGAGCTCCATAGCTCCATAGCACCAGAGCTCCATAGCTCCATAGCACCAGAGCTCCATAGCTCCATAGCACCAGAGCTCCATAGCTCCATAGCACCAGAGCTCCATAGCTCCATAGCACCAGAGCTCCATAGCTCCATAGCACCAGAGCTCCATAGCTCCATAGCACCAGAGCTCCATAGCTCCATAGCTCCAGGGCTCCATAGCTCCAGGGCTCCATAGCTCCATAGCTCCAGGGCTCCATAGCTCCAGGGCTCCAGGGCTCCATAGCTCCATACCTCCAGAGCTCCATAGCTCTATAGCTCCATACTTCCATAGCTCCAGTCAGAGAGTTGGCGAAAATTGCACTAAGTGCGAAAGCCCATTCATTTACAACGGCGTGTCCACAAGGCGGCGACATTTCCCCGTTACCGGTGGCTGCGCGGCGGGTGAGTGACAGAGCTTATCCGAGCGGCTGGAACTCTGCGCCGGCGTGGTCGAGCGGCTGGCCTCGGTAGTTGAGGTACCAGGGGTGGGGCAGGGAGCTCCAGGCGGGTCTTGTGAGAGAGTGAAGCCGAGCGGCTGGAACTCTCGGCCGGCCTGGTCGAGCGGCTGGCCTCGGTAGTTGAGGTACCAGGGGCGGGCTGGGGAGCTCCAGGCGGGGCTTGTGAGAGAGTGAAGCCGAGCGGCTGGAACTCTGGGCCGGCGTGGTTGAGCCACGGAGGGTGCTGGCTGGTGGCTCCATAGCTCCATAGCTCCAGAGCTCCATACCTCCATAGCTCCATAGCTCCATACTTCCATAGCTCCAGACTTCCATAGCTCCATAGCTCCATAGCTCCATAGCTCCATAGCTCCAGAGCTCCATAACTCCATACTTCCATAGATCCATAGCTCCATACTTCCATAGCTCCAGAGCTCCAGCCTGGCTGGTGGCTCCATAGCTCCATACTTGCAGCCACGGAGCTGGCGAAAATTGCACTAAGTGCGAAAGCCCATTCATTTACAAGGGCGTGTCCACAAGGCGGCGACATTTCCCCGTTACCGGTGGCTGCTTAGCGGGAGAGTGGCAGAGCTTATCCGAGCGGCTGGAACTCTGCGCCGGCGTGGTCGAGCGGCTGGCCTCGGTAGTTGAGGTACCAGGGGCGGGCTGGGGAGCTCCAGGCGGGGCTTGTGAGAGAGTGAAGCCGAGCGGCTGGAACTCTGGGCCGGCCTGGTCGAGCGGCTGGCCTCGGTAGTTGAGGTACCAGGGGCGGGCTGGGGAGCTCCAGGCGGGGCTTGTGAGAGAGTGTAGCCGAGCGGCTGGAACTCTGGGCCGGCGTGGTTGAGCAGCATGCCCGCGGAGGTGGCTCTTCCATAGGCAGGGAGGGTGCTGGAGCTCCACACTTCCATAGGCAGGGAGGGTGCTGGAGCTCCACACTTCCATAGGCAGGGAGGGTGCTGGAGCTCCACACTTCCATAGGCAGGGAGGGTGCTGGAGCTCCACACTTCCATAGGCAGGGAGGGTGCTGGAGCTCCACACTTCCATAGGCAGGGAGGGTGCTGGAGCTCCACACTTCCATAGGCAGGGAGGGTGCTGGAGCTCCACACTTCCATAGGCAGGGAGGGTGCTGGAGCTCCACACTTCCATAGGCAGGGAGGGTGCTGGAGCTCCACACTTCCATAGGCAGGGAGGGTGCTGGAGCTCCACACTTCCATAGGCAGGGAGGGTGCTGGAGCTCCACACTTCCATAGGCAGGGAGGGTGCTGGAGCTCCACACTTCCATAGGCAGGGAGGGTGCTGGAGCTCCACACTTCCATAGGCAGGGAGGGTGCTGGAGCTCCACACTTCCATAGGCAGGGAGGGTGCTGGAGCTCCACACTTCCATAGGCAGGGAGGGTGCTGGAGCTCCACACTTCCATAGGCAGGGAGGGTGCTGGAGCTCCACACTTCCATAGGCAGGGAGGGTGCTGGAGCTCCACACTTCCATAGGCAGGGAGGGTGCTGGAGCTCCACACTTCCATAGGCAGGGAGGGTGCTGGAGCTCCACACTTCCATAGGCAGGGAGGGTGCTGGAGCTCCACACTTCCATAGGCAGGGAGGGTGCTGGAGCTCCACACTTCCATAGGCAGGGAGGGTGCTGGAGCTCCACACTTCCATAGGCAGGGAGGGTGCTGGAGCTCCACACTTCCATAGGCAGGGAGGGTGCTGGAGCTCCACACTTCCATAGGCAGGGAGGGTGCTGGAGCTCCACACTTCCATAGGCAGGGAGGGTGCTGGAGCTCCACACTTCCATAGGCAGGGAGGGTGCTGGAGCTCCACACTTCCATAGGCAGGGAGGGTGCTGGAGCTCCACACTTCCATAGGCAGGGAGGGTGCTGGAGCTCCACACTTCCATAGGCAGGGAGGGTGCTGGAGCTCCACACTTCCATAGGCAGGGAGGGTGCTGGAGCTCCACACTTCCATAGGCAGGGAGGGTGCTGGAGCTCCACACTTCCATAGGCAGGGAGGGTGCTGGAGCTCCACACTTCCATAGGCAGGGAGGGTGCTGGAGCTCCACACTTCCATAGGCAGGGAGGGTGCTGGAGCTCCACACTTCCATAGGCAGGGAGGGTGCTGGAGCTCCACACTTCCATAGGCAGGGAGGGTGCTGGAGCTCCACACTTCCATAGGCAGGGAGGGTGCTGGAGCTCCACACTTCCATAGGCAGGGAGGGTGCTGGAGCTCCACACTTCCATAGGCAGGGAGGGTGCTGGAGCTCCACACTTCCATAGGCAGGGAGGGTGCTGGAGCTCCACACTTCCATAGGCAGGGAGGGTGCTGGAGCTCCACACTTCCATAGGCAGGGAGGGTGCTGGAGCTCCACACTTCCATAGGCAGGGAGGGTGCTGGAGCTCCACACTTCCATAGGCAGGGAGGGTGCTGGAGCTCCACACTTCCATAGGCAGGGAGGGTGCTGGAGCTCCACACTTCCATAGGCAGGGAGGGTGCTGGAGCTCCACACTTCCATAGGCAGGGAGGGTGCTGGAGCTCCACACTTCCATAGGCAGGGAGGGTGCTGGAGCTCCACACTTCCATAGGCAGGGAGGGTGCTGGAGCTCCACACTTCCATAGGCAGGGAGGGTGCTGGAGCTCCACACTTCCATAGGCAGGGAGGGTGCTGGAGCTCCACACTTCCATAGGCAGGGAGGGTGCTGGAGCTCCACACTTCCATAGGCAGGGAGGGTGCTGGAGCTCCACACTTCCATAGGCAGGGAGGGTGCTGGAGCTCCACACTTCCATAGGCAGGGAGGGTGCTGGAGCTCCACACTTCCATAGGCACGGAGGGTGCTGGAGCTCCACATCCACACTTCCAGCCACTGCATGCTGGCACTTCCACCTTGCTTGCTAAGTCGGCGTGATCTTGCCCAAAAAGTCCCTCCTCACCTCCAGCTGGAAGTGGAAAAAAATCCTCCACCTGCTTGGCCGAGGTTCTGGAAGCCAGCAGCTCGCAGAATGTTGCCAAAGTTTCACTGGAAGGAAAAGAAAAGAGAAGACCGAGTGCGCATTTCACCTACCGCCGAATGTCCACAAGAGGGAAGTGTCACTCCGTCGCAGAATCTGCGCCGACGCACTCGGCACCCTTCGAATTTATGGTGCCGGTGCGGGTGTTCTGGGTGCAAAAAGGCCGCCCAAGTGGTAGAAAAAAATCAGACTTCGTCTCTTAGGTCGAAATTAATGCCAAGTTTTGAAATGCGCTGGCAGGGGTGGACCAGGGCCCGTTAGAAGTGCTTAGCCGAGGTCCTGGAAGCCTAACCCGGCGTGATCTTGTGCAAAAAGCCGCTGCTGAGCTCCAGCTGGAAGTGTAAAAAGAACCGGGCTGGATCAAAAAAAGAACCGGGCGGCCCGTTAAAATTGCTTAGCCGAGGTCCTGGAACCCTAACCCGGCGTGATCTTGTGCAAAAAGCCGCTGCTGAGCTCCAGCTGGAAGTGTAAAAAGAACCGGGCTGGTTCAAAAAAAGAACCGGGCGACCCGTTAGAAGTGCTTAGCCGAGGTCCTGGAAGCCTAACCCGGCGTGATCTTGTGCAAAAAGCCGCTGCTGAGCTCCAGCTGGAAGTGGAAAAAGAACCGGGCTGGATCAAAAAAGAACCGGGCGACCCGTTAAAATTGCTTAGCCGAGGTCCTGGAAGCCTAACACGGCGTGATCTTGTGCAAAAAGCCGCTCCCGAGCTCCAGCTGGAAGTGTAAAAAGAACCAGGCTGGATAAAAAAAAGAACCGGGCTGGTTC
Source organism: Syngnathus leptorhynchus (assembly GCF_054491065.1). Lineage (NCBI taxonomy): Eukaryota > Metazoa > Chordata > Actinopteri > Syngnathiformes > Syngnathidae > Syngnathus > Syngnathus leptorhynchus. The sequence goes on from NW_028232010.1 coordinate 543,389, forward strand.
AAAAAAGAACCGGGCGACCCGTTAAAATTGCTTAGCCGAGGTCCTGGAAGCCTAACACGGCGTGATCTTGTGCAAAAAGCCGCTCCCGAGCTCCAGCTGGAAGTGTAAAAAGAACCGGGCTGGATAAAAAAAAGAACCGGGCTGGTTCAAAAAAGAACCGGGCGACCCGTTAAAATTGCTTAGCCGAGGTCCTGGAAGCCTAACACGGCGTGATCTTGTGCAAAAAGCCGCTCCCGAGCTCCAGCTGGAAGTGTAAAAAGAACCAGGCTGGATAAAAAAAAGAACCGGGCTGGTTCAAAAAAGAACCGGGCGACCCGTTAAAACTGCTTAGCCGAGGTCCTGGAAGCCTAACACGGCGTGATCTTGTGCAAAAAGCCGCTCCCGAGCTCCAGCTGGAAGTGTAAAAAGAACCAGGCTGGATAAAAAAAAGAACCGGGCTGGTTCAAAAAAAGAACCGGGCGACCCGTTAAAATTGCTTAGCCGAGGTCCTGGAAGCCTAACACGGCGTGTTCTTGTGCAAAAAGCCGCTCCCGAGCTCCAGCTGGAAGTGTAAAAAGAACCGGGCTGGATAAAAAAAGAACCGGGCTGGTTCAAAAAAAGAACCGGGCGACCCGTTAAAATTGCTTAGCCGAGGTCCTGGAAGCCTAACACGGCGTGATCTTGTGCAAAAAGCCGCTCCCGAGCTCCAGCTGGAAGTGTAAAAAGAACCGGGCTGGATAAAAAAAAGAACCGGGCTGGATCAAAAAAGAACCGGGCGACCCGTTAAAATTGCTTAGCCGAGGTCCTGGAAGCCTAACACGGCGTGATCTTGTGCAAAAAGCCGCTCCCGAGCTCCAGCTGGAAGTGTAAAAAGAACCGGGCTGGATAAAAAAAAGAACCGGGCTGGATCAAAAAAGAACCGGGCGACCCGTTAAAATTGCTTAGCCGAGGTCCTGGAAGCCTAACACGGCGTGATCTTGTGCAAAAAGCCGCTCCCGAGCTCCAGCTGGAAGTGTAAAAAGAACCAGGCTGGATAAAAAAAAGAACCGGGCTGGTTCAAAAAAAGAACCGGGCGACCCGTTAAAATTGCTTAGCCGAGGTCCTGGAAGCCTAACACGGCGTGTTCTTGTGCAAAAAGCCGCTCCCGAGCTCCAGCTGGAAGTGTAAAAAGAACCGGGCTGGATAAAAAAAGAACCGGGCTGGTTCAAAAAAAGAACCGGGCGACCCGTTAAAATTGCTTAGCCGAGGTCCTGGAAGCCTAACACGGCGTGATCTTGTGCAAAAAGCCGCTCCCGAGCTCCAGCTGGAAGTGTAAAAAGAACCGGGCTGGATAAAAAAAGAACCGGGCTGGATCAAAAAAAGAACCGGGCGAACCGTTAAAATTGCTTAGCCGAGGTCCTGGAAGCCTAACACGGCGTGATCTTGTGCAAAAAGCCGCTCCCGAGCTCCAGCTGGAAGTGTAAAAAGAACCAGGCTGGATAAAAAAAAGAACCGGGCTGGATCAAAAAAAGAACCGGGCGACCCGTTAAAATTGCTTAGCCGAGGTCCTGGAAGCCTAACACGGCGTGTTCTTGTGCAAAAAGCCGCTCCCGAGCTCCAGCTGGAAGTGTAAAAAGAACCGGGCTGGATAAAAAAAGAACCGGGCTGGATAAAAAAAAGAACCGGGCGACCCGTTGAAATTGCTTAGCCGAGGTCCTGGAAGCCTAACCCGGCGTGATCTTGTGCAAAAAGCCGCTCCCGAGCTCCAGCTGGAAGTGTAAAAAGAACCGGGCTGGATAAAAAAAGAACCGGGCTGGATCAAAAAAGAACCGGGCGACCCGTTAAAATTGCTTAGCCGAGGTCCTGGAAGCCTAACACGGCGTGTTCTTGTGCAAAAAGCCGCTCCCGAGCTCCAGCTGGAAGTGTAAAAAGAACCGGGCTGGATAAAAAAAAGAACCGGGCTGGATCAAAAAAGAACCGGGCGACCCGTTAAAATTGCTTAGCCGAGGTCCTGGAAGCCTAACACGGCGTGATCTTGTGCAAAAAGCCGCTCCCGAGCTCCAGCTGGAAGTGTAAAAAGAACCGGGCTGGATAAAAAAAAGAACCGGGCTGGATCAAAAAAGAACCGGGCGACCCGTTAAAATTGCTTAGCCGAGGTCCTGGAAGCCTAACACGGCGTGATCTTGCCCGAAATTCGGCCTCTATACTTCCATTTTAGGTACCAGGCGCTCATAGTGTGTTGGTCCCACTAGTCAGTGTACTGGTCCCACTCGCTAGTGTACTGGTCCCCCTAGTCAGTGTACTCATCCAGTTACCCCCCGTTTTCCAAAACACCATCGGCACGTATAAGGGGGGGACTCCTGAGAGAGATGAGGTATATGGCAGCGCAACACCAATCCGCTCCGCGCTGGTTCCCATGTCGGCTACGGATGAATAAAACCAGCCTGTCCCCCCTGGAGCTCACGAGACACGGAATTTTTTCTAAGTGCCAACGGCTCTTCCGAGCAAACGTGTCCGCTCCGGCTGGTTCCCCCGTCGGCCTCGAATGACGAAAAATGCCGGTCTCCGCCCGGAGCTCACGACAAACGAAAAATTTTCTAAGTGCCAACGGCACTAGCGAGCGAATGTGTCCGCTCGGCGCTGGTTCCCGGGTCGAACCCGGAAGACGAAAAACGCCGGTCCTCGCCCGGAGCTCATGACAAACGAGAAATTTTCTAAGTGCCAACGGCACTAGCGAGCGAATGTGTCCGCTCGGCGCTGGTTCCCGGGTCGAACCCGGAAGACGAAAAACGCCGCTCTCCGCCCGGAGCTCATGACAAACGAAAAATTTTCTAAGTGCCAACGGCACTTGCGAGCGAATGTGTCCGCTCGGCGCTGGTTCCCGGGTCGAACCCGGAAGACGAAAAACGCCGGTCTCCGCCCGGAGCTCATGACAAACGAAAAATTTTCTAAGTGCCAACGGCACTAGCGAGCGAATGTGTCCGCTCGGCGCTGGTTCCCGGGTCGAACCCGGAAGACGAAAAACGCCGCTCTCCGCCCGGAGCTCATGACAAACGAAAAATTTTCTAAGTGCCAACGGCACTAGCGAGCGAATGTGTCCGCTCGGCGCTGGTTCCCGGGTCGGACCCGGAAGACGAAAAACGCCGGTCTCCGCCCGGAGCTCATGACAAACGAAAAATTTTCTAAGTGCCAACGGCACTAGCGAGCGAATGTGTCCGCTCGGCGCTGGTTCCCGGGTCGGACCCGGAAGACGAAAAACGCCGGTCTCCGCCCGGAGCTCATGACAAACGAAAAATTTTCTAAGTGCCAACGGCACTAGCGAGCGAATGTGTCCGCTCGGCGCTGGTTCCCGGGTCGAACCCGGAAGACGAAAAACGCCGGTCTCCGCCCGGAGCTCATGACAAACGAAAAATTTTCTAAGTGCCAACGGCACTAGCGAGCGAATGTGTCCGCTCGGCGCTGGTTCCCGGGTCGGACCCGGAAGACGAAAAACGCCGGTCCTCGCCTGGAGGTCCCAGCAAAATCGGCGAAAAAACGACTAAGTGTCAACTTTCGAAAAAACGGCTAAGTGTCGACTTTCGAAAAAACGGCTAAGTGTCAACTTTCGAAAAAACGGCTAAGTGTCAACTTTCGAAAAAACGACTAAGTGCCCACGGCTCTGCGGGGCTTGTGAGTCCGCCCCGCGCCGGTTCGGCGGTCGGCCTCAAAAAGCAAAAAATCAGCCTCTCTCCCTGGAGCTCACCAAAAATTTGTCGAAATTTTTCTAAGTTCTCCTCGAGGTACCAGGGGGTGAGGTACCCGGGCTAAGGTGCAGTACCTTTTTTGGTCTTCAGGTGCGCCAGAGTACAATGAAATGGTCCCAGTAGTCAGTGTACTCATCGACTTTCCCCCCGTTTTCCAAAGCACCTCGTTTACGAGTATGGAGGAGATGGTGCTGGTCTCCCCACGGCGTCGGACACGCCGTCCTCGACAGCACAAGGTCGGATAGAAGACCTGGAAAGCGCCGTGGCACGCGCTGGAGGTGGGCACTTTGGCGAAAAAACGACTAAGTGTCAACTTTCGAAAAAACGACTAAGTGTCAACTTTCGAAAAAACGACTAAGTGTCAACTTTCGAAAAAACGGCTAAGTGTCAACTTTCGAAAAAACGACTAAGTGTCACCTCTCTGAAAAAATGGCAAAGTGTCGCCTCTCTGAAAATTTTCTAAGTGCCCACGGCTCTGCGGGCTCGTGCATCCGAGCCGCGCCGGTTCTGCAACCGGCCTAGAATGACGAAAAATAACGGTCTCCTCCTGGAGCTCACAGCCAATTGTGGCGAAAAAGTGGCAAAGTGCCCACGGCTCTGCGGGCTCGTGCATCCGACCCGCGCCGGTTCTGCAGCCGGCCTAGAATGACGAAAAATAACGGTCTCCTCCTGGAGCTCACAGCCAACTTGGCAAAAAGTTTCTAAGTGCCCACGGCCCTGCCGAGCTTTGGCGTCCGCCCAGCGCCGGTTCCGCAGTCGGCCTCGAATGACGAAAAATAACGGTCTCCTCCTGGAGCTCACAGCCAACTTGGCAAAAAGTTTCTAAGTGCCCACGGCCCTGCCGAGCTTTGGCGTCCGCCCAGCGCCGGTTCCGCAGTCGGCCTCGAATGACGAAAAATAACGGTCTCCTCCTGGAGCTCACAGCCAACTTGGCAAAAAGTTTCTAAGTGCCCACGGCCCTGCCGAGCTTTGGCGTCCGCCCAGCGCCGGTTCCGCAGTCGGCCTCGAATGACGAAAAATAACGGTCTCCTCCTGGAGCTCACAGCCAACTTGGCAAAAAGTTTCTAAGTGCCCACGGCCCTGCCGAGCTTTGGCGTCCGCCCAGCGCCGGTTCCGCAGTCGGCCTCCAATGACGAAAAATAACGGTCTCCTCCTGGAGCTCACAGCCAACTTGGCAAAAAGTTTCTAAGTGCCCACGGCCCTGCCGAGCTTTGGCGTCCGCCCAGCGCCGGTTCCGCAGTCGGCCTCGAATGACGAAAAATAACGGTCTCCTCCTGGAGCTCACAGCCAACTTGGCAAAAAGTTTCTAAGTGCCCACGGCCCTGCCGAGCTTTGGCGTCCGCCCAGCGCCGGTTCCGCAGTCGGCCTCGAATGACGAAAAATAACGGTCTCCTCCTGGAGCTCACAGCCAACTTGGCAAAAAGTTTCTAAGTGTCACATCTCTGAAAAAACGGCTAAGTGTCGACTTTCGAAAAAACGGCAAAGTGTCACATCTCTGAAAAAACGGCTAAGTGTCGACTTTCGAAAAAACGGCTAAGTGTCAACTTTCGAAAAAACGGCTAAGTGTCGCCCCTCTGAAAAAACGGCAAAGTGTCAACTTTCGAAAAAACGACAGAGTGTCGCCTCTCTGAAAAAACGACTAAGTGTCGACTCTGAGAAAATGGCAAAGTGCCCACGGCTCTGCGGGCTCGTGCATCCGACCCGCGCCGGTTCCCCAGCCGGCCTGAAATAAGGCAAAACCAGCCTCTCCGCCTGGAGCTCAGAGCCAACTTGGCGAATATTTTCTAAGTGCCCACGGCTCTGCGTGGCTACGGCGTCTGCCCAGCGCCGGTTCCTGGGTCGAACCCCGAGGACGAGGAATGCCGGTCTCCGCCTGGAGGTCCCAGCTTAATCGGCGAAAATTTTCTAAGTGCCCACGGCTCTGCCGGGCTCGTGCATCCGACCCGCGCCGGTTCCCCAGCCGGCCTGAAATAAGGCAAAACCAGGCTCTCCCCCTGGAGCTCAGAGCCAATTGTGGCGAAAAAACGACTAAGTGTCAACTTTCGAAAAAACGACTAAGTGTCAACTTTCCAAAAAAACGGCTAAGTGTCGACTTTCGAAAAAACGGCTAAGTGTCAACTTTCGAAAAAACGACTAAGTGTCGCCTCTGAAAAAACGACTAAGTGTCGCCTCTCTGAAAAAACGACTAAGTGCCCACGGCTCTGCGGGGCTTGTGAGTCCGCCCCGCGCCGGTTCGGCGGTCGGCCTCAAAAAGCGAAAAATCAGCCTCTCTCCCTGGAGCTCACCAAAAATTTGTCGAAATTTTTCTAAGTTCTCCTCGAGGTACCAGGGGGTGAGGTACCCGGGCTAAGGTGCAGTACCTTTTTTGGTCTTCAGGTGCGCCAGAGTACAATGAAATGGTCCCAGTAGTCAGTGTACTCATCGACTTTCCCCCCGTTTTCCAAAGCACCCCGTTTACGAGTATGGAGGAGATGGTGCTGGTCTCCCCACGGCGTCGGACACGCCGTCCTCGACAGCACAAGGTCGGATAGAAGACCTGAAAAGCGCCGTGGCACGCGCTGGAGGTGTCACTGTGGCGAAAAAGTGACTAAGTGTCAACTTTCGAAAAAACGGCTAAGTGTCAACTTTCGAAAAAACGGCTAAGTGTCAACTTTCGAAAAAACGGCTAAGTGTCAACTTTCGAAAAAACGACTAAGTGTCGCCTCTCTGAAAAAACGGCAAAGTGTCAACTTTCGAAAAAACGACTAAGTGTCAACTTTCGAAAAAACGACTAAGTGTCACCTCTCTGAAAAAATGGCAAAGTGTCAACTGCGAATGTGGTGGTGCATGGAAGGAAGTGGAGGACGGCCGCCTCCTTAAACACAGGCCGAAGAGGAGCGTCAGGGCCGGCTCCTTAAACACGGACCGAGTGTCGCCCTTAACACAGACCAAGCGGAGGACGGCCGCCTCCCTAAATACAGGCCGAACCGGAGCGCGAGGGCCGCTCCTTAAACACGGACCGAGTGTCGCCCTTAACACAGACCAAGGGGAGGACGGCCGCCTCCTTAAACACAGGCCGGAGAGGAGCGTCAGGGCCAGGCTCCTTAAACATGGACCGAGTGTCGCCCTTAACACAGACCAAGGGGAGGACGGCCGCCTCCTTAAACACAGGCCGGAGAGGAGCGTCAGGGCCAGGCTCCTCAAACATGGACCGAGTGTCGCCCTTAACACAGACCAAGGGGAGGACGGCCGCCTCCTTAAACACAGGCCGGAGAGGAGCGTCAGGGCCAGGCTCCTCAAACATGGACCGAGTGTCGCCCTTAACACAGACCAAGGGGAGGACGGCCGCCTCCTTAAACACAGGCCGGAGAGGAGCGTCAGGGCCAGGCTCCTCAAACATGGACCGAGTGTCGCCCTTAACACAGACCAAGGGGAGGACGGCCGCCTCCTTAAACACAGGCCGGAGAGGAGCGTCAGGGCCAGGCTCCTCAAACATGGACCGAGTGTCGCCCTTAACACAGACCAAGGGGAGGACGGCCGCCTCCTTAAACACAGGCCGGAGAGGAGCGTCAGGGCCAGGCTCCTCAAACATGGACAGAGTGTCGCCCTTAACACAGACCAAGGGGAGGACGGCCGCCTCCTTAAACACAGGCCGGAGAGGAGCGTCAGGGCCAGGCTCCTCAAACATGGACCGAGTGTCGCCCTTAACACAGACCAAGGGGAGGACGGCCGCCTCCTTAAACACAGGCCGGAGAGGAGCGTCAGGGCCAGGCTCCTCAAACATGGACCGAGTGTCGCCCTTAACACAGACCAAGCGGAGGACGGCCGCCTCCCTAAATACAGGCCGAACCGGAGCGCGAGTGTTGCTCCTTAAACACGGACCGAGTGGAGGACGGCCGCCTCCTTAAACACAGGCCGAACAAAATGACACAAAGTGTCAACTGCGAATGTTGTCCATCCAAGGAAGGAGCGTGATGCCCGGCCGGCTCCTTAAACACAGGCCGAGAGTCGCCCCGGACGGTCCGCCTCGCGGCGCCCGTCTGCTCGGATAAAATGACACAAAGTGTCAACTACGAATGTTGTCCATCCAAGGAGGGAGCGTGATGCCCGGCCGGCTCCGAAAACACAGGCCGAGAGTCGCCCCGGACGGTCCGCCTCGCGGCGCCCGTCTGCTCGGATAAAATGACACAAAGTGTCAACTGCGAATGTTGTCCATCCAAGGAAGGAGCGTGATGCCCGGCCGGCTCCTTAAACACAGGCCGAGAGTCGCCCCGGACGGTCCGCCTCGCGGCGCCCGCCCGCTCGGATAAAATGACACAAAGTGTCAACTACGAATGTTGTCCATCCAAGGAAGGAGCGTGATGCCCGGCCGGCTCCTTAAACACAGGCCGAGATTCGCCCCGGACGGTCGCCTCGCGGCGCCCGTCTGCTCGGATAAAATGACACAAAGTGTCAACTACGAATGTTGTCCATCCAAGGAGGGAGCGTGATGCCCGGCCGGCTCCGAAAACACAGGCCGAGAGTCGCCCCGGACGGTCCGCCTCGCGGCGCCCGTCTGCTCGGATAAAATGACACAAAGTGTCAACTGCGAATGTTGTCCATCCAAGGAAGGAGCGTGATGCCCGGCCGGCTCCTTAAACACAGGCCGAGAGTCGCCCCGGACGGTCCGCCTCGCGGCGCCCGCCCGCTCGGATAAAATGACACAAAGTGTCAACTACGAATGTTGTCCATCCAAGGAGGGAGCGTGAGGCCCGGCCGGCTCCGAAAACACAGGCCGAGAGTCGCCCCGGACGGTCCGCCTCGCGGCGCCCGCCCGCTCGGATAAAATGACACAAAGTGTCAACTACGAATGTTGTCCATCCAAGGAGGGAGCGTGAGGCCCGGCCGGCTCCGAAAACACAGGCCGAGAGTCGCCCCGGACGGTCCGCCTCTCGAGGCGCCCGCCCGCTCGGATAAAATGACACAAAGTGTCAACTACGAATGTTGTCCATCCAAGGAGGGAGCGTGATGCCCGGCCGGCTCCGAAAACACAGGCCGAGATTCGACCCCGGACGGGCCGTCTTCTCCCGGCGCCCGCCCGCGTACGCCCCCCATCCCCGGTCGCCCGTCTGCTCCCGGCGGGCCTCCGAGTACCCCCTCACCCAACTGACCGACTGGCACTCATGACCCGCCTTGGTAGGGCCCCCATCGGCCTCGGCTCGTCCGACGTCGGGTGGACGGTTCCTACCCACTGCGGGTCGCACTCTAGCGCCCCGGCCGCCGCGTGAGCGTGCGCTCCCCGCGCCGCCCCGCAGGCCCCGGCGCGACCGTACTGCGGCGAGACCGAGACGACCCGGTTTGGCATCCATCCCACCTAGCCACGATCCACGGAGGCCGAGCGAGCGGCTGAGTGTCGGGCGCCGCGCGTGCGAGCGTCCGCCGGCCGCGCCGGT